>NW_004524816.1:840190-881618 GCF_000260255.1 Octodon degus | reverse complement strand
AGGAGGAGGAGGAGGAGGAGGAGGAGGAGGAGGAGTACAAGAAGAAAGCTCATTTCTTCTCTAAATGAGGTCATTTCCTTTAAGGGAGCCATATCTATCTTTGCCTGTTTCTCCTTCCTTTTCTCCCTTTCTTCTTGGTTTGGCTATCAGGAGCTGCAGGTTAAGCCCACGCTTGCCATCGCTCGCTAATCCTTGCTTTGATTCCCTACTAACTTCCCACTAACTTCCAAAATGACCCTGGACGTAAGGAAGATTCACCCTGGGCGGACCACCTTGTTGAGACCAAGTCGACCAAGCCCCAGCAGTGGTGAGCGCTGTGGGGAGATCGCCCACGTTCGGGGGAAGCTTTCATTCTCTCAGGAAGTGCTCAGAGCCTAGGGACCTTCCTCTAGGTGATGCCAGATCTTCTTGACTTAGTGATTTTAAGATCCATGTAAAAATCTATTCATTTTTATTTCAAGATACTTGAAATTACTTTTGGAAGAAGGAAGACTGTAAATTATAGTAATGAATTATAAATATTTGGCCTTAGGATTTCAGCAATTGTAAGGCATCTCTCTGAGCCATGCACTAGCACCATCGCCAAAACAAGGCGGCTGAGACGAAGCAGCAGTGCGCAGAAGCTGGGACAACTCTGGCGCCGAGACACATCACGTGGGCTGTACGTCCGCCCAGTGACCTCGCGAAAGCGTGGAGCGAGCGCCCAGAAGTCACGCATTTTCACTTCTTCCCTTCTGCAGAGGGGGCAAAGCTTGTATCTTTGGAGCTGAGCATGGTGCGTGCCCCTGTAATCTCAGCACTCCGGCAGGCTGAGGCAAGAGACTAGCAAATTGCAGCTCAGAAGGGGCAACTCTGTAAATTAGTAAGACCAGCTTCCAAATAGAAAAGATCAAAAGGGGCAAGGGCAGCGGAGCTCTGAGGATGTGGCTTAGTAGAAGTCCCCGGGTTCAAACAAACAAAAAGCCCCCATCGTTTTAACTCCTCCTGCTCAGTTTAAAGAACTGCTTCTCAGATGAAAGCAATAGTTGGAATGATTTTTAGCCTAGGTGCTCTCTTTGGGATGTTTTTGTTTGATAAGTGACTACTTCCTGCATCAAATCCTGCTGTGAGACTGAATGGCTGTGTGAAATCAAAAGGACAGTGAGGATAAGTCACACGCATTTGGATGACCTCGTGTCCTTGTCTTCGGCAGTGTTTCTGTTCACTGGCGCTGAGCTGAAGAGTTAGAGACTGTAGTGATGGGGAGTGAGAAACCTATGGCAAGATGAGAGAGAAAGGCAAGATTATTTCAGATGCAGAAAGCTTGAGGAGACAAGTCTGAAATGAAATCGTCAGAGAGGAATGTGAGGATGGAGCAGAGGAGCAAGCATTGCCTAATTCAGGGACTTGGCATGCGAGAAACCAGAGGATATATGAAGGATGGGATTTGAGGTTGTCCCATTGGATTATTCCCAGGAGCAGTTGATGCCTAGTTGTTTGATCTGTTTTGCATGCCCATATCTGGAAGCCTGAACAACTGCTTTGAAGATAACCATATACAATTGAACAATCATTGTTAATTTTCTAGCATCTTTGTTTGAAATTCTGTATCATTTGTATTTTTTTAATTTTTATTTTCCTTAAGATAAAGAAAAAAAATTGAAGTTGTATAGAAAAGACTGCATATGTAAAGGCTATAAAAATGTAGTAGTATTTCTAGAAAAGCCTATGGATATAAACAGTATTAATTACAGACTATAAAGTTCACAGTAAGAAAAGAAACTGAAAAGCAATTACAGAAATCATATAAGAAAGGAGGTGAGAAAGCCAAGAGTTTGTGGACTTGGGTGATGGAGATGAAAATGGGTACATTCAAGTGGAAAAAATAACCAGTGTTTGTTTAGCATCTATTTTCTGCCTGACCTTCCCATCTGGCCATGACAGTTTTGAAAAATAGTGTATTGGTTAGGGCTCTGTAGAAGAGCAAAGCGAAAGATAAATACATGAATCATTATGCTAGGGTATTTAGCAAGTAGGCTTACAGGATCCAAGGCAGGAGAGTCCACAATGGCCAACTGGATCCAGGAGCCACTTAGATCAGAAAAGGTGGAAGCTGCTGGGAAGAGGGATGAAGGGTGTGTCTCTGGTCTGAGGCTGAAGGCCCAGCCCACTGGAGAGTCACCAAGCCAAGTGTGCATTGAAAAGCTGAAGAAATTGGGGACCAGTGTCCAAATGATGGCAGCAAAGGCCACCTTGTTCATGGAGACTCGAGCTCCTCATGGCAGATACACTTTTGTCTTCCTTTTTAGTCCATCCCGGGGACAAGCCTGTTGCTCGGTGCCACCTACAGCGAGGGGTGGTTTCCCCGTCTGTTGCTGGCCATCGCTTTCTGGCACAACCAGAACTGTGCTTTCCTAATCTTCTGGGTGTTTCCATCCACACTGACATATGATTAAAAGTCACAAGCAGGTACAATGATCTCAGAAAGTGGAAGAATTAACATTTTTAAAAATTCCCTTAGCTATTGCGAAGAGTCACAACTTCAGTACAGTGCTCAGCTTCAAACTATTATGCTTGCTTTTCAACTTCAGCTCTTTGGAGAATTAAAGAAAAAAGATGGGATTTGATCTCAAAGCTGTTATCTTTTTAAAGAGAAAAAATGATTTTGGGAAATGTTGGGCTCTTAACATATAAGAAATAGAAACTGTGTCAGGTGGAGGCAACATAGTTATGACAAATTAGTGCAAGAAGAGAGCCACAGTACTCCCCACTTTTGTTGATACCTCCTCTGTCCTGCCTGCTGTGCTAAGCACTTTACCTCATTACCTCATTTAGTATCGTATTTAGTAAGTTCAATTAGCATGCTCACTCAGCTGGGGCTTCTTTGAAAAACTGAAGGGATTCACCTTCACTTGTGTAGTCTGGCATCCTCCAGAAGCGCTGGCACGAGCTTGCCTGCCAAGTGGTTCAGTTTGCAATGTGACCCCAAGGATCAGAAATGGGGGACTAAGAAGAGGGAGAGAGGGAAGCAGGAAACACTGCCAGCTGACCCGATTTCTAAGTGAACAGAGGCATCTGCTTCACTGAGGACTTTCTGAGGAGCTGAGAAGCCAAGCGATGGAGGACGGGGTGTTTAACGCCAGGCTTCTACCACCCTCGGGCAGTGGTTTCTCCGCAAGCAGTTAGCTGTCTCGCACTTTCAGGCTGCTGTAGGATCTGGAACAATTCAAGAGCGCAAGGCATGTGGACGCTAAGGGACACTACAATCAGGAGAGCTACCGTGTGATTTCTGGAGGAAGAACGCAGGCCAAGAGAGTACAGACGGGAGGACAGGAAGGCGCTGAGGTTCACCCGGTGAACTCGGGTTGCAATCCAGACAGTCTGACTGGAGAGCCTCTGGTGTGACAATGCTGCCAATCAAGCGCAGCGCATCAGACCTACCCAGGGCTGGTGGAAACAGCTCGCCTTCTCGAGTTTCTGAGTCTGTGAGTCAGAGGTGGCCCAAGGAAGCGTACAGTCTTCTCAATTGCCAAGCGATGGTGCGCAGACTGGACCGGAAGCACCTTTTGAAAACCACCATCCTGCCAAGGATCCCCAAGACCGGCAAAAATTCATCATTAGGAAAGAAAACTGGTCCGACTCACTGACTTTCATGGTCTCAAGAAACAGCTTAGAAGGGTCTGAAAAGAAAAACATCTTCCTATACAGAAAAATGCAAGGCTTAAATGGTGAGCACTTAGGTAGCAAGTGATGGACTTGGCTTAAGAATCTCCAAATAAATGAAGAAATATTGTGATGAACTGTCACACTTGAAGCAAAAACTCTTAAAATATTGTAAAAATCAGAGTCATGAAAATATAAAGAGATTTAAAGCATGATGAAGTTTAACTTCAAAGTGAAAGAGCACATGAAAGTGAGACAGAGTAGCTGCCATCGCTAAATCTTTCCACTGGAGTGCCCTGTGACAAGCTCATAGTTTTTTCTGCCTTTCATGAATATGTGCTTAGTACAAGACTGAAAAAAATAAACACAATATATTTCTACTTTCAAGGGGTTCACGGTCTACAGAGGATGAGAAGGAAGAAAGCAATTCAATTAAAAACTATCTGATTGAGTTTTAAAGATTAACACTCTGTAAGATCATAGTAGAATAACAAAACTTTTCCTCAAAAAGCTGAAAAAGATTGTTTTAAAGAGGTGGTAATTAACCTGTGTAAAGGACAAATGAGGGTTCTGTCTACACAAGAAAGGCTCGAACATGCTGGGCAGAAAAAACATCAAGAGGGGTCTGTGTCTCCCTCACTTTCCACTGCTTGCTGGGACAAAATAAGGAAGGAAAATTAAGCAAGAAAAGGTTTATTTATCTCACAGTTTATGGGGATCCCAGTCCATATTCTTGGCTGGTTCCAAGGCAGGGTGGCACATGGCAGAGGGCGGCAGTTCATGGTGGCAGAAAACAACAAGCACACAAAGCAAGGAGCAGCTGCAGAGTAACAGCACTTAGCAAGCCCCTCTCCCTTCCCTACACTGCATCCCGGCTACCTACCCCGGGGAGGGTGTAGCACTCACACCCGTAGCCCCAGAAGCACACACAGCTATAATCCCAGCACAGGATCATGAGTTAATTACAAACACTAGAAGCCATCCCATGACTGCATGAGGCTTTGGGGGGACAACTAGACACAAACTATAACAGCTTGAAGTGTTCGGGGAACAGTGTTCCTCTCCGCTCTTTTGGAGAGTGCCAAGGTGTATAGGACCCAGACTATGACACTTTTGTGTGCTAATTAAGAGGTTTTCACTCCATTTAAACAGCAGAAATATAGCAGAGGCACAAGAACAAAATTCAGCACAAGCTGACCTAATTTTTGAGTTTTTAGAACGATTACTAATTGAAGTTGAAGAGCATCATGGATTAGAAAAATGAAGTACAGAAGACAAAATATGGAAATGAGGGTTCTGAAATGAAGAAACAGGAACAAGGATAGTCTAGCCTGATGAAGAGGTCAGATTTGAGAGGCAAAGATTGGGAAGAAAGAGCAAATTGATGTTAAATGTGGAAGAAAGAGAAGTTCCAGAGTTAGTGATTAGCCTGAAGGTCCTTTAGGAATCCAAGTTCTATATTTGGCTCCAAGAGTAATGCTTCCTTGTCACCCCATAAGGGTGAAGGTTTTGTTTTGTTCTGTTTGGGGTTTTATTATTAATCATTTAGATGCAGTCATGTCAAAGGGGTAAAGTGAGGCTTCTCATAATTTTTTTAAAAGAACAAGTACAAATAGAACAAATATTACAAATTCAAGTAAGTGCTCAGGTCCTTAGATGCGTATTGCGATCCTGTTCTTCCTGCCTGTGTCCTAACCTAGCTATCCATAGATTCCTTTTATCTTAGATCTCTTAGTACTTGCATTCATTGAGAACACCCTGGGAAATGTCGGCTTGGCGGGACCAGGAGGTCATTCCACTTGGCGATGATATCAGTATCTCTACAGATAAAGAAACGGAAGAAGACCCTCTCCTCCAAGAAGGCCTTCAGTCATAGCTTCCAGGACAGCCAAACCTGAGATACACCCTGGCTTAACCCTTCATGGGCTTCTGTGTTGGGGAAAGTTGGGTACATGTTGGGTTTTAATAGACTTATCTGTGATTAACAAATAATTGTATCTACCTTGTAAGGTCATTGATGAATTATGGAAAAATCTGTAAAATATGTGGCAAACAACAAATTACAGCTACTAATTTTATATCGGGGCACTGAGAATGTTTAGGGCTGGGGAGGTAGCTTGGTAGCATAAGTGCCTTCCTGGTGTGTAGTGTGACCCTGTATCAAAAAAAAAAAAAGAAAGTTATCTTAATAATTATCATTTTTCATGTTCTGGAGTGTGACTGAGTTAGAGTGTACTTACCCCTCTGTTTCCTTGTGCTTTAAATCACGACCTATTGTTTTATATTCTTCACACTTTTGTATTATTTCTTCTGTTATGGTTTGTGTCTAGTTGTCCCCCAAAGCCTCATGCAGTCATGGGGCAGGGATTTCTAGAGTTTGAGATTAATTCATGATCAAGGCTGGGATTATGGGTCTTAGTACTACACCCAGCCTGGGGACTATAGCCTGAATGCAATTTAAGGGAGCCAGACTTCTCTGTAGTCATTTAGTTGCTGCTACTCCTCCCATTTGCTCTTTGCTCTTTGCCACTGCTGTGAACTGCTGCCCTCTGCCATGTGCTGCTCTGCCTTGGAGGCAGCTGAGCATGGACTGAAACGTCCAGTAACAGTGAGCTAAAGAAACCTTTCCTTCCTCTATTTTGGGTGGGGGGTATTTTGTCCCAACAACAAGAGGTGAGTAACTGAGACATCTTCATATAATTGCTTGTGATTGCTGTGGTTCAATTTGCCTTCTGTTTGCTGAATTAAATGGTTAGATTATTGGAAAAAGTTAAGTGGTTTGTGGCATGAGTATAGAATTGGTTGTTTCTGAAGTAAAAAAAAAATCATAGTTAAGAGAGTTTGCTTTTCAGAAAGTGAAAACAGAGGGAGAAATCTGCGGATCTGAGCCATGTGCTGTCCCTGTAGTTCCCCAGTCCAGACCCAGCTTCTGCTTTGATAAGAAGAGTACGTCGTCGTCGTAGCCCCACTTCACAGGAAGGTCAGAAGGGGAGCTGCTACTGTGACCTGCTCAGGTTACAGCTGAAATGGATATACGCACCATCATGAAGATGCTTCTCTGGCAGGATGGCGGCTGCTCACTTACCTGGAATACAAGGCCTAACAGTTGTGTTTGAGTCTCATATAGAAGCCTCTGCCCTGAATGATTTAAGTGTCACAGCGTGTTTAATATTAGTATCTGATATCAGCCTCTGTCTAAAGTTCAACACCTAATGTCAGTTTTTACTCCAGCTTTCTCACAAGCCAAAGCAATGGAAGACGTTAGTTCCACGAGATTATCACTGGTCATCAAGATTAACAAACTCCAGGGATGTGATATCTACTTTCCTGCTCAAAATTTTCCACGGCTCCCCATTGTTTACTGAATTTACCACAAGCTGCTTAATGTGCTGTACAAGGCTCTCCTTGGGCACCAGAAAGCAAAGGGGAACTAAATTATGCATTAGGCCAGTGCTTCTCTTCTCTAATGTACCCGTGGAAGTGACCTGGAAATCTTGATAAAATGAAATCCTTGATATAATTCACTAAGGTTGGGGTAGCGTTGTTTAGAGCCAGGCTGTGGCAAGCTCTTGGGTGGTGAAGAGCTAGGAAAGCACGCAGGACTCCCAAGCGCTCAGCCCTGGTGTGTGGGCAACAGCCAAGGCAGGCGTTCAGGGAAGAGCAGAGCAAGAGACGAAGAGGCTCAGAGGGAGCACCAAGAAACATTCCTTCCAAATGCAATACTCTTTCAGAAAGTGGGGAGGGCTACACTTGTTTTTTACTTGCTTTTTGTGGTTTATATTTTTCTCTACCAAGGTACTTTATGCTAAATTTCCTAGGTTCTTGGCTCTAATAATCAATGCCATCAAATCCTTTTGTCACCAACACAAGAGTGTTGGTCAAAAATGGACAATATGTTGTTTTGACTCTCCCATGTTTAAGAAAAGATCTCCATTTGTCTAGAGTAGAGGATAGAGTGGTTTTAATCTTTCCTTGAGAATGTTATTCACGATATTTATTCACAAAGTCCAGCCCAAACTTACCTGGCATCTTTCATGCACATTAAACTTGGCACAAGATTTCAGCATCTTATAAGTAGTTCACTGAACACTCACCACAGTGGACACATGCTAAGGTCATGTATATAATATCTGATCTGAATCAAAGCACATAAGCACTGAAGAAGTATTTAATTGAACAGAGTGTTTATATAAAATAATACTAGCACTTTCCTAGAAGGTTTCATCTTAGCCAGTCCTTTTATAAATGTAGGTAATAGTTGTGCTTATTTTTTGTTGCTATTTGCCTTGTCTTCACAATTTTGAGAATATGAGGCTCAAAGGTAATTACTAAAGACTCTTCGTCTATAACTGGAGGTGATGTTGAACATTAATGATGCATTTGAAGTGTTCTTATTTGCTGTTTGGAGAACAAGCTGCTCTAAAAAGTTTGAGTTCCTGGCACCATTGTTCCTTCTGGGATTTTGCTCAGATACTTAATTGAGTCATTTTCATTTTAATCAAAGTGTTGCCTGGAGCAATGCTCACACCGTAACAAGTCCTGGTATGAATCTCACTTTGGCCTTTCTGTGGTCTTAACTCCAGTTTGAAATTCAGTTCATGAGTTTGTCTCCCTTCACTGACTTCTGTGAAAATAAAATATTAACAAGGGCTAAATGGTTCCTTGCTTGCTTACTTTCTTAAGAAGAGTCTGGAGTTGATAAAATGGGAATGTTTTCTCAGTGAATCTCAGTTGTAATATTTTACTCCTAGTTTGTTGCTGGAACCAGGTCTATAAGGAACATTCCTCACATTGTGTGTAATTATTTATAGTTGGTTGCTTTTGGCCAAAGCCTCTGCTTCAGTAGTTCTGATGATGCCTGTGTTTAGAACAATCTTGGGAGATTTTTGAAAGTCTAGATCTTCAGTCTCCCACAGCTCTATTAATGAGTATCCAGGATGTAATCCAAATATCTGTATTTCAGAACCAGAACTGCCCACATCGCACATACCAGCTCACTGAGGGAATGTTGCCCGGCCAGGTTTGGAATCTACTGCTATGCGTGAAGGAATGGTCCCAGCTGAGCAAAAGTGGAAGGAGGCCACGTCTTTACCAGTTGGAAATTCAGACTTGTGCTCTGGAAACACCTACGTGATAATCTTCGTTGCAGCTTGTTTAAAAGACCAATGACTGGTCCTGAAGCTGGGTTTGATGCATCTGAACTTTTGTGTCTCAGAAATCTCTGCTTCTTGCAAGAACCCAAAATGGTTGCCATGTAGCCTGATTTAAGAATCCTTTTTATATAATTGAGCAATCAACCACCTATGAAGATACCCTAGTTCTCTGCTCCTATTTAATTCTATTCCTAATCTGTGGAATCCTTTCGAATCACTCTAATAAATGATAGTTCTCAAAGTTTTTGAATGAGTCCTTCCTTAGTACAATCTGTGACTCTTCTCCCTGAAAAATATCACATAGACAAATAGGGGTATTTTGAAATATATGCTTCTTGGTGAAATGCATACATGTTATCAGTGAAACAAATTGTCATCACTGACTAACCAAGAGGCTGAGGAGAAAGATTAGAAGAGCTAAAGAGAGAGGAAGTGGCACAGAATGACCACCTGTCCATGCAGGACAGAAAATGAATAACTTAGTAGGACTGACAAGCATCAGTGCATGCCAGCTTTAAGGGACTGCTCTTAGCACACTATGGTCTTTCTGGCACCTCCTGTCCCAGGCACAGGAAGTGCAAGCTGGGGGCTCTTGCCCTGTCGGTATTAATGGACCACTGTGCCATAAAACCTTTCTCATCCTTGGTACAGCAGATACACAGTCAAGTCAGCTTGATCCATTTCACCCAGCCAGCCATTGGCCTTTCTGCCCGCCTCCAAAAAGATACAGGCAGAGGGTGAGGGGGGTCAGGTTATGTCTCAGGGCAAATAAAGCCTCAAATTCACGTTTTAATAGCAAATAGCTGTTCTCTGTTTGCATTGTGAAATTGAATTGTATTACTAGAGAATAGCTGTTCAGTTTGTGTCTTTTATTGGTGATGCTCTGCGTCCCAGCTTACTAGACATTTACTTTCCTTCCAGATAATTAGCACAGCTTAGATTTTAATGTCCTAATTAGCTATCTTTATTAACTGTATGATTGCAGCAAGAGCTGCAGTGCCGCAATCATTTCTTGCAAAAAAACATGCTTGACAATACAGATATTGTAGCCTTTTCACCTACACAGAGAAGAGAGAGGCTGAGCAGGCGCACTCACTTAGGTTTGGTCTCCCTGAACAGATCTCTCTTGCAAGCGCAGACACATGGACCAGTCCTCTGTGTCATGGCGAGACGTCCTCACCAAGGCAGCTGTCTTGGCTGGAGAACTTCTTCTCAATCAAAACATTCAAGCCCCAGACACTTTTTAAAACTAGCAACGTGTGCCAAGAGAAAACACAAAGATGCCTGTATTTCTCAAACAGTCTATTCAGGCAGGACTCTCTAATATCTTTATTTGTTGTGATCATTTAATTAGCCAACCAATAAGCACTTCTCCACACCCCCCGTCTGTCCACATTGCTTTGCATAGGAGGCAAGATCGGCCAGGCTCTGCTATGGCCATAGCAGCCCTCCTTATCTCAGAAGCTAATACAGTAAAGTGTTATTTTCCACTCCTGTGGAGTTCTACACAGTCTTCCTTCTTTAACTACTCAGGCCCGGGTGATGGGCTCTACAAAATGTCAGTAGCATGGGAGGAAGGCCCCAAAAGGGTAATCAGGGTTGATTTTGTTAATATTCCTTTCATCCGTAGGGTGACAGCCAGAATCCAGTTTACAGCCCTAACCTGGATGCACGAGAACCTGGAGAGCACAGTGGGTGAACCCAAGTGGTTCCTACTGGGCCAGGTGATGGAAAGGAACACAGGGAAGAGAAAGGCCTAGATTCTGCTCCTGGGAATAATTTAGCCAATTAGAGTGGTGGTGAAAGGGAAGGCACTTAACATTCACCTAGTGTTGCCCCAGGACAGGTACTTTGCTAGAGGTATTATAATATTTCTGTTCATTTCTATAACACTAAGTTTATCATTCATCACCAATAATTGAAAAACTACTCTTTCCTGGGACGTGATATACCCATCGAATTTGAAAGATATCTGAGAATTGGTGTCATTTTTCAAGGAAGAACAAATAAAATTACCTACCCAATCCCGTAGTGTGTTGAGTACACTGTGGGAGTAAGAGCTGCCTGCAGAAGCTAGAACAAATCACTGCAAGCCTGTGTGGCTAGCAGCAGAGTTATTCTCACAGTTCTGCAAGGAGAAATCTGAAACCCCAGAGGCAGCAGGGCCAAAGTCCCTCTGCATCAACTTCCTTGCCTCCTCCTGGCTTCTAGCAATTAGCCATCAATCCTTGTCTTGAGCCTGCACACTTCAATCCACACTATTTCTCTGCCTTCACATGGTGTCCTCATCTTCTCATAAAGACATCAGTTATATTGGATTAATGTCCATCCTAATGAGCTCATATTCACTTGATGATATCAGCAAAGGTTCTATTTCCAAATAAGCTCAGATTCGCAAGTTCTGAGAGGTTGGAAATTCAATGCATCTTTTAAGGGGAGATAATTTAACCCATAAAAGAGCTAACATAGGTTGTTTGGAAAATTCATAGGAACAACCTTTGGGTCTGAGAGAAATTTCCTAGAGGGAAAAGTGTCTAACCTAAGTCCCTCCAAAGTAGGAGTGGATGGTCAAGTGAAATCATGGAACAAAGGCATTCGAGAGAGAACAGTCAGGCTGTGCAAAGGGCCAAAGCGATGGATGGTCTGGTGCAGTTCTCTCCAGGCTGACTGGAGACGAGGTTCAAGCTTAGTGTGATGGTTAAGGTAATGAGGCAACTTGACTGAATCAAGCCATGTGCAGATGGTACGCCAAATATTTCTGGGTATGTCTATGAGAGTGGAGTGGATTTCCAACTGGTGGCCAGTTTGTCATACCCAGCTGAACTGAACTAGCATGGTGCCGGGTGTGGGAGGCCTAGCTGAGGGTTGTTGCCAGCAGCATGAGAGAACTGGAGGATAAGGATGGAGGCTGTTAGAAAAGTTCTTTGGAGAAGCTGTTGGGGAGCTTTTGGGAGCTGTGGTTCGCTTGGGCTATTCTGTATTCTGCTAGATGACCTTGTCATGCTGGCTTTCCTGGTGAACTTAGCTGTTCTCACTGGCAGAGGAGCTTGGGACCTAGTCATCACTGAGAATGGATATGACTCACTTTGGGGAAGCTCTGGTCTTCATCTTGAGCATCACTTCTTGGCTCCAGTGCAGATCCCTCAGCCTGATGGCACAGGTCCTTCATCCACGGCATAGCTGCACTGACCTTTAGGCCTTCCTAGAGCATATCCATGAAGTGGGCCTGCATGAGACATTGTCTCAGGCTCTAAGCCTCCAGCTGGACTGGTGGGATGCATTATTTTTTGGATCTAGATTTTCAGCTGGACTCATGCAGGATATTAGGATCCAGGCCCTAGGCTGGATTCTTTGGTCTTTAATGTGTAGACAGATTTTCTGCACTCTTTGGATATGATATTTTTGGGTGATTCATTATAAAATGATCTGATAAAATGTGTCCTGTGTTTTATTGCTCACCTTGAAAAAACCCCAAACTATGACAGAGGTTGTGTCTGGACAAGATCAGATTCGGTCATCAAACTGAATAAAGAAGATCTGCCCTCACCAAGAAGTGTGGGTGTCAACATGCAATCCCTGAGGACCGAAGTCAAACAAACAAAAAACACATGGGAGGGAAAATTCTCCTCTTGATCTAAGACACCCATCTGCTGCTGGAATTCTATTGATCTAGTCTACAGACTCTGGATCTTAGGACAGCAGTAACTTCTCTCCTCCCACCACTCATTTCTCTAAACTTTACTGAAATTGTCAAATTTACAACATTGGTTTCCCTCATTCTTAGGCCCCAAGATTTGAACTAAGTGGTGCCAATGGCTTTTCCAGTTCTCCAGATTTTGAGCAGTGCACTGAGGGATTTCTTGGGCTTCATAATTTCATGAGCCAGTTCCCCTAATAAATCTAATCTAATCTAATCATCTGTTATCTAGCTACCCATCCCCTATCCACCTACCCACCTCATTGGTTCTGTTTCCCTGTAAGACCCCAACTAACAAAGTGGGAAGGTAGAAAGAGACCACATCGGAGGGCTGACTTAGGAAAGGCCATCAAATGGACTGAATTCTATCCTGAGGTCCAAAATGGTTTAAGCAGGGAAGGAAAGTGTCAAAAGAAGTGACAAGATAAGAATTTAAGAGAGATCTTCACAACATGGAGCAAGCTTTGAAGGGGCTGGGTTGGGCAAATTAGCTATTCTAGTCTGGGCAATAAGGGATAACAGCCCTAAGAATGGTAGAAAGAACAGCAAACACACGTAGAGAATCCTTGTAATGCTTAGGAGGGAGATTTTTGCTTTGTGATTATTGAGATGTTAGGGAAGAGATCGCAGAAGCAGATGACTCCATCTGGCCAGACAGTAGTATATAATTTAGAAAACGGATCCAGCCACTGCAGAAATTCATGTGGTAATTCCTCAAAAAACTAAAACTAGAAATTCTGCTGGATCCCACTGTTCCCTTGCTAGGCATCCTCCCCAAAGAGCTCAAGTCTGTATACCACAGTGAGGTGCGCATGCCCATGTTCATAGCAGCTACTATGTCCATCACCAGTTAGGTGTACGGATAAAGAAAAGGTGGTACTTATGCACCATGCATGGAGTGCCATTCTGCCACAAGGAAGGATCAACTTGAGTTGTTGTAGAAAAATGGATACAGCTCAAGACCATAGTGTTAGGTGGAGTAACTCAGACGTCCAAACTTAACTGTCACATGGTTTCTCTTATATGAAAAGATACAACATATACATTGTGATAGGAAAAAAGAGAGAACAAAAAGGTACTGGAATCCAGCACAGACACTGTGTCTCAAAACGTACCTGGAGTTACTGCAAATGTCTTACATAATTTGTGTGTCCATTACGTGAGTATGGTTTTCAATCCATAGGTATAACTCATTTTATAAGGTTTTATAAGATAAACAAATGAATATGATACTGGAAAAGTGAAAGGGGATGAAGGAAAGAAGAAAGGAAAATTAATTTTGTTATATGCTTATACCAATTCCCTGTCATGAATGTAATCATTATGCAATACAAAATGTACTAATAATGGTTAAACAGAACAAAAATAATTTAGTAAGGACAACGCAGGAGGAGGGGCAGTTTGGATGGATGCACCTGGGGGGAGGCTGGGTTCCTCAAGTGTGACAAACACGCTGAGCTGGAGACTGTGAGACAACAACAGGAAACCCCCGACTCGCCTAGGAGCCCTGTGCTCCCTCTACCCATACCACTGTCTACTGTCCAAGCTACTTTTTATTGCTGGGATGTCATACTTGATGCCTAAAGATTAATGGAGATTTGTTGGGGCTCTCCATTTTAGTTCCTGGTGTTCAAGGCAACATGGCATGGCAGAGTAACATGGCAGGGGGTAATTTCTCCTCTCATGTAGGAAGCATGCCAAGCAGGGAACCAAGGAGGGAAACAAACCCTTCTAGGCCACGCCCACAGGGAGGTGCCTCTTCTGACTAAACCCTACTCCTTTACAGCAAATCATTTACAAGCCCTGATAATCCAATCACCTTTCAAAGCCCTGCCTAGGAGCCCTTGAGGCTTTAGAGGAACATCTAGATAAAAGTCATAACATCTATCGAAGCCTCACTAGCAAAATTCTAATGAAAAACCATAATACCAGTACACACTTTCCAGTACTGAGGATAGCAGGAGGTCACTAACAGGAATACAATCCAGGAAGAAAGTCTTGAGTAGAAAGGTAACACCCTTGAACTAAGTCTTTGAAAGACAGACAGCATTTAGAGAATCAAAAAGGGAGGAAATGTACTTATTAAGGTGGGACAGGGACAGAGCAGGGAACAACTGGCTGTAGCCTCCCAGGAGTAGACATCAAACAGAGAATCAGAGAGAAAGGAGGTTGGGTGGGGCAGGTAGAGACAAACATTGGAGGCCTTAGCAGCTGACAGCAAGCACTGGGCAGGGTTCTCACACCAGAAAGGCACTGCCATTTCTCGGATCACTTCTTGCTCCCCCTGGATTTCTTCCTTAGCTGGATGAATGACTGGAGACATGGACAAATGATGTTTATGTGGATCAATAAATCATTAAGATTTTCTTTTGGCCCATGAATCAGCATCTTTCCTTACATTTTTTAAAATTTTGTAAGTCTTACTTCCCTTTCAGTGAAAAAATAAATATACTTTTTAAAGAAAAAGGTTATTTCACCTTCCAACTAGTAAGAATTTTTTCTGTTCTCACCATAGAAATAACCCTTGAGCAACGCTTAGTACATTGCAGTTCTCAGCCATTGATGAATTTTATGACACTGATCACTAGACCTGTCCGGGTTCTTGATTCTACATCTGTAAACTAAAACTCTAGATCAGGCCATCATTAAAGCCTTTCCAGCCCTACTGTGCTACAAGCTTCTCTTACTCTTTATCAATTGAGGTAGATTTGTCAGTCACCCCACTGTGCCTGGCACCAGAAAGCAGAAGCATTGATAAAAGCTAAGTTTTCATCATGTTGGAATTACTTGACAGTCCTTGTAATTCAAGTTGATCAAAAGTTTAGATACCTTTTACAGCTGGCCTCAGTGGAACTCTGACTTGGTTACTTGCCTCTCTTTGCTGAGACAAAAATATGCGATGCAGAAATGAGGAAGGAAAGCTTTAGCTCACAATTTGTGGAGGTTTCAGCTGGGCTCAGCAGGCTCCAAGGCAGGGTGGCAATGGCCAAAGGCAGCAGTCACAGTCGTGGAAAACAGCAAAGCAGCAAGAGCAAAGGGAGGAGCAGCAGAGAGCAAGCCTCTCTCCCTCCCTCATACTGTATGCAGGCTGTGTGCCCCAAGGCGGGTGCAGCACTACTGCTCATAATTCCAGCATTGGACTGTGAGTCAATTGCAAACTCTAGAAGCCGCCCCAGGCCTGAATGAGGCTCTGAGAACACACCTAGACACCAGCCGTAACACAGTCTGACTGGTTAGATGCCAGCTCTGTTTGACTTCCATACCAGGGCTTCCTGCTTTACTTGGTCCCTGTCAAGGACACCAGGTTCAGGTATCTTGATTCAGTGGTGAGGAAGTTTTCTAGCCAAGGGCTTTAAAGGTCCCTCAACTTTAATGCTTAACAAACAGATACGGAAACGTGGGAAGAATGCAGATTCTTAATTTTAACATCACAGTTGAATTGGGAGGGACTCAGGTCTGTGCAGGCACTCAGGTCTCTGCATTTTAACAAATATAGCTCAATCTGATGGACATCTCCACTGGCCACTATAGGAGAGGGTAAGAAAAGATTTTTTGTTTAAAAATGTTAATTCAAAACTGTGAGTGAATTGTATTTTATAAAGTAGCAACTTCAGTCTGTACAATTATCAGTGTAGCAGGAAGCTAAGAATACAACATGAGTGAAATCAGAGAAAAATTACTCTGCAGAGAAGAAGGGAAAGTGCACAACACTGAGTGGTTATCAATATTTTGACCTACTCTGGCTTTATTGTGCTACTTGGAGGAGTGTTTCCACCTTCGTAGCTGGAAGCATCAGTTTGCGTTGGCTTCTCCTCTCCGTTGAGGTGAGTCCATTTCTATATAAAGCATCCAGTCCTGATCTAGATGTGCCCCAGACAAGGGATTCATCAACTTCCTGGATTACTCTGATTATAGGAAGGACACAGAATAAAGAAGCTATGCCTTCAGCATGTGATGTACGTACTTCTATACAATCAGATGGACTGGTCAGCTGGGCCCTAACTGTGCTCTACTGGTCACGTCTTCATCAAAAGCTGATGCAAAATTATGCATGGCTGAAGAGCCATGACTAGAGGACAGGAGAGACAAGCAGGCAGGGATGTGGGTGGAGGCTTCAGCGGGAGGCAGCCTCACTGGCGATATTGCAACTGATGATTGTCATTCAGGGACTGTACCCTCTGTCCAGGTAATTCACCAGTGGACCTTCCGACTCCACCAAAACTAGTGAGTTTGTCTGAAGAACTGATGGCCATTGTGTTGAAAAATTTTACAAGTGTGATTTTAGATACGGCTGCCCCGACAAATCAGATGGATCCTTCTGTGTCGTGGATGTTCGCACATCTGAAAAATGAAGCTCTGTCAGTGCTGTCAAGCAATCCAGGAAATGTAATTCAAGATTCCGACGCATTCAGGGGACTTGGTGAAGGGATCAGTGTGCATCAGGAGAAGAAAATAGATGGCTGCAGCCTGCATGCCAGGGAATTTGGCGACCTCACTGACTCCTGTCATTTCGTTCATGGGATCACAATGTTGGTCTTCTGGACCTGTATAAATGGTGCCACACTTGGCTCACTCCAGGTTCTCATCAAGAAAGGCAACATTACTTCAATGTGGGCTCAAACTGGACAGCAAGGTGCACAGTGGAGGAAAGTGGGGGTGCCTGCAGGCATTTGCTCCTGGGTGTGCTTTGAGGGCAAAACGCGGCATCAGTTACACAGGCGGTACAGCAGCGGATGATGTTTCTTTTCACAACTGCTGCCCCTTGCCTGGCCCGGAAGGAGAGTGTTCTTCTCAAACATTCCGCTGCACTAATAAACTTCGTGTTCCAGAGGACATGTTGGCTTGGTACCTACGTGACAGTGTGGATAGCTCTGAGGACACTGCTTGCACTTGCAATGCCTTCCGTGCATGCTGTGATTTTGGATTTGACCTCTGTGCATGGAAGCAGGAGCAGGATGGTGATCTAGACAGGAACCTTAAAGTCAGCAGCATCCCTGAGGCCAGCACTGAGCCAGCCTGCACTCCTCCACAAGACTCTGGAGATGACTTGGATTGGACCACTGGCTGCAGAATTCCTGCCAATGCATCAAGCATAGACTCTGACCACGCATGAGGAGGTGGCCACCACTTCTTGTACGTCAGCCTTTCCAGTCTCTGGGAAGAGTCCACTGCAAGAATAGTTACTGCCTAATATTTCCCTGCAAGCCTTGGAATGTGTATGCTTCAGCTGCAGTTCTACATGGTCAATCCCCAGAGAATGAGGATATTGAAGGTATATACCATTGAGGAGTCAGGACTAGACATCCTAGTGTGGCTAGAGGTTGGAAATGAGAGAACTGGGTGGACATATAGGCTTGCATCTCTCTTCAGTAACAATTCATTTAAAGTAGCATTTGAAGCTGATTTGGGTGGAAATGAGGCTATCTTCATTGCCACTGACAACATGTCTTTCCCACCTGAGTGTTTCTGGTGGCCTTGCCACAGTGCAGCCCTCCCTCTCTGGAGCTGATCGGTTTGTTTGTGCCTCTGCATGCTGCAGTGTGTCCCCATGTCCAGGAAATGTGGTAGACATGAAGACTTCACAGATAGCTCTGATGAAACAGGCTGTTCTCTCAGACCCTCTCTTCAGTTCTGTGGTTACATGGCGCTCCTCTGCTCTACACACCAGTGTATCTCGTCCCTCCTTCTGTGTGACAGAGTGCCCAACCATCACTTTAATACAGAACAATCTAGCTCTGCCAATAAAAGCTGTGTTAATGGTGCCCCCAGAGTGCCTCCGCTGACAGCCGTATCCCAGCGCACCAGCACTGTGAGGGCTTTGCCACAGCACGGATTCCCACCTAGGTGAATCCAGCTGCTCAGTGTCCAGCAAGCTACTACAGAAATGGTGGCATTTGTGTGGTGGAGAGAAATGGTCCTATGCGTCAATGTCCACTGGGATGTGTCCCGAACCAGCGGGTCAGTCAACGAAGGTCACCTGGGGGAGGAGCGGGGAATTGAAGAGGGGACAAAGGACAGGAGACGCGAGAAATGAGGACAAGTCAAGACTCTGATCAAGTCCCGTTTATTTAGGGGAGGTGCTGGGCATATATAGGGGGTGATGGAATGAGGAAGTCTCAGCTCTTGGGGTCAGCAGGTATCTAGGCAACGGGGAACGTCCAACCCCTGGGGCATAGCACGTGATTCACGGGGAATGGGCAAGGTGAGAAGGGCCATAAACTTAATGCAGCAGGGGAATAGAAACTTAAGAAAATGGCTGACACTATTATAAAATGGATACCAATTAATGGCCTCCCACAGGGATGGAAAGGAAATCCATGACACATCAAGTTCAACCCTAGTAGCTCCTCACACTCCACGTAATATGTGGGTGCTTCTGGGTACTGGACTCCCATTCCTGATGACTCATTACAATAGCCATCTCGTGTTTCCCTGCAAATATAGAAGTACCAGTAAGAGTTTTGTGTTCTCCTCCTCAGTTCCGTTCTCTGGCATATCATCAGGAAACCTGGAGTCCACATCTCATCCTCTCCAACAGTAGAATCAAGATCAAGTTGGAACCAACATGAAAATGGCTCTAGAACCATCAGGAAATTCCCTGCTCTAAACCAACAGTGAAAGGAGAAAAAGCTCAAAATGCTAGTTCAAGATAATCACATTTCCATTTTTCTCTTACAGAGTATACTGAATGTTTTCATAGAATCAGAATCAATACCCTATCTTCCTATGAATACTTTAATAAAATGTTCTCTTTTAAAAAATAAATAGAACTCATTGGAAACTGTAAATTTGTTGCAAATGCTAAAGCTTTTGTAATCCCTCTTACTGAAAATTGACAGTCAATTTGAAAACGGGCAAGTTTCCACACTGTCCTCAGTTCCAAAGAGAATCTGCTCATATTACACTGAGGATCTTGATTAAAATCTGCCTGTGTCCCAGTGACTCTTGGAAGAGTCATGTTGAGTCGTTCACAACAGCCTTCCGCCCCCAAGTGTGACTGCGTCTCTGAACAGGCTTGTGTAAGGCAGAGCCAGCAACTGTGACACCGCCTGCACCCGGCAAGGAGTCTAAGGTTTGCACGTTCTTGGACACAGGGCACGCCTTCACGTCTGGAGGTCCTTGTTCAGTTTGCTTCTGCTAAAATGTCATCCCCTCCTCATCAAGGACAGGAGCTGAAATCCAATTCATCCTGGAGGCCCAGAATAGATGTCCTTTCCCCTCCAGAGTCCTCGCAAACTGTTCTCCACAGCTCTCACTTGCTGCCCTAGTGTATTTCCTAAACAATGGGACATTGGCGCACAGAGAGCTCTTCCTATGCTTGACTTTCTGAAGTGTGAGCTCTGTGCAGGCAGGGAGCTATCATCTTTGTTTTCTTAGTGCCCACTATAGTAGGCAACATGTGTTACACACACACACACACACACACACACACACACACACACAGTGTGTAAAAGTAAACTGATCCCAAGAAGCCAACACAGATACTTCCGCAGGCATGTGATGCATCAGCACAGATTGCTGCACAAAAGATTATTGTTTTTCCGCAAATATTCCAAAGTGCAATTTAGATAGTTAATGTTCTCTGAAAGGTATAAATACATAATCGGAGATGAAACTTCAGGGCCTTAATCCAGAGGCCCAGTCCTTGTGTGGATCATTCTTTCCACGCTGTTTCCATTTGTCCAAATTGGGCTACAGAGTCAATATTTTCTCTCCTGCATGTACTGTCTTTGGAGGGAACAATTGTGTCTGGGATGCACAATAAAGAGAACCAGAGACCGAGAAAGGGGATTTTAGGAGCAGGACCTGTGGGCTGATTCCCTCACCGGGGCGGTTTCTTTTCATGCCCAGCAAGGAGGCCAATTCTGCCTTGTGCTTTGTGTGTCTCAAGCTTTATCGGAAGCAGCGGCACCATGGGAACAGGCAGCGCTGTCACACACCAGGCATTTGGGCGGCTGTTAAGGGGAGATGAAAAGAGAACTGGATGTGGCAGAGCAGAGGAGAGGCTGAGAGAATTAGGCTGCAGCTGAACAGGGTAACTGTGGCTGGAGGAGGGCACGGTGGCATCCATTGTCTTAAGATTCAACTACCCGGGGACCTACTCACGGTCCCTGCCTCACAAGCTACATGGATCCCAGAGGTAGAGCAGCTCGGAAAGAGACTTCAGACTATGAAAGCGATGCAGCTCTTTTTTCAGGTTAATTCTGTAGCCTTTTTGCTTCCTCTAACCCTAAAAATTCTGAAATTCAGCTTGATTTCAGCCTAGAACCAAAAGTCTCAGAATCTCTGCACCAATAACAATTTTTAGAAGGTGACTGCATTTACTGCATAGCCACTTCACAACACTGCCATGCAGGAAGCAGGCACTGTAAGCAGTCTCGGTTGCAGGAAGGGAGAATCTAAGCTCCAGTAACTTTCCTGAGTGGCTACAACTAATGACAGCCAGAGCTGAATGAGTAATCTCCCCTCCTGCAGCCATGCTGAGACACATGTTTTGGTGTAGAAAGGTGGACACCTATTATTCTTCTCTCCCAGACAGAGAACATGAAAGAAGAAAACTAAGAAACTAAATCTCAGCTCTGCCACCTGAAGGGCCCTGGTCTGCTGCTCAGTGGGCAGTGGCTGGCAGAGCAGGGAACACCGCAGTCAGAAACGGAGCTTTCAGCTGAAGGTAACGACAAACCTCGGACAGGAAAGATCAATAGACTATGACGTGAGTCACCGGGCATTGTTCTGAGCAGCAGCTTTTCACAACAAGCGCCTTATTGCTCCACACAGCAAGCTGAACAGGGGCTCTTGTTCCTCAGATCTTAAGTATTAAAGTTCATCTCATATTGGGCAGAAATTATTTTAAAAGCATTTGCTTATTATCACCTGTGGCTCACTGACAGGGTGCCAAGAACAAAAGCAAGCTTTGTCTTCCAGACCTCTGGTGCAGACTAAGTGGCACCAGCTAAAACAACTCCAATCCTCAGGCAAGACTTGTTGTCAGACTACCAGCTTCTGGATCGTTTATGGGGCAGATAATAGTTCAAGTTTAAGTTCCCTAAATGCCACACAAATTACGTTTTTAAGGATTCAATACACATGCAGTGTGTAAAGGCCTGAACCTCGTCAGACCATACTGTCTTTTTAAAACAACGTTATCAGCGCCTGTTTGCAGCCATGCGCTTTGCGGTGCCCTTGGGCAGTGGGAGGACTACACAACACAGCGAGGCTTTTCTTTTTTTCCCCTCCCCCTCCGCCAATGCCCTTTCCCCCTTTTCATTGCCGTTCATATCATCAATCTTAGTTCATGTTTATGGCGTAAGTTGACCTCATCCCCTGAGGTTACGAGGACTTTGTACCTGGCATGTCTTCACTCCACCTACCTTTCCACCCTCCACCTCATTCCTCGCCCTCGGTCACCTGGACCCATTCTCATCTGCAGGAGATCCATCCCCGTCTCCTTCTGTCCTTCTTTTTTCTCTTAGTCTGTGCTTTGCCTTTCTCAAATGAGAGAAATCATACCAGATTCATGTTTGTGTGTCTTTAGTATTGTTTTTTTTGATAGCGGTAGGTGCGTTGGAGCACCAGAGTACATACCTTATTTACGCGTCAGCGACCCTATCAACACTTGTCATGAAAGTCCATGAAAACAACATACTGTAGCTACGTGGGTACTATAGCTCAAAGTGACAACTGGCATGTTTCTAAAACCCACCTAAATTAATAACAGTGTTTCTCTTATCCTTTTTTTTTTTAAAATGACCTTACTGAGGCATATTGTATGTGCTCTATAATTCCTTCAGATCAAGTGTTACAATTCAATGATCTCTTAGTACATTTTCCAGTTTAGGGAGACATTACTGCAAATGAATTTTAGAACATTTCCATCGTACCAATAGAATTCCTTGTGCTCATTTCATGGGTTATTTCTCATTCTCCTCTCCCACTCTCACCCTACCCCAGGCAACCACTAATCTAGACACTGTGTGTCTTTGCATATCTAGACACCTGATATTGAAGATGTTCGAAATAGGTGAAGCCATATTCTGTATAGTCCCTTGTCTGGCACCTTTCACCTAGCATAAAGTTTTGGAGTTACAAATGCTATAGGATATATCCACAGGATTTTTCTTTTTTATTACACAGTAGAACTCTGTTATGTGGATCTATACCTTTTATCCATCCATTCACCCCTTGAAGATCTTTAGGCTGCTTCCTTTGGGGGCTGTTATGAATAAAACTTCTAAGGATACTGGTTTATAATTCTCTATGTGAATGTATGTTTTCACTTGTCATATATATCTTGCTTTTAAGTTATTTTAAATTTCTTTACCATGGAATTCAATTAGCAGGGTGATCTAGCTCACTCTATGTGCCGTTTGACTCTCCCCATGAAAGTCAAATTGAAAAAAGTAGTGAGTCAGGTAGCCGTGAGATATTTGGGGATGGAATTCCTCTAAGGCAGTAGAAAAAATTTTCCCAGAGACAAATCACCACAGGGAGTGGGCAAAATGTGATAGCAGCCAAAACACAGACACAAGCATTGAAATGCATCCGTTTGCTCTTTTCTCCCTGTTCTCCAATCTCCTGCCTGTGCATCTTTTTTTTTTTTTTTTTTAACAAAACATAGTGAGGGCACTTGACAAGGGCATCCAGAAAATGGAGCAGGTCAAGAGACAGTCAGAAGGAGGGTAAGCAAGCAGAAAGACACAGTCCTGCTGCTCTGCCCGCTAGTCTTCATTCTGGCCTCCCCAGTATAGTTAGTACAGACTTAAGTAAACGTTTTGTCTTGAACAGAATGCAGTGCTAGAGGGATGTCGCCAAGCACCATGGCCAGTGGCTTCTGACATTCCATAGGAGAGTTGCTGAGTGGAAGTCGAAGCAGTGTTGCTCTTCTCTGTGCTACAGCTTAATGCTTCCAAGAACAACTGTCATTGACTATAAGTGCCTGTGGCTTGAGGAGGGCACCATGTCGCTAGGGGGTCCAGCGCTGTGCTGTAAACGCAAAATGGAGAAAAGGAAATGTGGAGAAGCTCCTGGCTTTTCGATGCCATGCTGGGCTTCTTCCCACCACACAAATGTTCATTAAGGCGAGAGCAGAGACTAGGTTTTCATGATGCTGCCGCCCACTGCAGACCCTTTACCCTCTAGGGGTTTCCTAACATCATTGGAAGAATTCTAAATACCTCGGTAAGTGCCCTCTCTTTCTCTTAGATCGTCTACAGTTGTACGCTGTGCTTCGCATTTGTATAAATTCTACAGGCTCCTCAGCACAACCTCTGGAAGAACTGCTTTGGAGAACAGGTCACTCACCCCACGGCTCCTCAGCCAACAGCGAATGCAATTACAGTCAGCGCACCCTACACTTGTGCAACTCTTTCCCGTGTATTAGTAAGCTGCGGCGCTACAGAACCTCGGGTGATGGATGGTAACAGAAACTGAAGCATGCTCTCAGTCGCACTGTGCAGGATGAGCCCCAGCACTGAAGCGGGTGTCGGATATCTGGTCTCACGTTCTCTACCACAGCTCCTATGGCAGGAGCGTGCCATTGCAGAATGATTTCCACCTAAGAAATGATAAGCTGACCTTGGTTCTGTAAGTGTTATGTGTTTCATGAAAACAGCAGTAAAGCGCTATTTCTCTGGTTGCATGTCAATCAGTAGTCTGCAAGACAGCCGGCACAGAATACCACAGCACAATGCCGCTCGAGCCTTACAGGGCTCCCGCAGCCCTTGCTCTCAAGCTCCGGCCACAGTGGACTTTGCTTGACTTTCTCAGGGCTCCAGGGGCTCCCCTCCCTCTACTCCTCTTGAGGCCGAGCAGAAGTGGCCATGTTCTCCCCGCTATCATGTTCACTGCGACAGTGGAAATCGTCTCGCAGCCCTTCCGAGTGTGGTCGTGATGCCTGGCCTCTGACCGAAGTTTTCCTATCTCCCTCTCCTGATGGCTGTCCCTTCTGGCATTGGCCCGTTCACTGCTCTGCAGACGTGTGAGGTTTTCAACTTCTCCTTTAAGGTCAAGTTCATGGAAGCTGTGTACATGATGAGTTTTTAACACCACTTTCTTGAAGACACCAGAATTTAGGATTAGGCTTTGACGAGGACAGTTCCGATTTAGTCAAGGATGAATTTTCTAAAAACTTAGATTAACAAAAAATGTCTGATGCTTTGAGAATCCTAATGAATGAAGATATTGACTAGAAGTCATTAATACTTAATTTATTCTAAATCAGAAACTGATTAATTATAAATCTCAAATGCTGGTGTGCCTGAGAATCATCTGAAGGAACATAAAGTGGAGATCGTGTAATGGCCAAAACTGAATATATTGCCCACGGGAGACCAAATTAAAAGGAATTACAGAACTTTTACTTGTTAGCTGGTGACCTATGTGCTCTCCTCCTCATCTGGGAAGACACAAGAGCCCAGTTCTTTGTTCCCTACCTGCTTTTATAGTTTCTTTATTGCTATGACAACTGGGCAGGAATGCAGTGCCCCTATATCCCATAGGTGTGGGGTCACACGATGTGCCTGTACCTATAGGTGCAAGGTCCTCTCTTGGGCACAGGGATTTATGGCTAAGCATGGGCAAATAGTCTGTCTCTTATTGCCCTAAATGAGTCCTGTCTCTCCTTATCTCCTACATGTTTGTGAAGCTCTGACAGTGCAGGGGGAGGAGTGAGGAATGGGGTAACTTAGGTGAGGCAGCTTCTATGTGAATACTTCAGGCAGGGGTTAAAATAATTGAATTCTGCCTCAGTTTCTTCTGCTTCTAAAAGTGAATAGAGTATTATGCTAGACACCAACCCTTACAATGTTTGACCTTTCTAGCCAGACTTTCTAATCCAATAGTCCCCAGGCTAGGCGTGGGAGTTATATATTTCTTAAGAATTCAGATGACAGGGCTGGCCAAATAGCTCAGTGGATTAAAGTGCCTGCTTAGGCAGACACAGGGGCCGGGAGTTTGATCCCCCTCAGGGCAGGCTGAGATGGCAATTGAGACTGGGCCTGATGGCCTGCGCTTGTAATCCTAGCACTTGGGAGGCTGTAAACAGGAAGATCATTACGAATCTGATCCACACAGTGAGACCCTGTAGATCCTGCCCTAAATACAAAAAAAAAAAAAAAAAAAGAATTCAGGTGACTCTGATTAGACCAGGACAGTATCCTGATCAACACTAGTTTGCAAGCTGTTTTCTAAACATCGACTACCTGGGATGTTGTTTTTTAAAAGCCTTTACTAGTTTCTCATGAGTCAATTTAAAAAAGAAGGAAACAATAGGCTTTTCCTTGTGCAAGTGAACACTTATTTATGACATCAAGCCCCTCCATAAAATTGTGGTGCCCTAATATTTCATCCAAATTATAACATTGGATGTTTAACATAATAATTTCCATAATTTGTTACTAACTTGTGTCACCAGACTATTGTAGTAGGGTGAAAGTTCACATTAAGAGAAAATTTTGACATTTTGTTCAGCCCCCTTGTGCCTTCCTTCTCCTGTCTGTTTCCATCAGCATCTAGACAGGCCACTTCTACACATTGTTACTATTTTTCTCTACCCAGATATCAGAACAGCAATGTAATAACAAAACATCTCTAATATACGTAAGGAAACAACAAGCCAGAATGCTGAAAATCTAACCTGCCTAGAAAAAATCAGTAACTCAGCTGATCCAAGTGCCTGCAAGCAGGCGCGGGGGCCAGGGGTTCAATCCCAGGCCCTGCCCAGGGCGCACTGATATGGCAATTGAGACTGGATGCGGTGGTGTGCACCTGTAATCCCAGCTCTTGGGAGGCTGTAAACAGGGTCATCACTATGAGTCTGATCTAGTAGTGAGACCCTGAACACCCTGTAGACCCTTCCCTAAAATACAAAATAAATAAAAAATAAAAAAAGCAAAGTACAGGCTTTTCTCTGTCTGCAATCCTGTGATTTTCTTATCCTTCATTATTCCTCATCTATTCTAAGACACCCCTTTCTCCTGGCATACCAGCTGTAAGGTGTAGTTTGATTAATTTAAATAGAATGCTAAGGTCTGCTCTGTAACTGCTGCCTTCCGGATTGAGAGACACGTCATAAATGCAAGCTGCTTGATGGTGCCCACATTGAAATTATAGAAGCTTCATAAACTGTCTTCTAAAGTAAGCGTCAACCCAGTTGGATTGAAATGGTTCCCCTGGCTCCTTCCACTCATTTATTCACCTATTTGCTCGACAAAAATCTATGAAGTACAATGGATTCTGTTAGGTCCTGAATGCAAAAATTAAAAAAGGCCAGTCTGCCTCGCGATTTGAATGAAGAGGGTCAATGAAACAAATGATCACAGGCATTTTAATTGTGGTTGCGTGGTGAGAGCTACCCTTCAGTGATTCAAGCATGTTATGGAAAACCGGGCATGGTGGTGCAGCCCTGTAGTCCAGTGCTGGGGAGCCCGAGATAAGACGCTGACTGGGAATCTGAGCTGTGGAGCGAAGCCCTGTACCAAATAAATACATTTTCAAAAATTTAAAAATAATAAATAAACAAGTTATGGAGACCAACAGGCAGAAGAAAGTCCCTGAAGAATGGTGAGGGGGTTCCTAGGAGATGACATTGGAATGAATATAAACCTGAATGCTAAGAAGAAATTTGCTAAGTGGAAGCAAAAGGTGATGCAGAGAGAAATTTAGAATTTCATGAAAATGTAAAAGAAGTAAATCCAGATCTTCAGAGAGCTTTGGAGGAGCATTCTATGAAATGAAGAGCCATTGAAGTCCTTTGCAGGAGACTTTGTTTTTGTTTGTTTGTTTGTTTTGTTCCTGGGGTGTTGAACCTATACCCTTCACCCTGATATAGGGCCTTCGCCTTTGTTTATGGTTTTAAATTTTGAGACTGGTTCTTACTAAATTGCCTAATCTGAGCTAAATCTTGGGATCTTCCTGCCTGCCCCTCCCAGAGTGCTGGCATTGTTGGTGAGGGCCGTTGGGCCTGTCTTCTGTAGGAGAGGCATAAGGCACTTTTGGAATCTGCATTTAAGTAAGGTTTTCCTAGTTTTCTGCTTGAAGAATTCATATGCTATAACTTTTTAAAGTGAATGTATAGAGAATCTGTCCAGTATATGATGAGAATTAGAAAACAAACTCATTTTTTAAGAAACCTCCAAACCCTATGTATTGCTATCAAATCAAGGGCAAGTATGTAAATTTCACTAGGCCTGAGACCAAGTGCTTTGAAAAGTAGCCCTAAACTAGCCCAGTTTCCACTCACTTAGTGAGAACTAGGTGGTCACTGTAGGGATAGGGAGCCATCTTGGTACAATTCTATAAGCTAAGTTCAGAGTCTGAGCTGTGTGGAGCTTGGTCACCACAAACCTGGCAGAGAGCACAGCATGGCACCAGCCCGGCTTCTAGAGGCATTTTGAGGGCAAACCCAAGAGGGCCCGTGTTCCTGTAATCTGGCCCCAGAGTTCTTTCCCACATTGCAGAGGGAAATGAGACTATCTCTGACTTGCCAAACCCCATCTGAAAAAGCACACCCAATTGGCAGCAGCCTCGGCGCCCAAGGATTCTGGGAGGAGATCCAGACAGAGGCACTTTGTGTGGGGCGAGTGAGGCACTTCAGCATCCTGTTTCCTCCCTGGCAGACACACATTTTTCTTTTTGTCTGTGGCAGAAACTAGAACTGAATCATGTGCCTCAGGTACCTAGAGAATGCAAATCTGCGACTGAGGGGTAAGCTGAAAAGGTTAGTGGGGAGGCCAGGGAGTGCGAGAGGAGGGCAAAGCAAACTCTAATCTAGGTCAGCAGTACAAATACCACGGTCAGGCTACCGTGGACCGAGGTCCTGCAGGGGAGGCTGAGCTTGCTTCAGGCCCTTCCTCTTGGCAAGGGAAAGCTGGGTCTGGGAACTGGCGGCACCATCTGTCCCATTTAGGTTGAAAGTCTCCTACTTTTATCCAAGGATGAAATGGTTGTGTTTTGTGGTGGCAAGAAACTGCTCAAACTGCAATTAAAATAAACGCTATTCTTGCTCTTTGACCAAGTGAAAGCCCTTTCTTAGTTTCAGACTCTGGGTTCACTCAGATACCAAAATCTGGCCAATACCTATCTAGCTACAAAGCTTGTACTTCTTTAAAAATAGCTTTACTATTGCTTTCATGATACACTGCTATATTATTTTCATGCTTAGTGTTTGCCTGATATTACTGTTCTCATAATTTTTTCTTGGAAAGAAAAAATAAGGGAAAAGCAGGAAAGTGCAGTGTTAAAAGTAGAAACAATCTAGGTGGGCATGGTGGCCTGCGCCTGCAATCCCAAAGCCAGAGAGGCTGAGGCTGGGGTATTGCCAGAAGCGTGAGGCCAGCCTGGACTACATAGCAAATTCAAGGAAAGTCTCACTGCGAAGTGAGACGCTATCTCAGGAGAAAAAGTATAAATGATCCCAAAGTGGGTTGCTGAATGGTTGACACACTGCACCAACTTGAGAAGTTCAGAAGCTCAGCTGAGTGGCTCAGCAGTTCTCCTTCCTAAAGCCCAGAGGACAGGGAGGCTGTTTGCGTTCTAGCATGTTGCAATGGTCTTTTCAGTGCGTCAACTTGAGAAGTGTAAGAGTGCAACTAGGTGACTCAGCAGGAGGCCTGGGTCCTCACTTTGTACACACCCTCCTCTTGTGTAAGAGGAGGGCACGGAGACTGTAGCAGTGCTGCCCCTGCCTAGGGCAGGTACCCTACACACAATCGAAGGGAGGAAACAAGCTTGCTCCCCACCTTTTTGCTCTTGTTGCTTTTGCTGTCTTCAACAACCATGAATTGTTGAGCCGACTGACTATGGACTGAACCCTCCACAAACTGCAAGCTAAATAAATCTTTTCTTCCTTAATTTTGGGTGTTGGGTATTTTGCCTCAGCAACAAGAATAAAGTAACTAAGATAATTACTTTAAATATTTGGCCAAAAATTCATTCCATTCTTCCTTGCATTTTTTTGCCAAATCCTTTCCTCCTCCAACTATTTATTCACCACATGACAAGCACAATAGATTCAAACTGTGTGAGGGAGAAAAATATGTCCACATGCCTCCTAAGTGGTGTGCTTTGAGATCTCTGTACATAAGCAATTATATATATATATATATATATATATATATTTGTATATTGCATATATAATTTTTTTTTCAGAACCAGGGATTGAACTCAGGCCCTTGTGCTTGCCAGGGAAGTGCTTATTCCACTGAGCCATCTCCCCAGCTGCATATATAATTTTTAAATGTACTCAAGACATCCATAATTCCACACAAACACAACTACTTTAAAATAAGCACATAATCTGCTTACTTCAGCTTTCAAAAACAAATCATAAACATTTTGCCCATCTATCTTGTCGTGATAATGGCTCCCAGGAGAGACTGCACGTGAACACACTTTCACATTTCATCACAAGTGCCGCACTGTTCTCCACACAGGCCCTACCACTCTGAGTAGGGTGTAGCAATGTATGAAACTGAGTGCTCCACACTCAGCCTCCCGCTGCCTTTCAACTATTTTTATACTGATTTTTTTATATTCATGTTTTGCCATTTCTCTATGGAATCAATTTTTTATTGTAAAGGATTACATTTTTGAGAAACAATAAAAGTGATATAGAATTTCAAAACAAGAAGATAGGAAATTGGCAGTGTTGTTATAATGCATCCTGATATCTTCAAAGTAGTTGCTAACATTTCAATTTTTTTTAATTTTCTTTTTTTAGGGCCGGATGTACAGGGTCTCACTGCACAGATCAGACTCGTAATGACCCTCCTGTTGTCAGCCTCCCAAGCGCTGGGATTACAAGCAGTAGTTGCTTATGCTAAGGAGAAAATGCGATGTTTACACATGTGGATCTGATTAATCCCACTTATTAACACAGCCTCTAGTAGTTGCATCTACTTACCTATAAAAAGCCTCAAGTTTATTTTTCTTTAAGCTGAGTAATAGTCCATTGAATAAAAATACTATATCTTTTTTTATCCATTACTCATGGAATCAAATTTATCCATCATTTCTTTTATAGTTTCTTTTCTATGGTGCTTAGAAAGGCTTTGCTGTCATTACATCATTTTAAGGATACTTTCTACTAACATTTTTATGTTATAATCTATATCCAAATCTTTGATCCATCTGGAATTTAATTTATTTAGGGATTTACATAAGCATACAGATCTATCCTTTCTGAAATATACTCAGGATTGTAATTTCAAAGTGCTGTTTTCATGCCTTGGCTATGAACTTCATGGAGAATTTTTGTAGTTTTTTCACATGCACACTAATGCTAGAAATTCACACTTCAGAAACTGGTTTTGCACCCTCCATTAAAATAAAAATATCCTCTGAGGAGGAAACACTTCAAGGTTTGGCAGTCATTTCTCTGACTTTTTGTAACTTGACGTTTTTCAAGAGCAATGCAAGATAGGATGTGTGGGGTGAGTTTGAGGGTCACAAAGTGGACAGTATAGTATTTCCCAGGGAAAAGAAATACAGAGGAGAATTTAGCATTTCAAGAGTGTGAAGTTGGTGGCAAAAAATGATAAGAGGTGGGTGTGCCAAATGCTGGTGGCAGTTGGATGCTGGCAGGACTTCTATGACGCTGTTTCAAAAGGTTTGGGCTGTATCTGTGTGAGGCAGCAGGACGCCATGGGCATGGGCAAGCACAGCAGAAAAATGGCAGGTGTGGCTTAGGGTGGCTCTTACTGATGTCTGTGTGGATAATTTACTTAGGGCAAAGACAAGAAGAAACCATTAGGCCAAACTGAGAAATGGCGGTATGCTCTTGACTAAAGGTTGTGAAAGTAATTGATGTCAGGGAGCTAAGAGATTTGAAAAATATTTATGCAGTAAAATTAGTATGTGAGGGTAAAGAAAGAGAAAGGACAGACAGGTGCCCATGTTTCTAGCTTCTAATGAGTGACATCAGCTTCACGAAATGGATCATGCAAAAAAACCTAGTAATTATTTCCAAGGAAAATTCAAAATAAATTTATGTACACCTTAATGGCCAGAATTGTTTAAAAAGACTAATGATACTAAGATGCGGAAAAAGCAGGACACTGTAGAACTCGCATGCTGTGGACTGGTGGACGGACTGGCACAGCTCTTTGGGGAGGCTAGGGAAACTGGGATTCCCACACGTGCTGGTAGATGTGTAAACTGCGGCAGTGCTTTGGAAAAGTGAGAAGACCTGCCAAGGTAAAGTTAGCCTGAGCTAGCAATGTCACTTCTAGGTATATAGTTGTCAGAAATATGCGCTTAGGTTTCCCATAAGGCATGTCCAGGTGCAACAATTGTACAGCTTCCTTATACACAATACTCCCAGAATTAAAATAGCCAAAAATCCATCAATGAAAAGGAAAAATAAACAGTGGTTCATTAAACAGAGTGTCACATATTTATGAAAATGAACATGTTATAGTACATAAGGCATTATAGGTTAATCTCATCAATACATTATGCTAATAAGCACTTGCCTGGCAAACACAAGGACCCAAGTTAGATCCCCAGTTATACATATATATTTTTTTAATTCTTTTTTTTTTTTTGCAGAACCAGAGATTGAACTCAGGCCCCTGCATTTGCCAGGCAAGCGCTTATTCCACTGAGCAATCTCCCTGGCCCCTTTTTTTTTAGTTCTAATTTTTTTGTTTTTGTTTTTGTATTTAGTACAGGGTTCACAGGGTCTACAGGGTCTCACTACACAAATTGGACTCATAGTGATCCTCCTGTTTTCAGCCTCCCAAGCACTGGGGTTACAGGCGTACCACCACACCCAATCTCAATAGCCTTCTCAGTGCACCCCGGGGGCAGGGCTAGCCTGGCACACTGGGGATCAAACCTTGGCTGCTGTGCTCTGCCTAAGCAGGCACTTCAGTCTGCTGAACTATCTGGCTGGCTATATATATATAGCTAAAGAAGGCAAGATCAAAGGCAACTTACTTTATGATTCCATTAATAAAATGTTTTAAAGCAGACAAAATGAATCTATTGCAAGTCAAGATTGTCATGATTACATTTAGGGTAAAAAGAATAAGGAATGAAAAAGGAGAATAGGGAGACAACTGGCTACTGGTAAGATTCTAAAAAGATTTCAAAAGTGTTCTGCTTATGCACTGACTCCCTGTGATGAATGTACTTGCTATGTGATGCAAACGCGTACTGTTAAAAATAAAAAAGGAGAAAAGAATCTCTGTATGTCTTCTGTGAAGATGCGCCTATCAGTACATGACCATTGGAATTCCATGTGCTAGAGTAAAATAAGCTAAATTGTTAAGTGCTCTTCCTGGGCGTTTTTCCTTCCTGTACTGATACACGTTTGAGAGCACATAGTGTTCTTCTTCCTAAAGGCAGAGGCAAAAGTAAAACTGGCAGTGTGAGAAAATGGTGTCCAATCAATTTGCGGTCTGGTGAATACGTTTCTTGAGTTTGAATATTTTACAGATGTTATTCCTAGTAATTCTTGAATGTAGTAATTCTTGAATATTTTCTGTATCCTGCACATGGGGATACAGTCTGATGAAGAGACCAAGAAGTAGCTGAGAATCACTAACCACTGTCAAAGACAAACTGGGAAGCCTGTGCAGAATGAGAAAGAACTGACTGAGTCATGCACTAAGAAACTAGATGGACTGCAGGAGGACCTCGCAGTCATCAAGGTGAGACTAAGGCTAACAGTTACTGCATAATGGTTATAGGAGGAGCAAAGAAAGCCTGGAAATGGGAAAAGTGGTGTTGCGCCTTGAGGTAGACATGTGCATTGAAGACCAGGTGATGAGCTTTCTCGGTAGGAAAAACACTTCAGCTCAAAATTGCAAGGAACCAAATGTCGGTGCAACACATTTCATTAGGAAGCAGGAAGAAGCAATCTTAATAATAACCACCAGAGCATCTTCTGGTGCAGAAATGGTGCCGGTCCTCTCCACTGAATTTAGGGATGAGGAAATGAAGGCTCCTAAAGATGAGACGAGTCACTCAAGGTTGTATCTGAGTATATTCAACGTGCTGCCTCTGCAGGAGCCAAGACAACACTCTGCAGTCTGCAGTATTCTTACACTAAGGAGATACAGTTTAGACAAGGTTCTGAATTGATTGTACTAGGAATAGTACTAGCTTAATGTGCCAAACAAATAGTATGACAAAAATCTCCCCTGTGGCTCTTGCTGGCCAGCTATTCACCTTAACTTATTTCCTTTTCCTTCCAGAGTGCAACCGAACTACATTTCCCAAGATCTTCCGTGTCAAGGTATCATATGACTAAGTTCTACCCAAATCTCAGCAGCTACAATATGTGGCACCTCCAGTTCTAGTCTCAGAGCAAGAGATGGAAGGAAATTAGCTCTCTCAATCATTACTCAGAGAAAACTCATCCTGGCGGTTAGGAATACTCATTTTGGTTTAGAATTGAATAAAACAAAATATTTCTATTTTGATAAACAATGGAGACTTGAGATTGCATCAAGATTTCATTTTTAAAGCTCTGTTAAGCTTGCAGTTGTAGAAGATAAAGTCCAAAAATGCCTGGCAGTCCCAGTGGTTCAGCCCCTTGTGTGGGTCCCCTGGAGGATGGTATTACAGTGATGGGAACCTAGGCAGAAGAGAATACATGGCAGGACAGGAAGGCAAAGAGGCTCTACTTGTAACACCTATTCTCAGAGAATGAATTAAGGGTCTGGAGAGAATGACTGTTGCAGAAAAACTGAGTCCAGAAATGGAGCAACACCCGAGGAAGTCAGGAGGCAGCAGACACACCAGTGGTCCTGGCTGGAGTAACTTCCAACAAAACTAAGCAGTGAGTATCTGGGTGCAGGAGTTGCAAAAGGGGGACAAGATGGCTGAGCAGTTCTTCTAATTAGCTAGCAAGGAAGGCTTATTGCTTACAGGGCCAGATCCATGGCCGTCAGTTACAAGATTAGATTAGTGACCACAAAACTTAGGCACTGTGAGTGCTAAGGCACTGTGAGTGCTCAGTGGTGCTCTCAGGGTTATAGGGTCGAGAAGGTAACTACAGAACCAGGAAGCAATTACAGAGCTAGGCAGCTTCGAACAGAACAAAGCTTTTACAAGAACCCTTCTCCTCGTGCAGCGCTCCCTTTCACTACATTGATCCTTTCCAACGTCAGCACCTCTGGGACCTAGCGACCTTCGAGTAGACCTCACCTCTTAAAGGTTTTGCCACCTCTCAAAACCAGCACACTGAGACCAATCTTCAAATCTTCCTGTGTACGAAACGTTGGGGAACACACTCAAAATATATCTGAGTCATGGCCATGCATGTCTCTGTTACAGTAACCAGAGTGGTCTTGGAGGCCTTTTCCATTGACACCATACTTAGCAATCCTACGACTGATATCAAGAACTATTGATTCAGATGACCGCTAGAGCAAGCTGATGAGACATCTTTCCAGATGGGTATTGGAAATGATGTGGAGATCTAGCAATTAAAAATAATCCCACTAGGATCTAGCAGAAGCATACTAGTATACAATGAGGATGTAGAATGACTGCTTTATTACTACAAAAAAAAAAAAAAACCTCAATCAAAATAGAAGCACTGATGTTACCAGTTTATATGCAATTATTACGCACACACACATACCTACTCCTAAGACATATAGATATAGATGGTGTAGGAAGAGGTTGTTTATGTTCCTCTAGGAAACCCTTAACAAATACATTTGGCCTTTGACTTTATGTGAGGAATATTTCTGGGTAGGGTGACTATATGTCCCACTTTGCACAGAGCAGTCTAGGCTGTAAACTTTGCCTATACCTAATTATTAATGATGCCCCCTTTCTTTCTCCAGACTGCCCTAGTTTGAATGACAAATTGTAGGATCACTCTTGCTCTGACCCGAACTTCAGGTGCTCAGGACAGACCTTTCTCTCCATTCCCAACAGCTGATGATCATGCAAGACTATTAATGCTGCCGATATTACCAGGAAAGTTAAGTTTGCGAGGCAGAAAGCATTGCTTCTCTTTCTAACTTCATCAAATACTTGTTTGAATGCACTTCTTTGATGCAGTGCCCCTCTCTACCAGGCTCCATACCCATAAAACTTGGGAAAGAAAATCTTCTCGTAAATGTAGGGGGTATACTCTTGGTATGAACTCAGAATGAGTTTATCAAATAATAGCTTTTCCATGTTATCATTATCAGAATTAAAGACAATAAGGGCTGGGAATGTAGCTCAGAAGTACAAGTGCCTGCCTGGCAAGTACACGGTCCTGAGTCCAATTTTCAGTAACCACCACCCCCCCAAAAAAGAAAACAATTAAAGACAACAAAGCAATGGTTTTAAAATAAAAATCTTTATTTTAGGTATATGTTCTCAAACATTTCCCTGGATAATTCTAAATAACCCATACCACAAGGTATTGAATTATAGTAACAAACATTTTACAGTGTATGAGAGGCCACATCCAGATGCAGTTCTAAGTGATGATTGTTCTCTTATAGTGCCTTACCAAGAAATTTTTTTTTTCCAAGAAGGTTTGGTGAGTGGTGCTTTAGGGGGCAGGTGGCAAATAACTACAACTATTTTGAAATATGTACAATGCTAAAATTATTATAGCCATTACTATAGATCTAGATCTCAATTTAGGTTTCCTATAGCCTTGGAGAATAAATATGATATATCTTTTTAGAGATTCTTTTTTTTGGTGTTTGTTATTTTAACTTTTGAAATGTTTAAACAAGCGTAAATATATCATTAAATGAAACCTAAAGTGTAAGTGAATTTCTGAAATAAAACATGAGTTCCTCAAGAATCGTCCCCATTTCTTGTAATTACACTATGATTCCCTCATGTTTCCTGAATACCAGGGTAGCAAAGTAGAGAATCATTGCTCTGAGTTAGAGTCCGCTAGGGGTTTAGTTATTCAGCCCTCTCGGTGTCACCGTGGTCCCAAACGTAATGAGCTGCAGTAAATGTGGAAGTAGAAAGCTCAGATTTTTATTCACATTCCAACACATATCAACCTTAAAACCCTACGTAAATATGAAATGGGATTAATGCTAGTTAATTCATCTTATTTCGACAATTAAAGAATGAGTGTGAATTGTTTAACGCCATACATAAGAAGGCGTCGTAGGTACTCCACAGTTGCGCTTTATTTTTTCAGATGTCTGCTGGACCCGACTCTCTCTGATCTCCCGGTCTATATAACTTTTTTCTGGAAAGTATCAAAGGAGATGCGGAAGAGCTGTAACTGATTCTTTTTAAAGAGCACAACAAAGGCATTTTTAAAAGCCGGAAAGCTATAAAGAAAGATGAAAGAAACTGGGTGTTTTCAGCCTGGCTAAGAGGAATCCCAATAGTGACAATGGAGTTCAAGTGGAAGAATTACTATGAAGATGAGGCTGACAGGTTGTTTTCTATTTCTACAGAAGTTAGCATACATAAATATTAGAGCAAAATCACTTGATTTGACACAAATAATCATGTCTTGTTGGAGAAAGTGACTGCTGGAGAGTAGCACGCCAGGAGAAGTAAGGATACTCCAACTAGGCGGTCTAAAAATATCCTGGTTGGTAACTGTCACAGTCATTATGCATGTCCACAACACATTAGAACTTTGTGCGATATCCTATCCTCAAACTGTTAGAAGTGCTGGTCATTTACTTGCCATTCCGTATTTATCTTATGTTTTACTCTTAGTACTTCTTTGTTATCATGAAAACTTTTTCTTAGTTCAATTGTTTTGAAACATTTAATTTTCTGAATATTGCTTAATCTTAATTTTTGTTCTAAGATTTATACTATCTTTGACTTACAATTTATTCAAAAGACATAGTATGATATCTTCTCCTATTATTAGAAACTTTAAAAAGTATATTTCCATTTTCTGTTGACTTAAAAAAAAGAGATTTGTACCTATGTTGTTTATTTATTATTTCTTGCCTATATCTTGTCATATGAGAAACTACTTTGGCAGTAACAATACACAATGTACTAACCATTGTTACTCTCCTAAAATCTTGTTTTGAGATTTTGTACCATTGTTTTTAATTTTTTTCTTTAAAATAAAAATAACTGATGTCAAAAATAAATAAATAAATGAAAATAAATAAATAAATTAATAAAATAAAAAATTAATAAAAATAAATAAAGATAAAAATAGCCTGGTTGGTTTAGGTGAGGATCTGGTTGCCGCTGCCCTGGCTGCCCCTTTAAACCTGAACCTCAGATATCAGTTTTCAATCAGTTTAGTGCCACAGTTTTTGCCCAGAGATGCAAATCCAACCTCCTGAATACATATTTATAAAACTTAATATGAAATCTGATCAGAAGAACAGTCTTCTATGGTGCTAGTCATGTTGACAAAAATAATATTCAAGCACTACTCTATGAAGGACCATTTTAAGCCTGTTACGTGTCTTGTCTCTTGCTATTCCAGTCCTCAATATCTGTGCTTGAGTATGTGAACGGTCCTAACCCTGGCATGACGCGGGCCTTTCTTTTCAGATCTGTCCATGAGTAAATGCTCAAGAGCAACCCCCCGCTCGTCACCTCCCGCTTGTCCCTCCATGCTGAGCTCAGACTGCTCCTACTCCTGCTCTGGAAGAGCGCTCTGGCTTTCTCCAGTTGCTTCTTTTTTTAGTGTACACTATTTATCCTCAATACCATTCGAAGACTTAATTTCATCCTTATATTGGTATATTTACGGAGCTCTGTTGTTCGGCTATCCAACTGTCATTCCTTTGTATACCATAGTTTCCAACCCTGTGTGTTAAATCTTCAGGGAACCAAGCACAGCAGTCAAAACTGGTTTCAAAGGCTGGTCGGCACCTATTTCCTATGTTGGTAGCAGCAATCATTTTGACTCTGGGAAAGTCATTTCTCTTCCGTGTGTATAATCCTGACGGGACAGTCAGTTGAAGTTCTCTGTCCTTCTTTTCCTAAGGACGGATTTGTGCCTGACTCAAGCTAGGCTAGTTGAAATTTCTCCTCAGGGCTGTGAAAATGAACAAAGTACCACAAACACAGTGACGACAGATGGTTTATTCTAGGGACAGCAACCAGGGTTGTCTGTCATCTGTGTACCACAACCTGCTCAGGAAGCTTTCTCACCCGGTCTTCTCTTTGGCACACCTGATAGCCTGGCAGCAAATTAGCCATGTGTTCCGTTGCTGGCAGCCGAAGCATGCCAACGATAACCAGGGCAAATCTATTTTTTTCTATGACCTACTGCCCAGAGCACGGTGCTTGGTACAAAGTCGGGGTTCTTGGATGATATTTAAGAAATTAAACATAAAACTGTTGGCAGAAATAAGATTTATGGAGGCCTTTTATAAACAGAAGAGAGGTATGAGAATTCTAGAAGAACCCAGGAATAATACATCAGCTAAAAATCTATTAAATAGAGACTTTGAATAATAATAGTTTCCACCTCAGATTTTGTTTGCCTTTACTTTGCTTGTTAAGGTATGTGAGAGGGGCAATCATATGTTTAAAGATCCCACTAAAATGCCCCAAGCATGTCAGCTACACATTCTTACATCCAGAGGTCCCTTCACCTCCCACCCCACTAGGCTTCCCTTTAAGGAGAGTTTACCGAATTGATCTGAGTCAGGATGAACGACACTCACCAGGTCATAACATAATCTTATTTTTATACTTTCAAATGGGTTTGGTGCGGTCATGCAAAGATATCCAGGGCTGGAAAGAAACAAGGACAGAATGCAAAGCAGTTAGGCAGGCTGAGCCATGAGAACAGAGCGGAGAGCCGTCCCCGCAGTTCTACTGCTGCACACTAAGGTTCAAGGTTGGGCCAAGTGACCTCCAAAGTCTCCCTCAATTCTCACATTCTTTGCTTCCTTCCTTTTCTTTCTGCCATTCATAGTTACAGCTCTCACATCAGCCCCACTAAGAGGCACTGCTAAGGTGGAAAGGTCTTGAAAACGACGTCTCAACAGTTTTTGTTTAAAAGGTACTAGTTTACAAATACAATTTTTTGTCCAGTAAATATTTACTATTGGCCTGTTATGAACAAATATGAACTATATGTTTTAGGTGGTAGAAGAAAGGATCCACAAAGATGCAAATAGTTATTGCTGCCGCTTTTAAGCAGCATATAATGTCTACAAAATATACTTGGCCATTTTATGCTTTTTTCAGGAAAACTTTTAGTGAACAGCAGCAGTGCCTGAATTAATCAACAACAAACTCTCTTTATCCTCAAGAGCTTCTGATCCACCATTATCCACTGATTCATTCAAGTTTTCACTGGCTGAGCTCCATGCACCCATCTCTGTGCTGGGTACAGGGGCACAACACCATGACCATGATTAACAAGACATCTGCCTTTGCAGGGCTCCAGGGAGACAGAGACTGACCTACACCACTCTCGACTCTGTGGGCTCTTAGTCCTCTTCAAGCCTGGTATTGCTGTAGCCACGGTTCCAGTCTGAACAATCAGATCTAACTGGGTCACATATCTGTGCCCAGACCCTTTGTGTCCCCATCCCCCAGCCCCACTACATTGGCTTTTCTTGATAATTAATTCAAATGTGAAGAGTTTTGGAATGGCAATGTGGCAACTCCACGTGGCCAAGTGTTGTCTAGGAAGATTACAGTAATAAGCAGGCTGAATTACTGTCACCATTTTTATGATAAATACTCAACAGGTATTTAGATTTCACCTCTTGTCATCTATACCCAAATTAGGGCTGAGGCTGGGGTAGATGTTCTCAACATCTAGAACGGGGCTTATGAAAGAGCAGATCAAAGCCACCACTGACATACAGGCCAAATTATTTCCATGTTATCAAGGCAGGCTCTCTAGCCCCTTTGAAACAGATGTATAGATGGGTAAGGGCTTAAGAAAGGAGAAAACATGGTGTCTACAGAGATAATAATGACATTAAAGATAATAATTTCATTGCCAGACCTGCGAAGCACTTTCTGAACAGACATGCACAGTGTTCTTAGATCCAGTTGGGTTGCCCTTGCATGTTGTGACCCAAATGTAGTACTTTCCCCCAGAGGAATTCTAAGCACAGAGTGAATTTCAAAGAGTCTGTTACTTTGGACAGCATCCACACTGTATTCTGCAAATTCCTTGTGGCGTTTATGATCCAGTGAACCTCAGGTACGGTGGTGCACAGCTGCAGCCCAGAGCTCTGGGGCTTAGAGAACAGCAAGTTGGAACCTAGCCTAAGCAATTTAGTGACTTACTGTGGCTGAGACTCTGTCCTATCTCAAAATAAAACATAAAAAGGATCTATATACAAGAAGGTGTAGCACAAAGCACAGGTGCTGGGTTCAATCTCCAATACTCATAAATTAATTAATTAATTATTCCACAATCCACAAACCAACCCTATGGGCATAAAACCAATATTTAATTCTAGTTCTTTGTCAACAAAAAGGCAAATTAAAAGGTTACTATTTGAAGTAAGAGGTCACAGAAATGCTAGTTTACTTAATAATGAAAAGCTTTATCTACATATCAATTTTCCTGACTGCAAGTAGAAATGCAAGTACTAGCCACACCAGGTTATTTTAAGGAATGAGTGACATACTATATTAAAAGCACAGTGCTTAAAACATAGTAGGCAGACATATTGCTGTTCTTAATGTTGTTACTAAGACCCATGAACCGTAACTGTCCTGAGAGAGGGGGTTCTCTCAGAGAGAACATTCCTCTCACTCATGGTGGGCAGTCTTCTAGTCCTTCAGAGTCCTTGCAAAGATGCAGACACCAGAGTCAGAAATCGCTTCAGGGAAGCCCCTGATTCTAAGGATGAATATGCTAAAACCAAATGACTTACCCAAGATCGCATGGCTAATTAGCAGCAAAACCCGGATTTGACACTAGCTTCCTATCTCCAATCCCATCACTGTCTAGCTGCATCGTTATTGCCCCACATTGGGGCCGGGGAGATGGCTCAGTAGAATAAGTGCTTGCCTGGCCAGAGCAAGGGCATGAGTTCAATCC
>NW_004524816.1:834864-840090 GCF_000260255.1 Octodon degus | reverse complement strand
ATTTGACACTAGCTTCCTATCTCCAATCCCATCACTGTCCAGCTGCATCGTTATTGCCCCACGTTGGGGCCGGGGAGATGGCTCAGTAGAATAAGCGCTTCCCTGGCCAGAGCAAGGGCATGAGTTCAATCCCCAGATCCGGATTCGCAAAAAAAAAAAAAAAAAAAAGAGATGTTATTGCCCCATGTTGCGTGGGCCCCGCCAAATCAGAGGTGAATAATATTTACTGAGCACTACCTACACATACCTGGTGCTATACTCACTTAGAAAATATAAAGGAGGTACAAGACTCTTCATAATTAAATAATTAAAATTTATAACAGGAATAAAAATCATTCCTTCTACTGCAGACTTCTTTCCCCATTGATTTCATGCTAGTGCTGACTGCCCCTTTTTCAGTGTTTCTGTCTTCAGGTATGAGACCGAGAGCCGCCAACTGTGCACGCGCATTCCTGCTGAGCACGTGGCGCCTGGCCGTGCCACGTGATGTGCTCCCCAAGGAGTCAGGTACACATCCATTCACTTTACCCATGTAGTCCAGTTAGATTTCCAATCTATTTTATAGATGAAATGAGAAGGCGTAGGGACACGAAGGTACTTGCCCATGCCTTTCTCAGATGCCAAGGCCTGTGTTTCTACCACACAGGTGCATTTGAACTTTTAATTTCAATATCCACCCCTTAAAGCAAAATAAAAATGACAACACACAAGTAAGATGCATATAAATTACTTAATTAGTAGTAATTCAGTCCACGACATTGGTTAGGTGCCAGATCATTTGCCAGATTTACCAGGCTACACTGCAAAGCAGTAAAATTTAGGTCCCACCAACATCAGGATGCCTTTTTCACTTCCTCCCCTCCCTCACCACAGCAGCTCCTGGCCCTGGGTCTCACCAGTCCTCCCAACTGGCAAGAGCTCTGGGCTGTTTCTTTGTCACTGTTTCATCTCCAGGGTATTCAAAACTGTGACTTGGACCATCGTGTTCTTGACCTTTTTAGGTTCAGGATGCTATCTCAAAGGAAAATTGTTACTTGACCCTGACTTGTAACACTAAACCAGTTCTAAAACAGTTTTGAAGTTGTGCTCAGAACACCTCTCTAAAGTACGAGGCAAGCTCATTTCTAGTTCTTTCATCTCATTCCAAGCTCTTCCCTGAGGCTCAGGCCTGAAGGTTGGAGTGCAGGCCTCAGGACATAGAACAACAGATAAGGTGAAGGGTTCATCACCCCCTCCTTACAGGCGCTGGCCTGTAGTCTTCACCTGAACCCAGGAAAGTTCTTGCCCAAGAACTTTTCCAGGCCTTCATGCTCACGGATAGCTGGAGGCCAATCACAGAGACTTCTCCATGTGCCTAGTACCAACTGTGAAAACTGCTATTTCTCAAAGGTTTACTCTGTTATTCTCTCCTTTGTGATTTGTAGGTGCTGTAAGAACACTCACACTAGCAAGTCATTCACTGTTTGACCAGCTGCCCTAGGCCCTAGATTTCTCTTGGTTTATGCACACATTGATCTCCTCTAGCTCCATGCCTGAAGACTGTGATTCTGAATACAGTGCCTAAAAATATCACCCTCTCCCTACCAAAACACCTCTGTGTGAACCAGCATTAATGAGCCTCTAGTATATTTATAATTTAAAATTCAAAACAGTATAATTTCCTAGAGATAAAGAGGAAGACTCAGGTTAAGGTATTTCCCTCAGGTCTTAGGTTACAGAGCTGGGAAGAAAACAAATGTCTGCTCCCAAAACCCGCTTCCTGATACTAAGCTTCTTTGCTTTCCTTAAACTGATTCAACTTAATGCCATTTTCTGAAATGCAAAATAGATAAAAGAACAACAGAAGTAAGCAGAATATAAATACATAATTAGCACAAGTAAAATGTGCATTTATTATTTTTATGTCAAGCCTGTTTCTGTGAATGTTTCATTATAACGGTATTTTAGTTGATAAATTTCAAAGATGCACATTTGCTAGTTGAAGCAAGAAAATGTCAATAATCCCACTTTGTTTTATTAATTTAAATATGGCTCAGGCAAGTATATCTGCTACTGCTATACTTAGAGCCAGAAGGACTCAGGAGAAAACAACATTTCTATTAACAGACCGACTCAATCAGATTCAGGAGACGACTACTACCCCAAATCCCTGCTCATCTTCCACTCCTTTCTGCCCCTTACAAATCATCCACCACAAACTAAGCCAAAGATGAATGTGAGCATGGAATTAATCAAAATAAGAAGAGGGACCAGCAGTCTATCACAGTGTCAGCTTGATTAATGAAAGCCAGAAAGCAGCCAGGACAAGTTGGGAAATCAATGATACCCAGGCAAAAGCAAAAGCCCTGGCTTTTACTAGAAAAAAGAAAAAGAAAAAAACCTTTGTACTTGTTTAGACCCTTTGGCCTGAAGATGTCAAAGCAGTACACAAGCAATTTCTTTTATTCTTGTTTCTGTTATGGAGAAATCAACAGAGACATTAATTCAACTTGTCCTCTGGGCTAACAGGAAACAGAAACAGAGAAGAAAAAAATTGTGCTCACAATTTTCCTTCTAGTTGGTGCCTCCATAAGAGATCAACCAAGCACATATGCAGCCATTTTGACAAGCTCCAGATGGCTTTGAAAAGCATCAGTTTAGAGTGGTCCTTCCTGGAAACTACCCCGCACATTCACAGAAGTGAGGCTTCATAGTCATATTTTCTTCCTATCTTCATCCTGGCTGTAGTCAGTTGGACCACAGCGGACACATGGATCCAGCTAGGTCCAATCAGGTTCTCCCTATAATGACTTGAATTCTACTCTGTAAATCAGGCACTGTGAGGTGAACAAAAGCGAAGCGATTCTCTTCAGAGAGAAGAATGAAGTTTTTGCTAGAGAACTAACCGCATCCAGTTCCTGCTTCCAGCCTCCTTGGGGCTCAGCTTCGTGGTCTGCTGAGACAGTGAATGCAGCGGTCACGAGTCCTATTGCTCAGTTCTTCTCTTCTGCTGAGGTGACCTCAAGAGCATCTGTGTGCTTGCATCGGGTTATCATCCCAAGTATTTCATCGATATGCCTGTGGGGTTGGCATCTGATTGAATGTCCAGACTGTAGTCTCATTTACCTCTTCTCTGTTCCTATTACTCAGTCTCCACTCATTATGCCTTTTCTTCTGTCTGCATCTTAAATACATGTACACTTTAGTGCTATGTGCTCAATGCATTTCTCCACTCTCTTCTGGAGGATGTTACCTCCTCTGTGGAGCTGGCCAATACATACAAGTAACCAAGTCCCAACTTTCTATCTCTAGTCTGGGGCAGGCAAGGGGTGCTGGGAGCACCAGGGCGGGCACAGTATGTAGTACTGGCGATCGAACCTGGCTCCTTGCGCTTGCCGGCAGGTGCTTAGACTGCCGAGCTATCTCCCCAGCCCCTGTAGTCCATACTTCTTGACTGGTATTGTGAAGCCACTCTTGATAGTCTTACAGGACCCTAAAATCCCCCACAACATTCGAATATTATTCAATTTCGTGTTCCTCTTCTCTAAACCACCCTTTTCCCCTGTGTATTCTACTAACAAGCAGCACTGTATTCTCCCCCAGTCATGCAGTGTGTGCCTCAGAGTTACTTTTAAGGTGTTTCTCTCTCACCTCATATCATAGTTTATTCGGCATCATTTCCCAATGGAAAAATTCACTATAGTTTCCTAAGACTTCACCCCTACATATAACTATTGTCAGTTCGTCTTCTAGAGTCCACCATAATTATTATTCTTAAACACAGACCAGCCAATGCTATTCATATGCCATGACAAACCAACAAAAAGGTCAGTGGATCCATATTTCTTATAAAGGTCAAGCTCCTTTCTTTATGACATATGCAGCCCTTCAGAATGCAGCTTCAAAATGTCTCTTTGATTTCACTGCCTCCCTATTGTGGGCAACAATCACACTAACTGCTATTTCTCAAGCACCCATCCACTCAGTCATCCGTCCATCTGCCCACTTATTCAGGGCATCATAAATCTGCAAGACCTCAAAATTGTCGCTGTGCCTGGGCCTAGAAATGCACTGATGGTGCCCCTGTCTGGGAAGGCCCAGGGCATTTCAGTTTAGTAAACCCCATGCCTCTCAGAATCCTATTGCTTTCTCTGCTTAAATATAATTCCTTGACTTCTTGACCCAAGAAAATTCCACTCGTTCGTCAAGGTTGCAACCGAGATGCTGTCAGCTCATTTTGCTGCGCCCGAGGTGGTCACTGGCCATCTCCTTGGGACCTGTCCGCTGCACCACTTGCTTGTAATATAGCTTGCATGAAAATTAAGCTCTTGGAGTTTGTGGGTAACACCTTATTGAATAAATTTTTGTGGAATTTAGGAATATTTTATGACAAAAATACTTTTTGGATATACACACTTTTACTGAAATTTCCACTTTGAGGCCAAGATTTGTATTTTTCCTGTAGCCAAATTGGGGTCCACAACAGTGAGACCTATCTTTTAGTTTGCTGTAAAGATCAAGAGTTGATGAAAGTAAGGCTGTTGGAAAACATGGTAAATATATAAAATAGTCAGCTACTATTATTTCTATTTATGTGTAATCTAAAAATTTGCAAAGGTTACTTCTATATGGTCTCCAATTGGAGAATATAGAAAACCATATAGAATTTTTTTTGACTTAACAGCCTTATTGAGCTATCATTCACAAACCACACAATTTACTCTTGTACAGTATGCAATTAAATATTTTAAAATATAGAGTGGTGTAACCATCACCACAATCAATTTTGTAACATTTTCATTACCCTGAAATAAATTCATGCTTCTTAGCAGGTACTCACTGCCCCCTCTAAGCCCCTTGGCTGGAAACAGCCACCAGTCTGCTTTCTGTGACTTTGGCTTTGCCTACCCAGCCACTTCCTACACATAAAATCATACAGTATGTGTTCCCTTCTGGCTGGCTTCTTTTTTTCCCCACATATTCCTTTAAAGTTTCATTGTTTATAGCATACAACAGGACTTATTTTTTATTGCCTAAAATATTACACTGTACATTTTATTCATCAGGTGGTGGACATTTCGATGGCTTCCACTTCTTGCTATTCTGAAAATGTTGCAATAAACACTTATGTAAAATTCTTGTAAGAATATATTACATAATATATACCTAAAGATCAAGAGTTGATGAAAGTAAGGCTGTTAGAAAACATGGTAAATATATGAAATAGTCAGCTACTATTATTTTTAT
>NW_004524816.1:821046-834764 GCF_000260255.1 Octodon degus | reverse complement strand
TATATGTAGAATTGCTGTGTCACATACTCTTTTGAATATCTTTTGAATATAGTACCTGTACTACACTACATTCTGACTTAGCAGGGGGTGAGAGTTCCAGTTTCCCTACCTCATCACCACCTTTTTTCACTGTCTTTTGTAGTACAGCAATTGTAGGTGGTCTGAAGTCATAGCTCATACTGGTTTTGGTTTATATTTTTCTTCTGGTTACTGATGTTGGTATCTCTTTCATCACTTATTAGTTATTTTATATATTCTCTAAAGAAATTTCTTTTCAGATTTTTATGCCCATTTTAATTGGATTTTTTGGTTTTTATATTGTTAAGTTGTTGAGACATTTTCTACATAAAACTTCTTTCTCAGATATATAATTTGCAAACACTTTCTTCCATTCTAAGGGTTGCCTTTTTACTTTCTTTTATTTTAAATATTCAAACTTTTTTTATCATTCAGTTTTATTTTAAAATTAAAAAAAAACCAAAAGCAACAACAAATAGCAGAAACAAAGACAGAAACAGAGTAACAAACAACCATATAAATGGTACAGAATTTCAAAACAAGAATAAAAATTTAGCAAAGGTTGTTGCATTATGCTTTTGTCATCAAATCTGTTGCTCACATTAATATATACAGGCATGAAAGATTGGTCAAAAAATAATTAATGCTTACTTTCAATAAATACTACTTTTTTCTTGTCCTTTTTTCACTTTTCTATTTTTTAAATTCATTTTAAAGAGAATTTACTAATTGATGAGACATTAGAAGTGGTGCACATTTAGAAGAATAAGGTGAGAGATTCAGCAGTGGTTTTGTACTGCGCTGTATTGAACTCAAAATTTCTCAGATTATAGATATTGGCACAAAGAGTTAGCAAAGTGAAAATTTTAAACATTAACTGCTACTTTCAAGAAGCTGATGGAAATTAGTACTGCAATCATCTCAGCTATCCTGAATATGTACTTGCATGATTTGTCCCCTTACTTTTTCCTACCTTTTTACTTTTCCCTCATCTTCATTGTTTATTCATTATGTTCACTTTCTTTCCATCTTACTGTATCTATTATACCTTTTAGATTTTATCTCTTTCAGGATCTTACACTAGGGAGACAATACAATATTTATACGTGTGAATTTCTTCATAACTGAGTACTGCCCCATTGTATAAAAATACCACATCTTTTCATCCATTCCTTAGGTGATGAGCATTTTGGTTGTTTACAAGACTTGGCTATGACAAATTGTGCTGCTATAAACATGAGAGCACATATATTACTGTGGTATAATGCTTTCAGTTCTTTTGGAAAAATACCCAGAAAAGGAATGGCTAGATTGAATGGGACTTCAAATCCTAGTTTTTTGAGCAATCTCCTCACTAATTTCCATAGTGGTTGCACCAGTCTACATTCCCACCAACAGTGGAGAAGGGTTCCTTTTTCCCCACAGCCTCTCCAGCATTTGTTATTGGTTGATATTTTTATGATAGCCATTCTTTCGGTGTTGAAATGGTATCTCAACATTGTTTTAATTTGCATTTCTTGAATGATCATTGCTGTGGGACTTTTTAAAAATGTATTTATTTGCCATTTGTATTTCTTCCTCTGAGAAGTGTGTATTCATCTGAGATGCCCATTTTTGGATTATGTCTTTGAATTTTGGGGCCTGATTTTTTTTAGTTCTTTATATATTCTAAATAGAAGTCTTCTGCAAGAGTGATCATTGGTTAGGGTATTTTCCCAGTTTGTGGGCTGTCTTTTCACTCTGTTGGTGAGTTCTTTTGATGTGCAGAAACTTCTCAATAAGATGAGATCATAGCTTTGAAGTATTTCTTACACAGTTTGGTTTTTGTTCTCCAACTTTCTGCCTACCCCTATATCTTCAAGATTTCCACCTACTCTCTCTTCCAGTATATTTAGTATTTCTGCTTTAATGTTTAGATCATTAATCCATTTTGAGTTTAGTTTAGTACATGGCGATAATCCTCGATCTAGTTTTACTTTTCAGCATGTGGAGAGCCAGTTTTTCCAGTATATTTTGTTAAAGAGACCATCATGGGATTTGTTTTTTGAGAGGGGGTGTTTTTTGTTTTGTTTTGTTTTACTTTCTTGATGTTTTCCTTGGAAGAACAATGTTTATTTTTGATGAATTATAATTTATTTGTTAAAATCCAATTTATTTGTTTCCTTTGATTGTGTTTATGCTTTATTATATGTAATCCCAAATCATGAAGATTTTCTTTTTTTTTTTCCTGTATTTTAGGGAAGAGTCTACATAGCTTTCAGGGTCTCAATACCAGATCGGATCTCTAGTGATCCGCCTGTTTACAGCCTCCTAAGAGCTGGGATCACAGGCACGTGCCACCACACCCAGTCTCAATTGCCATCTCAGCGTGCCTACATGGGTGGGCCCAGCATTGCAGGCTTGGGGATCAAACCCCTGGCCCCGGCACATGCAGCTGCTTTAATCTTCTGAGCTATTTGGCTGGCCCTTTCATGAAGATTTTCATGTAAACTTTTCCTAAAAGCTTTATAGTTTTAGTTCTTGCATTAAGTCTTTTATTCTTTTGTCATTAATTTTGTACATGGGTTGAGGTAGAGATTAAACTTCATTCTTTTGCATATAGATATTCATTTGTCTTAGCACCATTTGATCAAAAGATTATTATTCTAAGGGTCGGCTAGATAGCTCAGCAGACTAAAGTGCCTGCTTAGGGGGAGTGCAACAGCCAGGGTTTGATTCCCAGGATGCCATACTGGTCCCACCCCTGGGGCACGCTGAGACAGCAATTGAGATTGGGCATGCTGGCGCCCACCTGTAATCTCAGAACTTGGGAGGCTGAACACAGGCGGATCACTACAAGTCCGATCTACATAGTGAGCCCTGCGGACCCTGTACTAAAATACAAAAAAAGATTATTTTCTAATTATTAGGTAATTAATAATTATAATTATTATTATTTAGGTTATTTTAGTATTTGTGTCAAAAAAATCTGTTGACCCAATTGTGAGGATTTACTTCTATACTTTCACTTCTATTCCATTAATCAAGATGCCTATCTTACGCCATACTATGCCATTTTGATTATTATAGTTTTGTGATGTTTAAATTAATAACTGTGTGGGTGTTTGCAAAAATTCAGATTCCTGTTCCCCATGTCTAGAGATTCTGATTCAACATATCATGGTAGACCATGAGTCTCATTTGTCAAAATTTTCCTAAAAGAATAAATTTTAGTTCTGAGAATGTCAGAATAATGGTCAAGAAGATAACTTCCGGACCATGACTTACTGGTGTTGCAGGCAGCCTGAGTTAGATAAAAATATTGTAGGCAGTCAGACAGAGTCAGGCCCTCGAAGGAGATAACAAAAGCCAGATACCTTACAACTGTGGGAGGGATGTATGCTCCTGCTGTAAACTAGACCTAAAGACCAAACAAATGCTAACCTCCCTAAAGACTGGCATCCAGGATTGATCATTACTCAGGAAGAATCATTGTCTGAAGGCCACCAGATAAGGTCCTGTTTTGCATTCATGCCTGCTTGTTACATGACTCGCTCCCCCATTTGGTCTTGGGCCTAATCAATTTTACCTGAGCAATGGTGCTTGTAATCTCATTGGTTGAAATAGTTTTGTTCCACCCCACATCAACCTAAACGAGTTCCCATTCTCTCCACCTTAGCCCCACATGGTTTTACACTCTAAAAGTCCCTGAATGAGACAGCTTCCCAGGGAACTATCCACTCGGGCCACCCTTCTGTCCCTGTCTCAGATAGGAGCTTTCTTTCCCTCAATAAATATATCCTGCTCATAACCTCCATTTGTTCCTAAAATTCATTCTTCAGGCTTAGAGAACACGAACTCCTGCAGGTCAGGCTGGGAGATCATTTTCCTTATGTCATTTGGAGGTTCTCTATATCATTTGGAGGTTCCCTGTATCGTTTGGAGGTCAGCCACCCGAGATCAGTTTTTTCTTCCTTTATCACCGGTATTGATCTTAAACAGAGACCCTGGAAAGGATATCTACACAAGTTGGGCTCTCCAGCAGTGATGACAGTAATAATAATACTTTTCACATGGTGATCATGAGAATTAATTCACTAGTTCCTGTACAACACAAGAGAGTTTGGCATTTTGGCACTCAATTAATGCTAGTAACTATCTGTACTCGTAGTTGCTATAGGAGCATTCAGTGGGGGAAAGATACAGAAAGGGAAAAGGAAAATACAGTCGGAAAAGATATGTGCTGATCTGATGAGATCAAAGAATTTTCCTTAAGTTTGCAAAAATCATTGAAAAGACTGCTTTGAATACCAAGCAAAAATGTCCTCTGAGTAGCTGGATTTAACTCTTTTTGAATGCACAACTCAGAGGCATTAAGTTCATTCATAATAGTGCACACCTATGTCTAAGACATTTTCATCACCCCAAGTAGAAACTGTATAATGATTAAATTACAGCCTCTCATTTATCTCTCCCCTCATGCCCTACTAACCTCTAATCTCCTTTCTGTCTCTGTGAATTTGCCTCTTCTTAATAGTTCATATAAGTGAAATCGCAGGATTTGTTCTTTTGTGTCAAGCTTATTTCACGAAGCATGATGCTTGAAAGGTTCGTCCACATGGTGGTGTACATTGGAAATTCATCCCTTCTTATGGTTGCAGGACTGTCCCTGGCATGTTGTGTATCTACGCTCAGCTGTTGAGCGTTCTGAGGCTGTTTCTACCTTAGGCTACTGTGAGCAATACTGTGCCGAACGTTTGAATAGCAGCATCTGAGTCCCTGTTTTCACTTCCTTGGAGTTAGTGAGCAGGGGTGGAATTTGAGTAACTGACCTTTTTAGGAATAAAAAGGTGCTGTGAAGTGAATGAAGTCTTTGCTCTCTCCCATGCCTGTGTTGATGGGGCTAATCTTTTCAATTCTCCTTTGATCAATATGTCTGCAGTTCGTTATAACTTCAGTCTACTCTACAGGCAGGTGAGCACCTCTGGGGTAGGGCAGGATGGAGAGGGGTAAGTTCAGTGGGAAGATGACAGAAATCTGTGTTAAAGCTCACAGAAACCAGGGAAACTACACTCTTTTCTGTCTCTTTTACTCAGATATCTTTTGCTTTCAAAAGGGTATTTTTCTCACCTTAAGAGACCAGGCAGTCATGTAAGAATTCCGAAAGGAGGGAAGAAGGGCTATGCTATTGTCCACTTCTCTTGACCCTGCCGGCTGCAGAAGCTATCACTATAATCAGGTAGGACCCACTGAAGGAAAAGGAGGGGGGTGCTGAGGTTGGATGAGGGAGAAAAAGAAGCTGCACGTTGCTGAGGATGTTGGCACGTGGAAAGGAAATGCTTGTCACAGATGTCCCCACCACCTAATGACTGATCGCCCACCTCAAGACAGTTCCAGTGACAGTACATTTGGCTTGGTCTGAACCTTCATGTTGAACTCCTGGCACACAGTGATCATTGCTTTTTGGGACAGTGAAGGCAGAGGGTAATGGTGAAAACTTTTTATTCAAGTAGAAAGAAGATCTTACTTCAAGTAATATAGGACAGAAATATACCTTCTTTTTGGTTCTGTGTATAAAAGGCATAATTTTTGTGACTATTCACATGTGAAATATTTTATAATTTAGGAGGCAGCATGAGTCACCGCCCTCTGGGCAGTTCCCTCCTTCGGTCCTGCTTCTTAGTGGTAGCAGAAAATCAATGAGCTATAAAGGGTAAATACAGAGGCAAAGGGGGAAATGCAAACCAAACGAACTATTTGAGGAAATCATTATAATATGTAGAACTTTCTTGCCTTGTTCATTAAGTATCGCCATACTTGGACTGACATATGTTAAAAGACTCCTGGAGCTCTCATGGTGTACTTCACCTTATGCTGTTGGAATACTTCTGAGACCAGCAAATATACTTTGAGAAGTAATGCAGGGTTTAGAAAAATTCTTGGTCCCTCTCTATACTTGGGTAATACAGAGATGAGTGGGGCCCAGTTCTCCCAACCTGAGCTGCCATCATCGCAGTAACTGCCCTGACCCATGTCCAGCGACTCATGGTCCTTGACCCCCTGGAGGAGACAGGCGCTACCCTGCGTGGCTGCAGCACTCTTCTTTGAGGCTTCTGGACACACACAGACATTGCATTTTTGTCTCTGATTCTGAATAACCAAATGTCCCATGCTCCCTCACATCATTTCTTGTTTTCTAATTTTCTTTATAGGTTTGTAAGAAATGATTTACTTCATGTGATTTTTAAGACTCTATTTACCTTGTGGGAGTACAATGTGGTAAAAAGGATTAGGTTTGGGAAACTCCACTCACAGCCCAAGATCTGCACCATGGTAGCTATGTAGAGGTCTCTAGTCTGTTTTCTCAGCATATAAGCAGAGACAGTGATAGCTCGTAAGTCTAAGTTGAACTTTAAAACCATGATGAATGGAAAGCATAAAAATGACTCAGCATCAGGATCCTGATCTCTTGCCCTTCCTGGAACAGTCCAACTTCTGTGTATGCTGCAAAAGATAAAGGTCCATGTGCTTTCATGGGAGCTTGAAAAGGGTCATCTTACATGTGCCAGCATTTCTATCCTATCCACATGGCTTTTGCAATGTCAAAAGTCCTACTCTTGTTAGCATGCTCCTGAAAATTACGTTTCATTGAAGTATATTTAACAACATGAATAAATGAGCAGAATATGTTATTGAAAAAGGAGGTAGAAGAGGACTGAAGCAAATGTCATACAGTGGCAGGGTTCTGTTAAGGTCCAACGGAGCTCCACCTGTTGGGCTAACAATGCAGAGGCAGTGTGGTTGTGTGGGCTCCCGGTCCCACCATCTGAGAACTGAGGCAGACACCAAGAGCCTGCAGGGTCCTGGTGAATCTGGCCATGACCACCACTGGTAAAGAAGCTTTACTGAGCACATGCCAGTTCCCCACACCAGCAGTGAGAACTTTGGTGAGGCCTACCCTGCCCCCCTACTGCAGCAGAAAGCTTGCTGACCCCTGCCCCACCACTCTCCTACCACTGCTGAGTCTGGATGATCATTGGGAGCTTGAAAAATGCCTAAATGAAGGATCAAAAGGAAATCTCAGTCCTCCAGCCCACCCAGAACAAGTCTAGGAGACAAGGACATAAAAGAACATGGAAGTCACACAGCTGAAATCTCTGAAATGACAGCAACTGAAGTAAAGAAACAAGTCCATCAGGCTATAGAAGAAATAAGACCAGAAGCAATCTCTCAGGTCAAAGAAGAAATAATAACAATCATGAAAGAGTGTGCTAATCACATCTAAGGAAGATATAGGTTTTTAAAGAAAAAATAGAAAAATGATGGAGACATTGAACAAACAATACAGGAAAGAATTAGAACTCATGAAACAGATTCAAACAGATATCCAGGACATTAAGAATTCCATTTAAAGCTGGCAAAATCACTTGAATGAAACTGAAGATAGACTTTCAGACTTTGAAGACAACAGCACACTAATGAACACAAAGGAAAAGGCCTCTTAAAACTACAAGGAACCAGGAAATAGTAACTCAGCAGCTACAAGATGATGCAAAGAAAAATGACATGAAACTAATAGATGTCAATGAAATGGCAGGAGTCAGCACAGATGACATAAAAAGACTATTTGCAGAAGTAGTAGTACAAAAGTTCCCAAGCACAATAAGAGAATCTGACATCCAGTTAAGTGAGGATGCATAGAACTCTAATTAGCTAAAATAAAAGTAAATCTACACATACACACATAATAAAGATCCCAGAAATTCAGCAAAAGAACAGAATACTAAAAGCTATTAGAAGAAACAGATCACCTATAATGGAAAGCCCATCAGAAGCATGGCAGATTTCTCAACACAAATCATCAAATCAAGAAGTATTTCAGGTCCTGAAAGAAAAATAACTTCCAACCCAAATGGATGTAACCTGAAAAACTATCTATCAGAGTTGATGGCAAGACAAGATTCTTCCATGACAAAGAATAACTGAAGAAATTCATGACAGCCAAAGCAACTCTACAAAGAACACTGACAGATATTCTAAAAAGAGACAAAGAAATCACAACTTAAAGAACAACAACAGCAGGGAACCACCAAGCAGAACAATAAAAAAGGAGCTTAAAAAATATAAACACAGTTTTCTGGAAATAAAACAGTTGACCCTGCATAACTCATGAGTTCCTCAGCTGCAAATACAATCGACTTAAGACAGAAGTTTTTGAAAAAAAGATTATAATGAAATATATAGACTCTTTTTCTTGTCATTATTCCTTAAATAATAATATAACAATTGCTTATATAACATTTGTATTGCATTAGGTATTCTAAATCATGTAAGGATGATTTAAAATGTATATTTATACAAAGTATATGCATAGGACATATGCAAGAGTGATACCACTTTATCTAAAGGACTTAAATTCTCAAATTTTGGTATCTATGATGGAGTCCCTCAAGGACACTAAGGAATTCCCCAAGAAACAACTGCATCAATCTAAATTTATGTTTAGGATTTTGGTCTCACCGAATTGTGGCATTTTAAGCAGAAGACAGCAGAACTGCCCACATGTGGGAAATTTCCAGAGGAGAAGAAGATTTAGCAAGAAGCTATAATATACAAGTTTCAAAGCCGAATGCTGTGTTCTGCAAGCATGCTCTGTGTTGTACCAGCCCTTTTCTTTTATCCATATAAAATTATCAGTAAAATAGCAATCACTCTTGGTGTGTGGAAGGCTATGAGATGCAGACAGCAGAGCCACAGCTGCAGACGGTCCTGACCATGTAGGGAGCAGAGTCCTACAATCCCTCACCTTCACACACATGGACTGACTCAATTACACCTGCATTAAGAAAAACACAAGAAGAAGTGATGCATTCTGCACAATGTTGTCTATTGAACTGCATACACTGAGTTCAAAAATCCTTCTTGGGCTTTTAGCATCTGATGAGCAGAAATAAGAAAGGGCAAAGCTGTCCTGGGTTAGGGTCTGAATCTCTTCCCTCCAGGTACTTGATGCTCCCAGTAGATCCTTGCCAGAAGAACAGTTTTGTCAAGTTGAATTGAAAGATTGTCAACACCCGGTCTTTCTGATCATATAAGAACAACGAACCACATGCTAGGAGGTCCTTTATTCAGAAAGGCTCCCACAGAGCTTCCCTAATTAGTGGCAGTATGAATTTGAAAGCCTTTCCTCCGTGTTATTCCTGGGCCTCTCCTTCCTTCCTTCCTTCTTATTTTGGTGTACATAGGCATCAAAAAAGGAAGCATATGTGGATACACATGAATGTGTTTATAAATATGTGGGAAAGAATGAAGTTGCAGCATATGCATACATATATGCACTCATTTTTTTCTTGAAGATTCAATTCTTTCATGCCAGAAATTATCTCAAAACATATAAACCCCTGTCACGGTTACCCTACGACATAACTGAGATTTAGGAAGCCAGTCAGGAAGATATGCTGGAGAAGCAATCTTTTGGACTCAATATTTCAAATAAAAGCCTCAGATATTATGTATGGCTTTCAGGTCCCAAATCCAATAAAAAGCAAATTTCTTCTTCAGGAATTCGTCAGCATTAAGACTCTGCTGGGTTTAGCCAGTCCATCAAGCACATTCCCTTGTGAGTGGTAGGCAAACTCCCAGTCTCACTCAAGCATAAGTCTCATCCCAGCCCATGGCTTGGACCAACCAGTGCCTTGCATGAGAACTGTCTTTTCTAAAGGGAGATTAAGTGAATTGCAAATGATCATTTTCTTAGTCTGACGGTCTTTGATTCCTGAGCCAACAGCTATACTTAGTGGTCATTTCTGCTCATCTTTATCCACCTGAAATTTCACCCTGATTTCCATTATGATCCTTCCTACTGATAAACGTCAAAGAGAACAGTGAGGTTTTAGAGGAGAAAACAAGAAGAGGAAAATGTCTGTCCTTCAAAACACAGGGGCTCTTCTGTATTACTAACGAAAGATTGGTGAAGGACAGATACAAGTTTAACACTGGGAGAGTTCTTCATAGAAGATCATCTAGACAGGGGTTTTCAGAAGTGTTTGATGTGCTCCATATTTGCCTGACGGCTTGCTAAGGATTTGTCACATTTTTGCCAAGAGGTGAGCATTCAGTACAATAATAAATTGTTCACATATTAAAAGGCTTGTGTTCTACCTCACGTTCTTTTCCAATTCCCAAGTCACGCTCGCCTTTCCTCTTGTCCGGGACACCTCTCCTATCTTGGAGCATACAACACAGTGCAAGGACCCTGGCCTTTGAAGGCAAACCAATGGCTCTGTTCTGACCCTGCTATTTGTTTGTCTGGTGCAATAGGGGCTCCGTTTCTTCAACTGCAAAATGGTGTGTGCTGCCAAGGAGATACGTACTAAGGGTCAAGTGGAATCAGTGCCCACTAAGGATCTGTAGCTATTGGCCTAATGCTCTGAGCTACATTGCTTTATATTGCCACCTGGAGGTGGAAAATTCATAGTTAATTCTATTTGCCAGACAACAGGAATGACATGCAAAGGAATGAGCAAATAACATCCACCCCAATCTTTTAGGACATCATTAGCATTGTTATTATTTTTGGAGTCTTCCAACCACTTGCAGATTTTTTAATGCAAGGATCATAAATTTCAAGCTTTCTGGCTTCATTATAATTTGCCATATGTGGGGACACGTTCTATATATTTAGCCTACAAATAAAAAACTTTACCATGTTGCCAAAATGCTAGGATTTTTAAAACTTCAGTTATAGTGAAGCACTGTTTAATTTCTAACAGAAATAGGCATAGGAAGTTGAGCATCCAAAATGAATCAGGCAAGAATTTGGGCTTTCTCCTTCTTTAGCAGCCAGTCCACGCGCAGTGTACGAAACACTCAGCACCTCGCTTAGTCAAGCCATCTAAGGGGCGCATTTCATCGCGTGTGCGTCTGAAGCGGACCCAGCCGGAAGAGTGGTGAAGCCATTTTTCACCCCGCCCCACACCCAGCCTCAGAGATCACAAGGAAAAGGAAAGGCCTGAAGAATGAGGGCCCCTGCTCCTCTGGGAAGGCCAAGCCAGGTTTTCTTTTAAAATTTTGGGTATTTAATGGAAATACAGGGACCGAGAGAGGACAGCTTTGGGTGGTGGTCCTTCCTCCGGTCGTCCGGTGACACTTCCTCTTGGCCTTCCCCTAAGCGTAGCCAGCTGGTAGTCCCTGAATCTGAGCTGTATGTTAAAGAGATGTCTAAACTATTTCATGTTTGAAAATCTGGTTTCCATTCTTTATAAAGAAAAACAGGTTCATTTTCATGGTGATTGAATAAACCACAATTTATTCTTTTATGATTACTTTGGTGGTTGGTTGCTGGTTTGCGAGAAGCTAGCTTATTTTTCCGCAGAACCATTCTGATAAGGTAGCTGTGAAAATGTTTTAGGAATCTAAAGGTCTACAAAGAAAGAATTCTGTATACTTAGAATTCTTATACTATACTGTTCTGCACACACTAGAGAACTGATAGACTCCACAAGGGGAAAAGCACACATGGGCATGCACAGGTGCTCGCAAGCATGCGTGCTCACACATGTGCACGTGCGTGCACACACACACACACACACACACACACACACACACACACGATTGCTGAGATGACAATGAGCTGACACCACGGCTGGGAGACAGGCCCACTGCACCGGCTAGGCCAAGCACCCCTTCTGTGGCCCCTCTTCTCTGGGTCTCCTGGCACACATGTCTGAACTCAGCATCTCCCAGACTGACTCTACGCTCATCTCTGCCTCTTGACACAGCCCTAGTACCTGCACTCCTGTCTGTTCACCCCGTCAGCCTCCTGTTGCCTGTCATCTGTTCAGTGCCACCATCTTGCCAGAACGGAGACTCCCTTTTGTTTCTTGGAATGGCTAGGATGGCTCCCACACTCAAGATTTTGTTTCCTGGTTGCAGCTCCTGGCCCTCTGGCCTGGATTAGTACAAACTCCTGCTCCTAAACCTGTTCTGCTAACACTGCGCTACAGTTTATAAATTGAGCATCCGACTATGTACCGGACAACGTAACTGGCCCATGACTTACTGCAAGCAGTGTACAGTACTGCAACAAAGAATACTGACTCTGAGCACAAGGTAAATTTAGTTCTGGCAATTATTGACTGTGTGACTGAGAGCAGGACACTGATGTCACCATGCTTCAATTTGTATCTATAAACCAACAGTACTATTCCGGGTTTGATGAAAAGCAAATAAAGTAAGAACTATAAGTCGTGTGTACACGCAGAGTGCTCACAGAGTGTTGGCTATGCTTATTCTATGTTAAGTCTGCAGCAACTTCATAGCAAGTTAATGCCACAAACCCCCTTCACAAATGAGGAGCGTTAAGCTTAGAGCCTAGTAACCTACTCAAGGCCACTAGTAGAGTTGGAATTGAACCTAAGTCCAGCTGATTCCAAATTCATTCATTTAACAAATATGTGTTCTCTACCCAAGAGGTGTGACATGTGCATGGAGCCCTCACATCAGCCTTGCTGCTTCAGAGCTGGGCTGGGTGCTGTCCCTGGACTCTTCACTCAGCGCACAGACTGACAGAGCCATCTCCCGCAGTGTGAGATTTATCACTTTCTGGCCTTGTCCACAAGATCCCCATGTGATCCTCCACATCTACTTTCTCAACTGCTGCTCACTACAGGGAGTGGGTCCGAGCCCCTAGAAGGTTCTGCATAATAAGGCAGCAGGAGTGCGGGTTCTACAGCAGTTGCCAGGAGGAAGATCCCTAGGAGGGGCTTCGAACTGGGAACACCGCTACGGACTTTTGAATGGGCAGAATAAAAGAACATTTACTGTTTAAACCACTGAAATGTGGGGCTTTTGCTACAGGAGTGAGGACACAGTGACTCCTGCAACCTGTGAGGGACTTATGGGTGGACCAAACTTAGGTTCATCCTTGAATCTTGTGTTGTTATGATAGCTGCTTTTGGGTTACTTTGCCCTCTGTCACTGTAAGCCTTTGACACTGTGGCCCCTCCTTTTCTCAGCTGGGTCCTCAGAAACTGAGACAGGGTTGGTTAGGCATTTAAGTGGTTCTATAGGGGTAACACCTCCAAATAATAAAGGAAAACCAGAGGAAGCTCACAGGCTCTGAGGCAGATCTGACTCCTGTGAAAGAAAACAAGATTTAGCAAAGAGCCTGTATCGGTCTCTTCCCTGTTCAAGTCCCATGTTAGGCATGTTCAGACCATTGTAATCATGCTGGCCTTAGTCATCAGCTGGGCTACCTAGAAAAGCATTCCATACTCCAACCTTAAAATCTAGGGAGATTCTGCAATCCCTGCAGGTGGACACCAAGCCAGCTCACTGGTTTTATCTGAACAACAAACTTTAGGAGGCTTGAAGAGAAGTCTTCAGTGATACAAGGAGATATCCAGGCACCCAAGTGGCCCAGCCCTGCTGCTGCACTCTGCCTATGGATGTATTCTTTTATCTAGAGTAAACAACTCCTCTTCATGTTGAAAGTCTTGTCATAGGCATCAGCACTTCCAGTGAGCTTATCTGATTCTCCAAATTCAGGTTAGGTGCTGCAGCAGCAGGCAGACTCACCCTCCAAAGATGAGCATGTCCGACCCAGTACTGTGCATACATTAAATTACACAACAAAGAGAAGTCAAGATTGCAGACAACTTTAAGATTGTTAATTGCACTGATTATGTCTCACTAGAGAAATAAACTTAGACATAATACAA
>NW_004524816.1:810815-820926 GCF_000260255.1 Octodon degus | reverse complement strand
GTAGCCTTCCAATAGGCCCTGCGCTCACTGCAGACTTCTCTGCAAATCTGTCAAGAAGCCCAAGGCTCTGTCTTATAAGCCTGAAGAATCTGGGCTGGAAGCCGCGTCCCAACACAGTGGTGAAACTGGATCTCCTCCAAAGGAGCAAAAGCAAAACTTCATTGTTCTTCCCCTTTTTTATTCCATCCAAACTACAAGCCCACAGGTAGGTGTCACTCCCAGCGGGGTGGGCCTTACCTCTTCAGGAAATCAATTATCCTGATGCCCCCGGCACTGTGCTACACTAATGCCTGGGGCGTTTCTTATTCAAGTTGACACCACAATTAGTTATCACATTAATCATCTGACTTTCATAGGGGAAAAGATCTTGGGTGATGTAGGGGGTCAGTTTAATCAAAAAGGTTCTTAGAAATAGAGGAAGGTGGAAAAAGAGAGCTCCTTTGCCGGTTTTGGCAGAACATAGCTTTTATCAGCCGAGGAATGTGAGCAGCCTCTAGAAACTAGAAAAAGCAAGAAAACGGTTTCTTCCCTAAATCCTCCACAAAGAAATTAATCCTGGCCGACACTCCAATTTTGAGCCCTGTGAGATTCATTTCACACTTCTTACCTCCAGAACTATAAGAAAATTAATTTGTGGTGTTTTAAGCCACTAAATCTGTGGCAATTTGTTATAGTGGCAATACAAAATCAATACAGATACCCATCATACATGTCAAGCTACCCGTATTTCCAATAATCACAGCGTATTTCTGTGCCTTTACTTAATAGCTCTCATACTGGGTGCTTATTAAATATTTGTTGAGTTATTTTGGCTGCTCTATTCCTGACTTCTAACCATGAATATATCATGTTGGATATTGACAAAATGATCTCCCAGATCACTCCTATCTCTGCTTATCTCTGGTTCAGTCACATAGATTTCTAGTGCTATCTACTTTTAGGACCGGTTTTGAATGCAGACTGCTGAACTACACAAGATGCACTGTCTTGAGTCCCTGTTGGCTCCTTTGTTTGTTTGCCATGTCCAACAAATGAAACATAAAAGTCTTCAGCTAGCCCCAATGAGCTAAACAAAGGAGCTGGAATAGGCAAAATAAAAGATTATGTTTCCAAGAAAATATTACTTGGATTTCAGGCTATTTTCCTGCTTTCCTGTCCTCCTGTTTGTTAGATGTGCCAAGCTCATGGTTGTGCAATACCAAAGTAAGAAGTCTTGAGCCAGGGGAGGAGATGAGGAGAGCTTTATAAGAAATAAGGAGAAGAAAAACGCTTTCTGAATTTCCAGGAGGCATCCTGAGTATGGGGCCAGGGAGCTATTTGTCAGGGGTAACTGATACAGCATACCACAACATGGGTCAACCTATAAACATCCTATAGGATTACACATATAACCACCTACTAATCATCATCCAATAGAGAATTCATGTGGCAAGGGTATATGGAAAGAACAAAGGCATTTTTACAAAGGGAAGGGACAATGGGCCTGGATGTTCTGGTCACCTGTCTACCTGTCCATGTCAGATATCTAACTGGGCCCACTGGATCAGATGCTGTAAATGATGGTGTAATCCCAAGTCATTGTCTACCTCCAGGGAGACACTAGGCCTCACTACTGCTTCTCTGTCCTGAGGCCTGTTGCTCTTTATTTTTGCCTCCAACTACAATTCTGCATTGACTCTTTTGAGGGCCCAATCTCTCTGACCATACGCTAAATTTCTAACTCACCTGCCTGTAATGATAGAGAATGAAATATCCCTAATTGATTTATTCAATTCCCTGGGTCCTACTCCCCTAAAGGCTGGGCCACCCTGGCCATGTAAAATAGAGAAGCCAGTGACTGCTGCTTTAGCTTACCCAAATTTGAGTAGTATTTCTGTTATGTGAAAAGCAAGTTCTTGACTAACAAGAGGTCATCACACTGCTGCAGACTCACAAACTTAAAACTCAGCTCTTGGACATGACCAGACTGAGAGGAGCTAAATTGCATTAACCCCATTTAAAGACACTGGAGCTTAAGTGAAAACTAATTCCATAGGCAGTTTTCTAAAATATCATTAACATCTTCCCTCTAAGGTCCCCACTGTTCAGAATAAGATGACCTAAGAAGCCAAATCAGCAAACCGAAGGTTACTTCGTGTTAGAAGTTAGAACAGAGACAGCTGGCTAATTCGGGCTTCCATTTCCTGAACCAAGTCTTATGATCTGTCTCACTGCCTGGGAGAACACACCTGAATTTGAATCCACTAAATTCAGCACATTTCTTCTCCAGATAATGTTACATAATCATCAGACTTCCTTTTCACACCTCGGATTGTCTGTTCCTCTGTGTTCACAGAACTCAATCAATTTTTTTTTTATTCTTTCTCCAGACATTCCAATTCTGTTTCCTAAATTGCAGTCAACTTCTCTTTCTGCCTCCATAGCTATGATCTGATCACCGTGGTTGGTTTACAGCTGTTTCACATCGGTAGCCAGTACCCAAGTAAGACCTAGAACACTTCCCTAAACCTAGGAAGTTTATACAGGCTCATTTTAATACCCCAAGTTTCACAGACTACCAGCAATATTAGTCATGTTTTTAATATGCACTGATTAAGAAAAGCTAGGGAAATGGCTCTGTAGAATAAGCACTTCCCTGACAAGCGCAAGGGCCTGAGTTCAATCCCTGGTTCTGCCAAGAAAAAAAAAAAAGAAAAGAAAAGAAAAAAGAAAGAAAGAAAATGCAAGGTATAGACAATATTTTTTTCAATCATACTTGTACATTCTGATGCAAAGCTACTCCGAATTCAATGTTTTACATATTTCTGGTATTTGTTTTCATAGTCATAATTGCATTGAAATGTTTAAAACATTTTCACCTGTTTTAAATATTACCTGATGAATGGAAAATGTTTATTGTTTATAAAAATTCATATGCCTTTAGGAAGAACCCTCCAAACACTCTGCCAAGATTTTATGTTGCACATTCACTTTGCCAAGATGTGTAGGTCTCACATTTAATAGAATCTGCTTCCTCTGTCCTGTTATGTACACATACATCCATGAGCATGTGGGTGGGAACTGGAAGACAAGGCAAAACAGAAAAACATTGCTAATAAAATCATGGCCATTAGCTGGGCAGGATGGCACATGCCTATAATGCCAGCACTCAGGAAGCTGAGGCAGGAGAACCGCTGTGAATTCGAGGCCAGCCTGAGCTACACAGTGAGTTCAAGGCCAGTCCAAAGTACACAGCCAGAGCCTATCTCAAAACAAACAACAAAAAACTGATCTTGGCCATTGATATGAAGTCCATAGGGTAAAAGTCCAAGTCTGCTTTCAATAAGTGGGGTAAATACAGGCAATTAATCCTTTTTAAATTTTCATTCCTTCTTGCTGTATTTGGCGTGATGACATAAGAGAGTTTTCATGAGGATAAAATGAAAGAACATGGAAGAGACTTGAAAATCCCACTTTCATCCTTATTGATACTTATGGTATTTGAAGGGATGCATTTTACAAAACATTCTATTTGTTGTTCTTTAGCTGGCAAGTTACATGCTAATTTATGTCATTAGGCTCCTTTACAAGAGTGCAAAGACTTCTGTTACCAGTAAAGGCTAGTGGAGTGTAATCTTAATTAAAAAAAAAAAAAAAAAGAAACTTCTTTCAGTTGTCATCCAGGTCACTTGAGAATAAGACTATAATCTTATAACTGGACTTTATTACTGAGTTCTATTTGAAGTTTATGAAAGGGAAATAGACCAAAAGTGGTAGGTGATTTACCCAAGTCAGCACAAAGGATCACAGCAGAAGGAGGACTCAAGTTCCCTTTGACTCTTGTGTTGGTGCTTATTGCTCTACTGATTAATAAATAAATGATTTGAAAGGATTTTTTTTACTAAAGAATTTTTCACTGTATTACTGGACATAACCAAACCTAAAACACTTTAGGAGTGTCTTTGATCTGTGGACTCATATTCCTATGTAAGGAGTGTGTATAAAATTGCTTATCTGACAGTTTTGATTCTCCTGGTATTTCTACCTGAGGAGTATTTTAATCCCCCAAGAGACTAAAACATTTGTTCTCTCTGCACCTTTATAATTCACTTCCAGCATAGTTTATCTAGGGCTGATCGGGCAGCTAACGGCCTTTGCAGTGCATTCTGACTTCATAAACTCTGCAATGCTGCTCTCGCCTATAAGGGGCTCTTTCTGTCTCAGCTACACCCAACCCTCTAATGTCTACAGGCTTAGTAACCACCTCAAAGACCGTAGAACCCCTAGGGTCAATATTAAATGGAGGTATTTCAGAGTAACAGAGCTGAGCTGCTGTTGAAAGAACATGCCTAGTTAAGTCACAAGACACCCTGAGTGGTTTTCCTGGCAGGAAGAAACTTGGTTCTGTGGATCTTCAAGTCCACAATTACAAGAATAAGAGCAGCCACCAACAGGAGCCAACTGTATACATCTAGGTTCAGTTCATCTCTAGCCCCAACCTGGATGCAAGGCAGAAGAACTGGTAATTAAGACAATCTACAAAGGATGCACTATCATTTGTTACTCTGTAATACTTATCAGAAGGCCAATAGAAAGCTCTCAAGGCTCCTGGGTGAATAAAATAGACTGTTCATTAACCTGAAGAAGCCTAACCACATTTCCAGTAACCAGGAAGAGCTTATGGCTGACAAACTCTGTTCCACCTATAGCTGCAAGCTCAATGTCACTCATAGACACTCTACTTGAAACCACTCAGGATGAATAATAAGAAAACCTATCAGATCCATCTCTACTGTGCATTTGTATCCATGCTATCACTGGGGCTGCAAATTGCATCTATTGAAAACTACAAATTCTAATTTAATTGAGCTCTAGATAACAAATTAAGCTTTGACTCACATATCCTATAAGTAAATTCCATCAAATTAAATAGCTTCCACATATTGAGCCTTTATTTGTCAAACAAAATGAATATTTATTTGTAGCTAATTATGTTCCACCAAATTCTGCATGGTTGATTTTATTAAGAGCTTGATGCTGAGGAAACTGGGGCTCAAGAAGAATGAAATTCCAAACAAAATCCCAAGCAATTTCTAGGCTGACAAGTAGGTAGGACCCAGGCATGGTTGCTCACGAGCCCCATCTGCTTTCAAGGACATGCAGCAGCATTTGCGTGTATGGTTCTATACTGGGCCATTACTCCAAGTTTACCCCAAGCCACGCCATTTTCTCATTATCTCCTGGAAGTCATGGATTTCAGAGTGAGAACTTCTCTATGGTGGTTGATTGGACTGACGTCATTACAGCAGCTGGGGGAGAGCTAGGCAAGCAGGCTGACTCAAAAACCTGTACTCCTCACCACTGCAGGGAGGTCTTTTGGTCCCCTAAAAAATATGGATCACATCAGAAGTTCATTATCTGCCTTTTGAGTGACACAGAAGAAAACAGTATAGAATAGATTAGAATAGAAAATATCAGTGTGTCTCACACAATAAAGGTAAATATAATGTGAATGCTTTGTTTTAGGGGTGTGTGTGTACTAGATCATAATGTATTATATTAGCACAAATTATGAAAAAAAATCACATGCCTTGCACTACATAGACAAAAGATTCTGCAAGATGGATCATACTTTCCCTCTCTAAATATTATTTCCTACTGTTACATCCTCAATAATACCAGTTTTCCTCTTAGTTGAATTCGATCACACTAATTTGGTCACCATTTCTTGGCCCATTCTAATATTTAGGGATAGCAACTCTAACACTTTTATTCATTTATTTTCACAATTACTTATTCGGTGCTTTGTATGTCAGGTCTTAAAATAGTCACAAGGGATAAAATAGTGAGTGAGAGACATAGTTGTTGACTTAAAGAGCTCACAACCCAAAGGAGAAACTGAAATTAATTCACAGGTGGCACCAAAAGTTTCATGATGAAAATGCATTTAAAATTGGACCTGAAGGTTGAGCAAGAAAATAGGTAAGCGTGCTGTGTAGGAAAAAAGGGAAAATGGCCTGCCAATGAGAGAAAGAATGAACTTCATGGTGGAGAGTGGGCAGGAGGGTGCTAGGGGGCCCAGATGTCTCAGGTACTGGCTAATGTCAAGCAGTCAGCAAAAGATGCCGCAACTCACTATGCAAATTGCTGCAGACATTCCTAGCCAATCCCCCCTCCATCTTTATCTTCTTCCTATCTGTTGCCCCTGAATAGCCTGAAACCAACAACGTGAGAAATGACTTTGCCTTGTCCTCTCCCCCACTGGTCCTGAATTTTGGGGTCCTTAAGAATCCATGAACTGAAAGAACAAGTGTTCCTTCCCTCCTCCTTTCTACCTTCTGGATTGACACAGAACGTCGCACTTGGCTCTATCCAGGTTGCTTGGTCCCCTTGGCCCTCAGCTTATTTGTAAGGAGACCAGGGTTTCCAGTCCCAGGCACTCTGACCGACTAAGGCAACATATGCAACACAGTTGGCTCACAGAAAGTGCTCAGTACATTCAAAATATTTTAAAATACTTACCAGAAGCTTCTACATATGTTGGTGGGAACTCCATTTTGTTATAGCCTTTAATTTCAGAATTCTTACTGCTATATAAAGATTACTGAAGAACAATTACTTTACTTTGTTATATATTAACAGCACAAGAAAAACACAAACATCAAAGATTTTTTCAAGTCTAATTATGCTAAGGGGAAATAACTTAATCTTCATAAATAGATTGGAGTATTTCTTTTCTTGTTTTGTTCTTACTGTTCTTATATACAAATCTTCCCACCTGTTTCTTTTTTTAGGATTTCAGAACAATGCATGAGGCAGTTTTCCCATGTACTAGAGAAACTAAAGTAATTTCCTATAGCACATATGACAAACAGATCTGGAAATGCTGGATTCAAGGTGCTACAATACACATTCAAATTTTCCATGCAGTGCCTTATACAGCAGCATGACCAAGTAGAAGAGCTAGTGATTTAAAATGTCTCTTTTATGTTCCTCATACTGAAATATTAATAAAGTAGAAAATCAAAATGAAAGCAATTTAGGGCTTCTCATGTCTTCTGATTATAGGCTCATTTCTGTGTGTCCAATTTCAGACAAAGAAAAGAGATAATGGAAAGAGACACAGCAGGGGAACAAGAATGACAAAAGAACCAGGAGAAAGGGATGGCAGCAGCATCCAAGGGTCGGCGTCACAACATCCCGCCTCCACGACACAGCACTAGTGTACTCCTCCCTCTTAGCAGGGTCCTCAGCCAAGCAACTGCACTGCGCTCAGAACTGGCAACCTTCACACGCTGCAGTGCACCACTCGGTGTTCGCTGACACTCGGGACGCAAGCTGTGGTCTGCATTTTGGAACACTCCAGCTTGAGATGTCCTTCCAGCTCTGCCTGAGAGCCAAGTTCCCCTGAAGACTGTGAGGTCTCTTCCTCTCCCCACCTCTTCTTGGTCCTGCTGAAAGAAGTCCTTCTACTCCCCACTAAGAGGAAGCAGAGTGGACTGAGATGGAGAACTGACAGTGTGGTGCAGGGTAGAGTTTCCTTGCTGCTGGAATCGTGCAAAGAAGATGTTAAACTTCCCTGAAGGTTAAAAAGGAAAAGGCAACTGTGAATTAATTGGGCTTTATTACATGTAGTGACAGTACCCTGAATAAAAAATATAAGCAACGGAGCAGTCCAGATAGCTCAGCGGACTTAAGTGCCTGCTTAGGCAGACACAGGGACCAGGGTTTGATCTCCAGCATGCCATGCCAGCCCCACCCCTGGGGCGTGCTGAGATGGCAACTGAGACTGGGCATGGTGGCATGTACCTGTAATCCCAGTGTGCTTGGGAGGCTGAAAACAGGAGGATCACTATGTGTCCGATCTGTGTAGTGAGATCCTGTAGACCTACATACATTATATATACATTACATATATATGGAAATTTGATTACCCAACAAATCTAAATCACTCATACTTAAATTAGATGATCAAGTGGTTTGGGAGATTCTCAGTCTGTCTCTCCATCTCTGTCTCTGTCTCTCTCTGTCTCGCTTCTCCTGCCCCATTTGTTGTCCAGTTGTCCCTTGTTTCGAGACACAATTTTTTCCACAACTTCTCCCCAGTGATAGCAAAAGGGACCTGAAGCAGTACTAACTTTTAACTAGTTTCAAAATCTTACCTGAAGAAATTCGCCTTTTTCTCATACATTCCAGCAGCACTCCTGGGACTAACTCTGGCCTCTGTGGCCTTCAGTGGGTACCGACAATTTTCTGAAGGAAAAAACTAAGATTGTATTATCTGAAGAAGGAGAGATGGGCTGGGGCCAGGAAAGCCAGCAAAGCCACTTCCCTGCTCTTTGGGCAAAACTTTTGGTCAGCAAGTAGAAGCAGAAGTCCCACAATTGGAGAGAGTTCATTTACCCCTTTACAAATGGACTCAATCTATTATTTCTCTTCAGGAAAATGTGAAAGACATTAAGATCCATGAGGGCCCATGAATGCTGTGCTATTTTGAAGCTTAGACAGAATATCAGTAGAAATGACCAGTTCTTCGTGTGAGCTTGCTGACCCGGGGCCCTTGCATACCCGTGCTAAGTCAAGCAGCAGCCTTCAGGAGCTCCCAGGCAGAGCAAGGGTGTGCCAGCGGATGTCCCTACAGAAACCGATAGCTTTGGCGAGACACACCTGCCTTTTCTTAGTGTGCCTCTGGAACACTGGCTTCTATTAGGTTTCTTCTGCCTTTGCTGGCCCACTGGGGGCCACCATTATTTAAATTAGTGATCCCCAGCTGTTTAAAAATGAAACTTCCTTTTTTTACATAAGCGTTTATAAATATCTCATGAATAGTAATTGAATCTCTAAGAAAATACATACTATGCATAAATTTAATCATATTAGTGTAATTAAAACAACTGGCATCATATTGATTACAACAGTATTTCCGTGTGTAAAATGAATGATACGTACATGTGTAAGATGTATTATTTGTCTCATTTACATAGGGGCCTGCAGAACTCTTAGAACAATTCCTTAAAATCCTTCTGAAACAGAGTCAGAAATTGCATAGGAGCCTTAGAATGATTTTTGTGATCTGCGGTGCTCGTTTGCACCTAGAAAGCCTGGACTCCAAGGCCAGGTCAGAGTCCTAGGTCCAGGCCTTCCCCACCCCCAATTCTTTGTCCTTTATATAAATAATCCCAACTCTAATCTCAACAGAAAGAGGGCTGCACTGCAGCTGGGGGAGCTGACGTGAGCCTCACTACGGAGATGCTGAGCCAGCACAGCATCCGGCTGCTGGAGACGGAAGGTGCAGACTTGGTGCTCGAACTCCTGGTTGAAGGCGTCCACCAGAAGGAGAAAGCGGCAAGTGCGGGTGGAAGGCTTCTCTCCTGAGGATGAATGGTGAGTGTCATCAGAGACACAACACCTCACTTTCAATCAGGGTACAAAAGCAGCAAGGAAACATTTATACCAAAAGGTAAATTTATTTTAAAAAGTAGAAATGTCACCCCAAATTCTTCTTGGAGGTAGCATATTGGGCAGTGGCATGAGTGCACTGGTTCAGTCTGTGCTCCACGGACCCCTGGTCACTGCCATGTGCTCACGAGCTCTCTAATCCCCCTTCGCTCTAAAGCTTTCCTCCAGCGTCCCAAACGAAGCTGAACGGAGCTGAGTGACCCACTGCGAGGTAACCAGTGCAACATTTGAACCCTGGGCCCTAGAATTCTTTTGGACAGAGAATAGTAAATATTCCAAAAATTTTAAGAGAGATTTTAAACTTTGAATTTCTCTTCCAAATCACAAGAATTAATAGTGGAACATTTAAATACTAATTTATGGACAAGTGTCTAACAGATATGGATCCAAAATGATACACTTCGCTCAAAAAAGGATGAAGCTAATTTTTTTTTTTTTTTTTTTTTTTTGTGGTACCAGAGATTGAACTCAGGACCCTGTGCTTGCCAGGCAGGCACTTATTCTACTGACCTATCTCTCCAACCCTGGAGCTAAATTGTATTTCATGTATTTGGTTCTGGATCTCAATACACAGCTCAGACTTGTAGTGATTTTCCTGCCTCAGCCTCCCCAGTGCTGGGATCACAGGCATGTGCCACCATGCCTGGTTTCAGTGGGATAGCTCCTCCTCCTC
>NW_004524816.1:805632-806136 GCF_000260255.1 Octodon degus | reverse complement strand
CTCCCCCTTTCTTTTTAACCTCAGTTTTATTTTCTGCCTCAGATTTGTTTTTAGAGATTTATTTATTTATTTGGTACAGGGTCTTGCTGTGCAGCTCAGACTCATAATGATCCTCTTGTCTCAGCCTCCCCAGTGCTGGGATTACAGGACTGCACCACCACTCCCGGATTAGGTGGTGGCTTGGCATGGGGTCTTTGCACTTCCCAAGCAGGGGCTTCGGCCACCAAGCTATCTCCTCAGCCCAAGCACAGTTCTTTTTTTTCCTCCTGGCAATGGGGATCAAACCTAGGACCTCAGTCAGGCACTTATGCTGCTGAGCTATATCCCCAGGTCTGCCTCAGATTTTTCTTTTTAAAGTTTTGTGTGTTTTGTTTTTCCAATGAATCTCTGTCTTGTCCTCTCTCTTTTTCTGTGTTAAACCTAGTGAAATATACAAATGAGTTTCAGAAATGGCAGAAATAAAGCTTGCAAACCTCAAGCATTTCTACTCCCAAGCATCACTGA
>NW_004524816.1:793983-805532 GCF_000260255.1 Octodon degus | reverse complement strand
CTTCCCCCTCCTCTTCCTTCTCCTCCTCCTGCTCACCCTCCTCCTGCTCCTCCTTCTCCTCCTCCTCCTCGATCCCATATTTATTGGGTAAAGTTCACTAGCAGAAACCAGTCTTTATTGTTCCACCTTTACCCCCAAGCTCTTATTTATCTGCACCTCCCCATAGCACTGTTTTCAGCAAAGGGTCATACAGTAATCAGCAGTACAGGTGCAGACCCTTGGTTGGCCTTTACTGCCGGATCCTAAGGCGGGCCTCAGCTAGGTTGGGGAATGTGACTGGATAAGACAGAATATTACAGCCATTCTGGGGACATCAGATTCCTTCAGCAGTGCTAAAGCAATTGCTGGTGCTATAGCAATGGTGTTAACTTCCAAAAGATGCAGTCACCATGTCTCCTTGGCAACAAGCATTACAACTCTTTTTATTGGCCTGTTCTATGTGATGATGATGCTTTTCTGAGGACAAAAAGCCCCTGTTAAAAGACTCTAAATATGCAGAACACCTTAAACTCATGAAGTGATTGACACAGCACAGGGAACTAGATCACCTTCTAATATATTAGATAAACAATTGAGGAGGCCACACCATTCAGACATTTCAAATATTGCGTTCATTCCTTTTCTGGCCATTCTTCAAATAGCAGACTTAAGACAGGTTCCTACCTCAGCTTCCAAATCACTGTTGTAGAGTCAACCTCATCATATTCAGATACAGAAGCGATTTCTACCCGGAGCAACTTAATCCCCACTAGTACACTTCGTTTTCACTTAGCAGCCTCACCAGCGGCCTTCTGAAGCCAAGACTTAGGGGTACTGGGAAGTTTTCTGTGCTATCTCAGAAAACATTAGGCTTTCTACACAGCAGCAAAACACTGTCTGTCATTACACATTGAGGTTTGGGGACTCCACCTTTCCATATAAAATATGCGAGTAGAACAGTCCCAATTGCCCCACTCTATATAGAGAACGTCAAGTATCCACTCTATTTTCCAAACAAATTTGTCCTACACCAGCTCCTAACACCAAGGACTTTATGTTTGTTATAAATGTCATGGATAACTGTAAAACATTTCTTGGCAGTAGCTAAATCAAGAAGATAGGCGATGGCCAGCCTAAGCCAGCTATAAATTTTAATAGCAAGTTTTTAATGAAGCAGGAAAGGGAGCTTATCAGCACTTTGTCTTTCAGGGTCAAATGAAAGAAAGCTGGAGAGAAGCAAAGAACTCTAGAGTACCTGGTGTTGCGGGAAAGAAGAAGGAAAGGAATGCGTAAAGAAAGTATGGAAGTGGAGGCTGACCAGAAGACAAGTAGGTAGAGCAACAGCCTCTAGCCTAAAGCCAGAAAGGCTCAGCTTGAGGGTGTTCTCGAGGGAAGCCTGCAAAAACTGTTTGTGTCAATGTGACCTTGGAAGACATGAAAATGGTCTTGGAATTTGTGCTAAAATATAGCACAAAAAAATCAGCAGATCAGAAATAGATTGGCTAGAAGTAAGAGAGACAGAACTCATACCCCAAAAATAATAACCATGGCTGGGTTGTGACCTGTTTCATTGACCAACCCTCACCACCGTAAGATCTCCTCTGGTTACTGGGTTTAATATCTCTCTGGAAATGCGAGTCCTTGCCAACGTGTGAGAAAAGGTTTTTCTGAGGGACTATAAAATGGTGATCTGATTCAATAAGAAGCTGAACAGGCCAAAGCAAAATGAAGGTTCCAAGATCCAAATTAAATTACACACTTTATCAGCCTGTGTAGATGTCATTGGCCAACCCTAAGTATGAACGGTGATTTTTTTTTAAGGCGGCAAAGTAAGGGAGGGGCATATAGTGTAAGCAGCCCTGCGTCAGCTGCAGCTCCGCGGGTGAGGCCAGGCGGCAACCAACCATGACAAACGTGATGGTTTGTTAGCCAGGACTCCATAATGCAAGACCTCAGGCTAAACCAGGAAGCAATTAGAGTTTCTATGGCAGGAACTCTCCTGGGCATAGACAACTGGCATCCTATGGACCCAACCCTTGTGACAAACAGCTCCGTTTCTCAGGACACCCTCAGCAGCCTCCACGCCGCACCCGGCGCCGTTTTTCCCAGCTGGCTTTCGTGCTGGTGATGCCTTTGCGCTTGGTTGCGTAAGATCTTGCCTTCCACTTTCCAAGTCTCAGGAAAAGGAGGACACGGAAACCTTATCATTTCTAAAAGAATTTTTTAAGACATAAATTCTTCTCTGGATAAAAGCGCCTGCAAGCAGGCGCAGGGGCCAGGAGTTCATTCCCGAAGTCTGCTGTGCCAGCCCACCCCTGGGGTGCGAGGAAACAGCAATTGAGATCGGGCTGGGTGGCACGCGCCTGTAATCCCAGTTCTTGGGAGGCTGTAAACAAAGAGAATGTCTACGAGTCTGATCTAATAGTGAGACCCTGAACACTCTTCCCTGAAATACAGAAAAAAATAAAAATTAAAAAATAAAAAGTAAATTCTTCTCTGTTACTTTTGTATTTCCTATGATGTCAACAAGAAACATCTTAAACCCAGAGTTTAATTTTTATTTATTTATCCATAAAATGCATAAAGACTTATTATAGAAAAAGGGGATCCAAATAATATTTAACAGCACTATCTTAAGTTGGAGAACATTTAAAACAGTAACTTAGCTGGTTAAGGATAAGGTACTATGCATGCTAGCTACCATTTTTCTAGACTTCTAGGGGCAAAAGAAGGTTTCAGAGCCCTCCTGAAAATTATTATCATACATAAGGCAAAATTTGAGAGAAACAAAAAAAACCAGTCTCCATTATTTAGCACCTGAGCATTTTCTACTTAAAAAAAAAAAAAAAGAAAGAAAGAAAAGACATGAAAACAAGTGATTGGAGACAATTCACAAAATTTATTGTAATGAACAGCAATCAACTTTCACAAAGAAAATCTTACAGATACAATGGGAAACTATCAATACCCCACATAGACATTCTAATTTCAAGGTTTAGAGGCTAGAACCCAAACTCCCATTTTCAGTACAAATTCTATGAAGAAATTCCTACATTTTTTGTTTTGCGAGTCAGACCTCAAGCCACACTGTTTCTGGTGCAGATTGTCTTCTCCTAAATCTGTGGAAAATTAAAAAAAAAAATCATCATAAAGGGACCTGAAGACCTTAGATTCTTGCCCTTGTGTTAAAACTAGCTACCAACAAATATGATCAATGTGTGGTTTTTGGTAAAAGTTAAGCAGGCAGGTAAACCTCCAGCAGTGACATCTGTAGACAGTCCTCCAGCTCCAGGCCAGTTTCCCGGGACCCACCACCTGCGCAGCGGCACAGACCTCTCACCTGAAAGGATCCTGTGGTTGGCTTGGTGCTTTTCTATCACCATTGGAAAATTCTATTTTTTTTTTTTTTAATGAGATTGCACATTCCCATTTCTCACTCAGCCTTTAAATGGGAGTAGATGGCGATGCTGCAACAGGGCCGAGCCTCTGCCTCTCTGTCTGTAAAATCAAGCCTGGAGCATCCTCAGCCTCCTTTCAGCTCCAGGATGTGATGGCACGAATGCCTTAGGCCTTGAGGAGCACGGTGCTGCATCTGCGAGATTCTTCCATGATTCCGGTTCCAAGACCTGTTTTCATCCTTGCATTGCCCACCAAGCCTTAATGACAGGAGCTTCCAGGCCCAACGTGCTAGGGATCACCCCACTCCCTGTCTCTCATGACTAACTTCTCACTGTGGCTCCCCTGAGTAACCTCCTGTTGCTACAAGAATGTTCCAAATAAAACCATCCCAAAACTAAGAGGTTGAAAGCAGCCCCCCTTGTGATTATCTTCAAATCCACAGTGGCTGCTGATTCTGCCAGCTGGAGCTAGCTGAGCAGTTCTCTGGCCTCAACCAATCCTCTCCTGTCTCAGATGGCCTCTGCTGACACATCTCAGCTTTCATCCCAGTCTCTGTCTCTCCAACAGACTGATCCTAACCTACAGAAGTAGGCCCCAAGGTTAGAAGCCGCAGCAAGTGCAGCTTTGGGGGCACAGGTCTGGGATCCACGCAGGGTCGCTGCTGCACCTACACCATCCAAAGCAAGCCATTGAGCCAGCCCAGATTTGGGGGTTCAAGGATGAGGCCTGAATGGCAAACTTGAGCAGGTTTCTTGCTGGCAGGAGCTACGGATCACACCCTAACGTGCCTGAACAGGAAGAGGGGAGGAGCAGGAGCAGTGCGTGCCCACTCACATTTATCAAAGCTTCCCTTCACTACCTATCAATATCACATAGCTGTGAGCTGAAGCGAATCACGCAGATGCCCTGCTGCACCTTGTGAACAAGGGCAGCACCCAGTCAGGTTAGTCCCTGCGCTCCTGCTCAACTTCCCCGTGGCCTGCAGACCTCTTTATTCTCTCTCTAACTGCTCTTCACTTACCTGCTCTGGGCTAAATACCTCTCTACATCCTGAATATTACAGCGTTGTATCTATGTGGTCAGAAGGATTGATTTAAGCTGCTTTAAATGTTATAGCTTTGACAGACCCTGAAAACATGACTCTGAAGGCACGAGTTGGGAATTCTTGGAATGTCAGGTTTTCTCGGCCACATCAGCTATGTGATAACCATATTCAAAGGGGCAGCAAATAGTGAGTCACCCAGACCTGGCAGCTGCAACTCGGTGGCTCCCTCTTCTCTATAAAGCAGAGCACAGTGGTTTTGTTAGGGTGGTCTCTGGGCCATCCCCACCCCCACTGGGCTGCACCAAGCACTCACTGTTCAGGCCACAACACACTGGTGCAGCCCGCTGCAGACGCCTGGGCAGCAGCAGCATTCTGCTCAGTAAGCCTGAGGGACAGCGCTCCTGCTGAAGCCCGCAAGGCCCTTCAGCTTTATGCTTACCGATCTACACAGCTTACTAAAAGGCATTACCACATCATTTTATTGCAAAATTAAATTCAACCAGGCAAGACTTTGCCAGGCTGACCATTTTAATTTATCAGTGTAACAAGAAATCATTTAATTTTTCTTCTATTGTTGGATGTCCCTTTAATCTTTACAATTCAGAATACAGCTTTTTCCAGTAAGTTCTGTGAGGAGACTGGATATGAATCCAGATTTTGTTTGGGTAAATTTTTTCCTGTAAAAATATCATGAAAGCACAGTAAGTAATTCCTACAAAGATGGGCAATGCTCAGGACCAGCAAGTGCACTGCAGAAACAGGTGCTGTGGGCCTCTGCAGACCCGTGCAGGAGCTGCATTTGGCCTCCAGCATTGTGTTTTAACTGAAAACTGCTTCTTAAGCTTCCAGATATGCCTTTTGTTCCATGCACCATTTGTGTTTCACAGTCTCCAAAATAAGCCTGTCTCTCCAATCAGTAAATCTTCCACTAAACAAAAAAAGAAAGAAAAGAAATGAGTGATGACAGAGGACTAGTCAATCTATCCTTCCCTTACTGAGAGGTCCATTTCGCTGTCAGTGGCTTTTGTCATTTTTGTTGCATGTGCCCATGTTGGCTTTGGGTTGGAGTGGCACCATGGGTTCTTCCATCTGTAGAGTGACATCTGAAGGTGATTGAGGTTTGACCCTTGGTCACCTTACATCCCTTTCAGATGGCAAGTGCTTTCCTCTAAGAATTCTATCATTGTCAATGTCCAGTACTTTATATGTGTGTCTCCAGTACTCAGACAGGAAAAGAGACCCTCTGAAGTTCCTAAATCAGGAGGAGTAGGGTGGATGGAGGCCTTGGGCATCAGTTTGATCTGGCCTTATGTTTGGAGAATCCTCATATTTTCACTCCTTATCTATGACTATCTTAGGGAAGGTTTGTAAAAGGCACTACAAGAGATGAAACATAAATCACATGTTGGGATGGAGGACACGGATGGTACTGAATTAGGCAAAGTATAGCAAAATCCTCAGTATTTTAATAATGTGGTTATTTATAGAGTGAAAGATCAAAGCTAGGGACACACGGCTCAGATGTGAGACCTTAGAAGCTGTCTCTAGATTTCCTTCCATAGTCACCTTAGCTTGAAGGTTGTGGCACCCAAGTTTAGGCTCGGCACACAGCACCCCCTCAACCCAGCCGTGGGACTCTGTCCTTTTCTTCCTCTACCCTTCTTCTATGCGGAGTCCTCCTGGGTCATACCACAAGATTTGCAGCAACCTTAAAGATGCTGTAAGACACCTCAAACCTTCACATGTCTTCCTCCTCTCTTCCACATCCTTTCAATTTCCATAACAACAACTTACTAGTGACAAAAACTCTTGTCCTTTCTTCTTAAATCAACCTTAATACCTCTGGGCTCACAAAGAACCCTGAGTATTTCCACCAATTATTACTCTGCATTAACAGCTTTGCTTTATTTGCCTGTTCTCCTTTGAAGGAAAGGCTGCATGGTGAGCATTGTTTTATCCCTGGTGTGTTGCAAAACGCATGAAACTGGTTCATACCATGAATGAGCCAAAGCGAACCAAGGCCTATAAGAGGTGCAGAATCTTAGGTTCTACCTAAATTTATCAATCAGGATCTGCATTCTACAAAGCTCCCCCAGGGAATCTAATTAGACATTACAGTTTGAGAAGCACTAATCCAGCTTACTGTGGTTTCTCAGTCCTGCAAACACCCGGACAATTGATTGCCCGGAGCTTGGGGTTTGGTAATTAGTAACGTGCCTGCCTTGCACTGTGTGCTTGACATGGTGCGTCTGTGATTTCGTGCTGCGTACCCTCATTCTTGCCCTCCCACCTAGACGGCCACATGGCTGCTCTTTCGGAATTCCCTTCAGCACCTAAAGTATAATCTAGGGCATAGACAGAATAGCTGCTTGGTACAAATTTATGCAAAAAAGAAGCCACTTGTACAACTGTATCACGCATCTCTGCAACAGCAGAGTCAACATCACATTAAATCCGAGGCTACTAGGAAAGAGTAGGTGAAAGGCCCTGCCTCTAGTAAGAATCAAGTAAAAGATGAATTTTTGTGGCTGGCAAGACAGCTCAGTGGACCTAAGTGCCTCATTTGGCAAGCACAGGGACCAGGTCCCATCCTCAGTCCCACATGCCATGCTGGCTCCACCCCCAGGGCATGCTAAACCAGCAAATAAATCCAATATGATCATGCATGCCTGTAATCCCAGTGCTGGGGAGGCTGAAAACAGGAGGATCACTACAAGTCTGAGCTGCGTAGTAAGACCCTGTACCAAATACATAAATGAAGAAAAAGATGAATTTTTGTGAACATATTCATAGTTTTCCCCAAACTTGCCCTCAGCTCGTGCCTGACCTAAACAACACACAACATTCCATTCAGATCAGTTTCCTGATCCCTTTCTTTCGTCTTGGTATCCCTAGAGATCTTTGTGCTTTTGATTACTGAACTCAACAATTCATAATCTTTGCACATGTTAGGAAATTCTTGCCCACTTTATTTCATCCCATATTCCCTGAGCTGTTCAGAGTAGCACACTTTACACTGCTCTCATCCCAAGAGTAACAAAAGTGATGAGACTCTAATGTCCAGGCTGTTCCATTCCCTCTGCAGTCTTTGGAATAAGCAACAGACATGATTTGCCAAAGGGGAAAAATCAGGAGAAGATTATTTCTGATTGTAACTTTCCTTCTCTCTAAAACAAATATAAAAAGATACCCACAATCCGTATTAGTAGAGAGAATTACATTTTAATGCCATGTATTTTACCTGGTTTTAGGGAAGCCCTGAACATATACCACTACTTCACTGGACAGCAGCCATGCCTGTCTAAGAGTCTTACTTTTTCGCCAAGACACGGTCTTCGTGATCATGGTATCTCGCTAACCAGGTAAGTATCCAAGACACGTTCTTGCGACCAGGACATCAGCACCGCAGCTTGGTGATAGCATCTCATCAAAGATACAGGAGGGTGGTATATACATGCCCAGTCTAGAAAAACTGCCTAGTGCCCTTACCTGCCCAGTGATGCTGTTTGTTCCTGGCAGTGGACATGCATTCCCTGAAGACAGGACAGAATGAAAAGGACCTGCAGCCCAGGGTGCAGGTTTGTATACGTTTGACTCTGACATTATCTTACTATCTTAAATAATATTTGTATAATCCTATTTAAGTGACTTCTTATTAGGTATTCAAAGGTAAGAAAACATTTACATTGATGTATTAGAAAAAAATCAGGGCTCAGAGAAAGCAGTCAGAAACGCCAGCGGCAGAATCAGCCAGAGCACACTCCCCTCGAGCCTGTGTCACCCAACGGCACAGCATGAGGGACAGGATCATGCAGGGCAGCCAGCACCCCGTGCTCCAGCCTGCTAGATCACACGGCCATTTCTCCCTGGACTTCATATCACCGAAGACGACCACAGAACTGGCTGTAGCAAGGGCCTGCCACCCCGAAGTCCCTCCTCTCAGGGCCTGCAGCTCTGTTGTGTGATTCTGCTGAGAGCAGAAGCTTCCGACGGCAGAGCCAGAGCCCAGCGGAGAGTCCACAGACTCTGCGCCAGCGCGACTGCTCAGCTTCCTGACTCATAGCTCAGTGACAGGGTTGCAAACCTCTACTGCATCTACATTTATTAACAAAGATCAATTGATTGAAGCACATGTTGTGTTTCTTAAAACATACTATGAATATTAGCTAGTGGTGTTTTGATTATTATTTATTACCATAGCTACATAGCTAGGAATATAACCTGGACTAGAACTTCAATCCTATATTCTACTATAATATGGAACCACACATTTGAGTCAATAGATTAATTCCAGCTCACTAGTTTTATAAATTAAACTTTATTTGAACATAGATATTCTCATTTGAATATAAATAGATAGATATAGGTATATATTTGTCATATATATGCTCATTTGCCACAATGGAAAAAATGAGGAGTTCTATGATAGAGGATTTAGACAGAATCTAGATTTTGAACTGAAAAGATAAGGATTCGATATGCCCTTCCCAGCTGGGGAACATTGGGCAAATCCCTGTAAATTTCATTGTCTGTATAATGAAGAGGATAAGAATATTTACATTAAATATTAGTAGTGGGGACTAAACAACATATATTCAAGCCCTGTAAAAGTATTTAAGTCCAATCTGAATGTATTCGTACCTTCACTCATTCCTGTAACTGAGAGCAAAACAGATGCAGAGTGTTCAGAGTAGAAGGAAGAGCAGGCAGTCTCTGGACTTGCTGCAGCTCATCTCTGGCTGGAAAGGCAAGCTCCTGTGCGAGGCGCCTGCCCTGGCTCGTCAATCTCAGTACTGCCAAATAAATATCTTATTTTAATTTTGAAAGATCACAGAACAGAGAAATTTCTATGCTATAAATTCTGCCTTTGGCTCAGTCTCTGCCAAAAAAATTAAGTTGTACATTTTTCAGTATGTATTTAGTTCTTTGTTCTATTTCAAGCAACAAATAGGCTGAGTCCCTTGAAAAGATGCACAGAGTACACAAGTCATCTGCTGAGTTCGACACATCCCGAGATGCCCACAGGAGGATTCAAACCATTGTGCATTTATGAGACAAAGTTCATCCGAGCAAAACGGGGCTCTGTAAAGAAAACAAAAATAGACCAAGTACAAATAAATAAATAAAAACATGAATCCAGCTCAGCATAAGAAAAGGACACTCATTTGGACACTTTCTGTGATTGTTCCCATATCGGTAGCTTTACTTTCTGGAAAAAGACAAAGGTGGCAGGTAATAATAATGTCATTGAAAGTGTTCACCTCTCCATCATGTTTCAGATGACTGTTAAAGAGCTGCTTATTTGTTCTAACTCTAATCCAGGGTCCCATGATGCTTTCGTATGTCAATTTATCTGAAGTAAAATCCATTACAATTGTATCCCTTCTCATTAATTTTACAATAAAAAGTTTTTTCCTGAGTTTTCACTGCACTGTAAAGAGACTAATAATGTGTTAAGGATTTGTAATCTGGTATGAGGTCCACTGATTTCCCTATTAAAAGGGCCTACACTCTCCCCAACACACACAAAAATTGTTCCGATGCTGAGCAATCTCCCAAGTGAGTCATCTGATGGTGGTTTTTATGCCCTGTGCACAAAAGGGACATTCAGTACGAAAGCAGCAAATGAAAACTAGAGCCTGTTGTCAAATTGTCAGCCATTGTGCTCATATTAATAACCACTGCAGCTGTCTGAGCCCCAAATTAGCATCTTTGAAATAAGTTCAATTCTTTCAGCACTATTTAGAGCCATTTCAAAGAGAACAGCAAAAGTTTGTGCTGAGCTCTCTTGCTTGATGACCTTTAAAATAAAAATCTCTGGGCCGGGAAAACAGCTCAGTGGTCTAAGCATCTGCCGGACAAGCACAAGGACTAGGGTTCGATCTGCAGTACAGCATGCTATACCAGCCCCAGAACCCCAGGCTTGCCATGCCAGTTACTGAGACAGTGCGTGGTATATGCCTGTAATCCCAGTGCTAGGGAGGCTGAGACAGGAGAACCACTATGAGTCCAACCTGTACAGCAGACCCTATACCAAATACATAAATAAAAGATTTTAAAACAATCTCTTAGAAACCTAAGACCTACTTTTTCTGGTAAGATAAGATTACCTAAACAAATCTTTAATTTCAATTAGCTAAGTATTCCAAAAGCTGTACTATATAAATACATTGATTTATACACATATGCTGACATAACGTCTTACAATCTAAAAATAGAATCACTCTTCTTGGTACTGGCCTGGTAACGTCATTCCTTGCTTCTCACCCTGCTGTTGGAAGAGAATAACCATTTCTCGCAAAAACAATCATTCAAGTTGGAGATCGGTAACTACATCACTCTGAATCTCCTGCATTGAGGAGGAGGACCAGTGTCCCTTCTCAGGAGCAACTCCACAAGCATATTCACTGTAGGAAAACATGAGTCAATCTTGGGATTCAAGAAAACCTGAAACTTGATGTGGATGAACAGGAATGAGTAAGCCCGTTGTCTTAGGTATACTTCTCTCATTGCTGGGACAAATGCCCGACACTCAGAATGAAGGAAGGAAAAGTTTATTTAGCTCACAGTTACTGGAGGTTTCAGTCCATACTCAGCTGGCTCCAAGACAGCGTGGCACATGGCAGAGAGCAAGCCATTCACGGTGCAGCAAAGAGCAAGAGCAAAAGGGAGGAGTAGTGGCAACAAAATGGCCACAGAGAGCAAGTCTGTCTCCCTTATGTTGCATTCAGGATATTCACCCCAGGCCAGGGGTAACAGTCACACCCGTAATCCCAGCAGCACTCACACCCGTAATCCCAGCACTGGATCATGAATTAATCACAAACTCTAGAATTCCACCCCATGACTGCATGAGGTTTTGGGGGGACAACTAGACACAAGCCATAACAGCGATTATTGTGTCAACTGCCCCAGAGAGGTCTGACAGCATAGACATCAAGTTGTACTCTTAAGATTCTTCAGAGCAGCTGTTGGTTTTTATGTATGGAAATTTTTCGGTGTTCATATTCTGAAAAGAGCTTCCTGGGTTGTACAATGGCAATGTACAGACCAATACCTGAAAGGAAATGAATTTACCAAACAAGAGGAGATAGCTGAATAGTTTATTCAAAAGGCAAGATCATCA
>NW_004524816.1:776725-788873 GCF_000260255.1 Octodon degus | reverse complement strand
AAGCCCCTTTCCTCTCAGACCTGGTTTCATAGTCAAGTCACCTGGGGAAACATTTAACAAACACCAGTCTCTGTGCCCATCCTGGTACCTATGTCAGAACTACGGAGTGGAAGAGACCAGCCCTGTAAATGTTATTAGCAACCCAAATAAGTTTCCAAGGCACAGGAAGGCAAGATGGAGAACTCTCAGTGTAGTCAAGGAATGCATCTGTAAAGACGTGGCTCCGCAGGTTCCTCCTCTTCCTTCAAAGGGATACTCCTGCTGATAAGGCAGGAGAACCCAGTGATGTGGAGAAGCTCTCGGAAAGGGCCCTAGACCTTTACTCCCTAACCCTCTTCCCACCTGCATTAACATCTCCAGGCTAGATAAGCTACCAGGTGGGGAAAGTATTCCCCTGTTTAGCAAGTTGTGGTCCTCAGGCCTAACCTCTGGGGTCCTGGTGGACCTCTGTACCATGCAGAGGTGGTCTCTGTTATGCTGTGTTTGTACCTTGGATCATACAACTCCTTGCATGGATTGAATTGAAGGACTTTCCGTCTGTCTCCTTTGGCCTTTCCCAGGGACAAGGGGCACATGTTTGATTCGCTGTTGCCGTTGTCCTTGTCTTTGCTCCCGGGATGCACATTAAAGTGTGGCCATCATCTTCACCCTGCCAGCCTGCCTAATGCCTTATAGGTTATCCTTCTATAGCATTGTTCTCTTTATGAAGAATTTAACTGGAGGGAGAAGTCGCCATCCACAGCTTCTCCTCACTGCCTGACGACTTCTTGGGATCTTGCCAAGAAGACACGAGAAGGCACAGCTGTGCTGTGCTCCAAACAGAGCTAATATTTAAAGCATATTCCTTTTCACTTTATTAGCATCGCAATATTTTATTACATGCATGTATAAGTTGAATCATCCAGGCTCAGTTTTTCCTTTTATAACCAATCATGGGCTGAACACGCTTCTGCATGCGCTGCATGCAGATGTGCCAGCTACCTACCGGACAGCTCCTCAGAGATGGACTTTCTCAAATGAAGGAAATGAGTGAAGACATGAACAAAATTTGAAAAGTCTTGCTAATTACCCTCTGAAGTGCTCTGGCCACCGTTCACTCCAAGTGTCTGAAACGGACCACTCTCCATAGGTTCTCCGCATCACGCAACGGACATTTCGCCTTTGCCATTTGATGCACGAAAACAGACTGGGGCTGCCGCTTTGCTTTGCATTTCTCTCCTGATCTACATGATCATATGCTAATGTGCAGAGGAAACAAGGAGAAATCTCATGCTACATCTTTTCATATACTGAAAAACTCTGTATTTTCCTCTAAACTATTTTTAATATATTTTCTAAATTTTCTGTTCAATTTATAGGCTTTTCAAACAGTTTTTTTTTTACTTTTAATTAATTGAGGACTAACCCTGTCTCCAGGCCCTTACTTTCGCTGACCCTGTTGCTCCCTAACTTCTCCACGTGAGCCAGGCTCAGGTGTGGGAGTCTGGGCCAGGGAGGCCCCAGTGGGAGCCCCCCAGAGACAACTCAATGTCACAGAAAGGGCCCATCTAGTGGCAGGAAGAGTTGCAGGGTAGCCCACTGCGAAGACCAGGGGCTCAGTCTCTAGCGTCACTGCCTCCCAAATCCTAAAACTATCTGATTATATTAATTGTATGCATGAAATTAAGAAAAAATTATGGGTGCTGAGGAGATAGCTCAGTGACATAAGCACCCGCCTGGCAAGCACAAGGTCCTGCGTTCAATCCCCAGTAGCAAAAAAAAAAAAAAAAAGAAAAGAAAAGAAAAAAGAAAAAATGATAAACTTTTATGATGTTTCAAGATGCAGGAAATGTGTTTTAATTATTGAATTTATAGATTATATTATTTACTAATGTCTAAAAATGTTCATATAAATCTTGTACATTCATTACTCAAATCTATTTTTAAGTAATTTAACCCTTTTTTCCTTGATATTTTGAAGGTATTCTTTCTCTCCCTCTAAAATTTAGCTATGGTGATTTTATACATGACTCAACAAATTTTACATATTACATGTGTATCCATTATTCTTATTTTCCAGGAAAGACCCATGGCCCCCAAATATAGCATTATGAAAAGCTACCAGGGGAGCAGAAGGAAAAAGATGTGGCTATGTTTGCTACTGAAGAGCATCAAATATTTCAGGACAACACAAGGAAATTTAAGCAGAAGCATATCTAACAGGCTAAAAATATAAGTTGATTCCAGAAGAATTTAGCTAGAGCCGTAGCTATATAATCATACACCATAGCTCCAGAATCAGAAAGTACGTCTCCGTGCTTAGCCAAGTGCTCAAAACTTTCCTTGGGCAGGCCCAGCTTCTTGGCCTGCTCCTCTTTTGTAAGCTTTTTAGCACAACTACACAACCATTTGCACAAGTCTTGTGGTTTCCCTCCTGTGTCTGATGCCCAACCCCATTGTGCCTGCCAGCTCCACACCATGGCTCCTGGTGTCTGCTAAAATACAGTCCTGTGGTTCCCTACCAACTCCAAATCTTTACTTCTCTTTGAAGACCAGTAACCTTGATGAACATTTGTATTCCATTATTGTGCATATCTTCTCGCTGACTTTATTTACTGATTGTACTGTTGTTCTCTAAATAATTACCAGATTTTTGGAGGTGACCATCTCAACCTTTAAGATTCAGCTATAGTTCTCCTTACTGACTCTGTTAAGTTCAGTAACTCCTCAGAGCCTTGGTTTTCCCCTAGGTACAGTGAGCATCACAATATGTACCCCACCTCTTATCCGTAGTTACTGTCTGTGTACTTAAAAGTATTGTGAGAACTATAAAGTGGTATACAAATATGAATTGCTAGGAATTGCCTACTGATTAACGAGTCACTCTGGAAAGAGAAAGGGACAGAGCTCTCTCTGTCTTGCTCTGGAAGACACTGAGAAAGGGAACAAAGAAAAGAGAAATTGTTGTCCTTTTTTTGCCCCAGATGGAGTCAACCAGACAGTGGGCTGCATCTCTTCTCCAAGAATAGCAAATAGGCCCTATGGCAAGTGCCAGTGGTAGGGGATTATGAATGCACCCCTGGGCACCGTGTTCACACATGAAGCCCCATCTGGGTACAGAGGGCAGATGGCTGCCACCGTGAGTAATGGCTGCATGAATATGAGGAAGAGGAATGGCACAGCAAAGGTCACATGTCCGCTTTTCTGCCTTCAGCTTTGGGGTCCCCTCACAGGAAAGCAGCCACTACTGACCTTGGGATTTTTTTCCCCAATTTTTCTGTTGCTCTTGGCCTAACCATTTCTTAGAACTGATTTGAGTTCCATTTGTTCCTTTGGTCTCTGACTAGAAATCCAGGCCACCCCTCCGGGGAGCTCATCCCAGTGGGCACACATTAGTCATGGCAGCGTTATTTATTGCTCACCAGGACGCTCTGTGCTGGGGGCATGGGAAAACCAATACATCCATTGAATGCCTCCTCCATGCCAGGCACTGCACCAGGCTCTTCATGAGCTTTTGGGTTGATTTTGTTTGCATTTTGACCTTAAAAACTGCAGAACAGGTATCATCCTGTCCATTTTACAGATGAGGAAACCAATTATGGAAATTGAGTATGGCCTCCAAAAAAAAAAAAAATGCAAAGCTACTGCAATCTACTGTCCCATCCCCAGAGAGCTCCTGGCTGCACTGTACCCATTCCTCCATGGCCAACTGACAGAAACTTACCGACTTGAGTCTGCAGATGCACAAGTCCTCTCCCTATAGTACTGAACATTCCCAAAGCATGCCACAGGCCACACAATCTGTGCAAGAGACCTGGTGGTCTTTCTGTCATTTCACAGAGAAGTGAGACAGCGAACCCAGAAGAAGGCTTAGGATCTTTGCAGGGTTACCTGCTGCTCTAAGTTTACTCCATGGGAGCTGTTAGCATTCACTTTATTTACGGCACTCTAGAGCTCAATCTCCTTAGTTACATTACTCCCAATTAAGCCTATGTATGCTCACAAAGTGCCGTTTCATGATTTAATGACAGAACATTTTGAGTTAATTATATGCCGGCACTTTATAACATATTCTAGGTGCCTCACTAAAATTGCTGCCGCTTTTTATAGAAGCACAAGAAGGATGCCCATGTTATTGAAGCTCCATTTCTGAGAATCATCCCATGCTGAAGATAAAATGTACATGTTTGCATATGTATGCTTTTAAGATTTCATGATTTATCACTCACCTACTTGCTATCAGCAAACCATTAGCTGGCCAAAGAACCCTGAATATCTCTGCCTGGTGAAGCTAAGTAACTTGAATAAATTAAAGCATATTCAGATGCTTATTAATTACTTTCCTTTCACTGGTTATTGGTGATGAATGAGGCTAAAGAGGGGTCATCATCATTCCACAGCGACATCTGAGGCAGGGGTGTTATACGGCTTTCAAAACACAGGAATTGATATGTTAGCTGGAGTTAGTTCCATAGTGAATCAAGAAACATACTTAGCTCTCCCTGAGGCAATCGCAGTTACTGCAACCTCCTCTGAGGCCCTAGGCGGCTCCTGGAAGCACAATTTCCTGTTCATAGTTTATTACATTTCACTCCAAGATTCTGCTCCTAAGACTATAAAGCCAGATTTCCCTGCTCCTCCTAATCTCACCCCTCCAGCCCATTTGTGAGGTCTAAGCCTGTGAGTCTAGTCTCTATTGCCCTCATGCTGCCAACTCTGGCCCCCACTAGCTTCCTGGGCTCTGTCCCTAGTCCCCACCTCCCCACCACTTTCCTTCCCAGTAGAGGTCCACAAAGGCTTGACCTAGCCTCATCATCCAAACTCATCCACAGCAGCTGAGATTACAGGCATGTACCTCTGTGGATAAGCTGTTCTCAAGGTAAAATTAGACTTAAAGGATTTGGCATGTAGTATGGTGGTAAAGCGCTTTCCTAGCAGGTAAGTGACAGGGCCTGGTTCAATCCACAGTAACACAAGAAGAAAAAGACTCGTCTGTGTAGATTCTTATTGTCAGGGTTCTTTCTAACAGAAATTCTGATCAATAAGTTATACTAGCATAGATGGTTGACATCTACCATCACGCTGTTATGGTTTAAAAAAATGTGTTACTTTCAACAAACTTTTACGGTTAAAAAAAAAAAATCCACTGATTCACTATGTAAAACACAATGCTTGTGGCTAAAGCATGGTAAGGCCCAATCATAATCTTGCCTTTCTTTCATTTTTTCTAGCTGGAGCAACAAAAATTATTCATACAATGTGATCATCCAATCAATCTTGACTTCAAGCTAATTTAATGCTCGAAACTGCAATCTGGCCTGAAAAGACCATTGTCACCATCAGTGGGGTTATTTAAAGAATATGCTGGTAATTCTGAAAATGTATTCTAAAAGATACAGCTTTCATCACCACAAGTGTGGGTTTTGGCCCATCTAGACAGATACAAGCTCAAATCTAAGTCTACTGATGACTAGTGTCAAATGACTTAAAAACATTTCTAAATTTCAAATTCTTCACTTTCATAAAGTGGTACAATCATCCAGCTCATAGATTAAATATGTAAAATTAAATGGCAAGTAGAAGCTTCTCAGTTAATGTTCTTTTTTTCCCCAAATACACTATTTTAAGCAAAATAGCATTTTAAACTATGTATAGAGCCAATGAGATAGCTCAGCGGACTAAGCACCTGCTTTGGCAAGTGCAGGGACCAGGTCCAACACCGGTTGCACATGTGGGGCTGACCCTGCTCCTGGGGCATGCTGAGCCAGCAACCAAGTCTGGGCATGGTGGCACATGCCTGTAATCCCAGCACTGGGGAGGCTGAAAACAGGAGGATCACTACGAGTCTGAGCTGCATAGTGAGACTCTGTACCGAATATATTTTTTAAAAAATGAAAAAAATATCAACTATGTATAAAGTCTCCTTATACCATGTATAAAGACCCAATCTTAATTTTCATAGGTTTGTTTAAACAGTTTCTAAAAAATATATGTGCTTCTCTGTAGTAATACCCTCCACAGGTAGCTAAAGACTCACATGTTGGCAATCTGCCACTTCACTACACATCCGAAAAATCATTCACTGAACTGAAAGCACCCACAGAGCAGAACAGCTGCAATTCTTTGAGTCTCTGAATATCAGGACTGCGTGGTAGGAGTGGAATATCAAGCCCATGTCCTAGCTGTCCCCTGCATGCATCTTGCTAAGACCGGTTGACTTCACATACAACCCACACCCTCAAATCAGGTTAGTACAGCACTTGCTTCTCCTAAGTGGATGCCTTAGGCTTAGAGTATGGGGTTTCATTCTCAGTGGCTGCAAAAGGGCAAGTGGTCTTCAACATTGACAGGGTGCAGCCGAGGGGGGCTCTCCTAGCTGTTCCAATGCATGATCTTATTGTGTTGAGGTCCTACCTCAAGAGCTTGTCAGTGATCAATGGGATTTGTTGGGATTCTCTGCATGCCTGCACCCAAGGGACATCTTCCCTGACCACTCAAACTGAAACAATTTCAATTCATTCCAGTCTGTACCTCTTTACCCTATTTTTCTCCAAAGTGCTCACCAATAACCATAACTATATATGTCTATGTATTTTTATTTCTTGCCTTTCCCCACTAATATGGGCTTAGTAAAGACAAAAGTTTCAAGTCCATCTGCCCACTGCTGTTCTCCTGGCACAGAATTTAGAGTGTTGTCTGGATATATTGGGCAGATATTCAGCAAGTATTCATTGAATCAGTGATGTTTTAAAATGTTTGTATTGAAATTGTATGTATTTAAGTATGTAGTATAATACTTTAATAAATGTATACACTAAACTTGTTATATTAGTCAAACTAATTAACTTAAAACTCTTTATGTAGTTACCTTGCTAAGAGCTAAGAAGCACTGCTTTAGCAAATTTCAAATATAAAACTTATATTAATAACTAGAGCCTCTGTAACGAGAGTTACAGCTTGACATCCCAGCATCTTACCATCTCCTCCAAACTTCCATCCTACTTTCTGCTTCTATGAAATTGAGCTTTTAAAACTTGTTTGTTTTGTTGACTTTCTTAGATTCTACATGTATGTGATACTATGCAGTATTTTCATTTGTGTGAGGTTTATTTCCAGATTCATTTATGTTGGTAGGATTTCCTCCTTTTTGAGGCTAAACATTAATGTGTCTGTGTGTGTGCATGTGTGTGTGTATAGACACCACCACAGTATCTTGATTCATTCCTCTGTTAATGGATACTTTGATTGCTGTCATGCCCTAACTGTGGTGAATGATGCTGTGATGCATATATGTGTGTAGATCTCTCTTTGAACCAGTGATTTTACTTCCATTACATTAGATGTAGTCAGTCATGGAGTTGTGGGATCACACAGTAGCCCCACTTTATAAACTTCATACTATTCTCCATCACAACTGTACCAATTTATGTTCACACCAACAGGGTGCAGAGAATCTCTCTTCTCTACACCCTCACCGACACTTGCTATCTTTCAACTTTTTGATGTTCACCATCCTAACAAGTATGAAGTGATGTCTCACTGTAGTTTTGATTTGCATTTCTCTTATAAAAAGACAGGAGTGATGTTTTCATATATCTACTGACCAAACGATAAAAGTATGAAATTTCTAGAACATAACAAAAAGACAAACTTTGGACAATAGTTTCTGCAATGATTTTATATGACAATAAAAGCACTGATAGAAAAAGTAAAAACAAAACAAAATATTGTGCTTTGTCAAGTTAAAAAAAAAAGCCACTGCACAGCCAGAGAACCAAGTAAGATGGCAACCAATGAAAAAAACTTTTTACAAAGCATATATTCGATAATGTCTTAGTATCCAAAAATACAAGTAACATATTCAATGCAATCACAAAAACTCTATGAAAAAAAAAGACAAGTAAATCGAATAGATGTTTTTCCAAGTAAAGAGATGTTTTATTTGTTCGTTTGTTTGCTTGCTTGCTTGTTTGTTTATACAAGGGATAGAAATCAGGACCTTGTGCTTGCCAGGCAGGTACTTATGCTGCTGAGCTATCTCCCTGGCCCCTAAATAATATTTTTAGTTTCCTGGTCTTCATTTCATTCTTTAAAAACTTTTTGATAATGAGACCCATCATTTACTCAGCATCTCCTTGATCTCTAGACATGTCACACTAATAAGCAGTTGAATTCCCTGAACACTGACCAAGATTCTCATCTTGACATCATGACAGTCTGGCTCCTTTAGCCCTCAACTTTCAGCGTCTGTGTTTGTGTAACCCAGTTTCAGCAAGAAGGCTTCTGAATCTGTGTGCAGCAGCTCCCCACCCCCAGCATTTCATCATATTCAACACCCAACCCAACTCTTTATCTCCCAGCATCGTGGAGTGACATCTGACTGCTCTGGCGCACCATTTCTGAGCAAGAGCGCCATTGGTTCTCTTAGCTAGCACACTCACTCACACCCACCTCTGCTCTTACTGGTTCTCCATGCACTGATGCCCACTTCGCTCCCCAGCTATAAATTCTCACTTGTCCTTCTGATTTTAGAATTGAGCCCAGTTCTATACTGAGGTCTCATTTTTCCCCACTGCAATAGTTCTCGATTAAATTTTCTTTTCACCACCTTGCTTCTCCAGCTCTGGCTCTTCTTTGTGATCCTTTATGATCCTCTAATATGGAAGAGAAGACTATGGTTTAGAAGGCTTGAGTAACTTACTAAAAAGCAGACGCACAGATGGGATTCATCGCAGGTTATTGGACTGCACAACCGCCTGTATCTTCAGTTCCCTCACACCCATTCTTGCTTCTCTACCTGCATTCTATTCTTTATTTCATACCAAAATTTAAAAACTTGTGAGAATGGCTCATCTTTTAACCTGCTGTTAATCATATAACTTTTTTGGTGTATTCTAAGTTGTAAACATGGATGGAGAGACAGAGAGAGAGAGGCTGGAATTTTGGATATTTGAAATGGAAAATCTCAGAACCAGGATAAGCAGCATATGCGACTGTTGACACATGGCAGCATTCTGCCAAAGGCTATGTTACCTCATAAGTATTCGACATCCAGACCTCTTTTCCTCCTTAATACTGAAATGCTTTCCTTTTTCAATTTACCATCTGCAACACAACACAGCTCTAGGGTGTTGATGGCTTTGGCAATCCACCTTGGGTCTGCAAAAATTAATATAACACAAGATAAGAAATTGCAAAAGGTTGTTTTATTGCTGTTTATCCAGTGTCATTTCTTCCTGCATTAGTGAAAATCTAGAAAAAGATGCTGGTTCATTGATCTTGAATATCACATGTGCAGTTACAGCCCTCAGTAGTTCTCTATAGAAAAACCCACAACACGCAGGTTGCCATGATCACAGCAGACAGACATAGATGTCTAGTAAAGAACAAGGACAAGGTACCAGGTTGGCTCTATACCCAGGTAGGCAGGAAGACTGCTTCTGTGCTGTAATTTGAGAGGTATCAGAGACTGCTTATTTCAAATAGCAGCCTTAAATCTGTTCGAGAGCCCCCATTAGTGTCATTTCAATGCCAGGACAAGATTTTCTCCTGAAGTCCCCTCTGCTTGCTAAAGCAAAAAGGGCACATCTAGCTTGGATTAGCTGGCTGTTACCATAGCAACCAGAAGCAAGGCCCTGGGGGGATGAAACATTGGGAAGGTACATTTTCATGAAGAGAAAAATGGACAGAGTGAGAGGTTAGACAAGGTGGCACCATAATTGGCACCTTGGGCATCCGTGGGGCAACCATCTACAAAACAAAAAGTTACTTTTCGTTTCAGTCAGGTGCAGTCTTCAATTTCTCCCTCACAAAGCCAGCCATGGCCTGCCTTGAGGTGGGCACACTCCTTAACCCTCCACAGGCTCTTCAGCTCTTGCCCCTCCTCGTGCTCTTGGCCGTTTCTGAGATGCACACAATTTAATTTTTCTGAGTGACAACAACAACAGAATTGAATCCAGCCTTGAATACGGAATACAAGGACAATTAGCCCACTTTCGGGGTGCTTCATATTATATCCCCAGATATTCAGCAGGGACCCATCAATTATAGATGGGAATAACTTATTAAAAAATGAATTTTAAGAAATTTAAATGAAGCTTAATCAAATAATGGTTTCCCGTGCAGAAATATGTCTTATAAGCTTAATGCATTAGAGCAGGAAAGTACCTTGTAATTCTAGCCCCTCCTTTTATAAAAGAGAGTAAGGAGCACCAGGGAGGTTAATTATGTCCTCCAGCCCCTGATCATTCTGTCATTTCTAACTATTGTAGGAAAAAATCCAGGAATTCCCAGCATTCTCCATTTATGTGCACTGAAAAATCAGTTTGCAGGTCAGCAGGAAATGCCGGCAGAGAGGCCGTGAACGTTCAGTTTATTCAGGGCTGACACACAATGAGCGCTTGTAGGGTGCTAAGGTCCTTACGGTGGCAGCTCACTCAGGCTCGAGTCATCCCCTAAGGACACCCAAAAGTGTGGCCCTTTTGACATATAGAACATTGACAATGAGGAAAAGTAAGTGACTTGTTTCTGATCAATTAGTACTGGGCAGGCGCTGGCCTGATTACAGGATTTTTTCTCCAGCCATAACACTGAGCCAGCCCTTCTGGTTCTTTTCCTTGTCTTACTTCCTTGTAAGAAAACCAAAGAGGCCAGGAAGCTGGCTCAGTGGAATCAGTACTTGCCTGGCAAGTACAAGGGGCTGAGTTCAACCCCCAGTTCCACAAAACAAAGGAAGAAAAAGAAAAAGAAAACCAAACAGCAACGACCTACTAAACTGATGGAGTTAACACACACTGTGGCTGCTAAAGCCATCCCCCCAAATGTCATCCAGCTTTAGCCATCCAACCATATTCCATGAAAACAAAACATATTTTTAAAAAAACAGTATTTTTGAAAAAACAATATTTCTCTGATAATAAATGTAACTTACATTCATCATATAAAATTTTGAAGCTTAAATTAGGAAAAAGAAAAACACTGAATTCTATAATTACACCCAGGATCTACATGCAAAGAAATACCTTTTCTTCCCTACATCTCAAAGAGTACTTTAGCTACTTGCATGATACAGTGGCAAAGGCCTCTAGTATTTCTGCACGTGTCACTTTCCTTTGGAATATTCATGTAATGAATACCCACCATCAAAGATTCACTCCTTAGTCTATTCATTGATTTATTGGTGCTTCTACTAGCTTGCAAACCTGAAAGAGTAAATAAAATTGGAAATGTACAATAGATACAATGACAGGGAAAGAGTCTGTTCAAAGGGAAGGAAAAACTGGGATGAGGAGAAAGACAAAAGAACGAAGGAGAAAAGATATATTCATGTATATATGCAGGATAGTTAGGATATTTAGCAGGATGTGCTAAATTTTTTTCTTCTTTGTAATTTCTTTTTTATTTATGTGTTTAGTACAGGGTCTACAGGGTCTCACTATGTAACTCAGACTAGTAGTGATCCTCCTGTTTTCAACCTCCCAAGTGCTAGGATTATGAGTGTGTACCACCATGCCCAGTCTCTCTTCTTTGTAATGTCTTATAAATTTCTTACACCAATTTTTCAGGTTTATAACTGGCAACCTAAACAACTAACTTGAAGATAACATTATACAATATGATAACCATTGTTAAATTCCTATCACTTTGCTTATTTTCTTGATTTGACTTATTTTTAATAACAGAAATAAATACAGATTGCTTTCAGACATAGATAAGCTAATATAGATGTTCATTTTTCTTTTTGTATCATTGTATTTCAAATAACGTCCCTTACTTTATATTTGACTTTTCAATTCACATTTTATTTTCCTCTTACCAAATCTTCATTTAAAAATTATCTGTTTATTATTCATTCATGCCTCTTAGCTGACAACTTTACCATAACACAAACTGGAATTCATATCAATTACCACAAATAATTTGGACTACTTTGTCATTTTCCTTTAAACATTGAAACAATCTTCTCTTTAATCTTTTTTTGTGAACATTTTTTCCATAATTTTATTGAGAGACAAATAGCAACTAGACAGTTTCAAATCAAATTGGTATGACAGTTTCAATAATTAACCCAATGCTTGACCAATGTGCTCTCTGTGAAAGCCTGAGAGAATGTTTTCTCTCCATGTGACTCTCCTTAGGCACACTCTACATCATCGATCACTTTCCTCTT
>NW_004524816.1:774762-776625 GCF_000260255.1 Octodon degus | reverse complement strand
CTCTCTCTCTCTCTCTCTCTCTCTCTCTCTCTCTCTCTCTCTCTCTCTGACAATTTAAATCTTACACATTTAAGTGCAAAGTAATTAAGTAGATAGATGTTCTATTTAATTGTTTCCTTTAGATTTACACTATCAAGAAGCATCAGTTCTATTATTGGGAAGGTAGATTTGGATTCTAACTCTATTTCTATCCTCGATAACCTTGCCTCCCCAAGTTAGTAAAACAAGTGGTCTATGTCCACCTCTGCCTCTGTCTCTGTTTCAGTCTATATCTGCATCTCTATCTCCATCATCTGTCACCTGTCTGGCTGGCTATCATGTGTCTGTCTGTCTGTCTGTCTGTCTGTCTGTCTGTCTGTCTGTCTACCTATGTGTCTGTCTGTCTGTCTACCTATGTATCTATCTGTCTGTCTGTCTATCTATCCATCATCTAGCTCAGAAGTCAGCTGCCCTAATCCATTTGTATTCTTGAGCCTGATTTTCACGCAGCTTCTACTGTTTCATAACTAATATCGCAAGTTTCTGTTACCATGACCAGCATGGAAGCCCCGGTGCACGTAGCAGCCCTGCCTCCACCTCAGCTAGCAGTTGCTGGGAGCTACCGTGCAAAAGGACTTCTTTATACTGCTGGCTCTGCCCCAGGTCTAGGTTTGTTTGCATTGCCTTCGTTCTTTAGCAGGTCAGTAAAATGATTTTTCTATTCCCGCATCTCCCAGGAACATCCTTTACAACATTTATTAATGAAGAAAGAAGATAACTCTGAACTCACACCTGTGAGGTAGAAGTGGAAAGTGCTAAGATGATAGGAATTCACTGAAAAACAGTTTACATGCTGCCTGGAACTAATGCATTTGCACTGCAAAAGGCAGAGAAACTGAAGCCTTGTATGTTCTTCCCTAGCATCTTCTGCACCTTCCTTTCATCTGAAACCAAATCCATTGTGCCCAGGCGGGGCCTTTGACACCAAAAGCTTTAGCAAAACCTTTCCAATGTTACAGAAACAACCCCTTGAGGTGAAGAGGTGTAGATGGATCCAGGCTGGAGAAGCTCAAGGAAGGCCCTTTAGCAATGAGCTTCAGCCCTGGCCAGAATTGAGGTATCTGCCTCCCCAATCTTCCTGGCTCAGAGTCTGTGCTCCTAACCCTACCTCCTCCTTCTTGTCTCTACCTTTCCTCTGCTGTCTATAAACTAATCGTGATGGCTCTGGCTTGGAACCCCCTCCTAAAGACTGTCTTCACTGTCAATTTAGAATTAGGATTTCTATTTGCAATTGACTCCAGCTTATAATTCCCAAGCAAAGAAAATAAAATCACTGTTTAAGAACTCAGTCTATTCCCACTCAGTGATCAAATAGCCAAGATTTCTCAAGTGTTTACAAGGACTTACAAGCAATTGGCCTGGGGAGCTGGGGAGATAACTCACACAGTACCCACCCTGCAAACCTGGGCTCACCATGCTGGCCCTGGCCCTGCATACCTAAAATCTCAGCACTTGGGAGACTGAGATAGGAGGATCATTACAAGTCTGAACTGAGTAGTGAGATCCTGTACCAAATAAATAAATAAATAATAAATAAATAAATAATTTAAAAAAAATAGTTGGCCTAGAATTTGATTTGGATATGTTTTGTTATTTCTTTTTAATAGAAAATAAAAAGCTGATCAAAATGTTCCTGGGGAATCCCCAAAGCCTGCCTTGCCCATATCCCTGAAGCCCAGTGCTCTCTGATACAGCATCCACAGACTGAAGGCAAACACTGCCGGCTGTGTGAGGCCACGCACCATCTTACGGCCAACGAAGAGTTCTAACATTGGGCTATGAAAATGAGCTCTGAAACGGAGTGCTGTCTTCATATAGACTTTG
>NW_004524816.1:763989-764779 GCF_000260255.1 Octodon degus | reverse complement strand
ACAGCAATTAACCACTAAGAAGAATATATGCAGTGTAATATTTGTTGAAACTGTACTTCTGATTTGATTTGAAACTGTCTCATTGCTATCTGTTTCTCAATAAAACTGTAGAAAAAAATAAAAAAATAAAAAATAAAAAAAGAATTATATAATTTTTATGTTTACACATAAGTCCAAAAATCTAACCATATACAACCTTGTAGCAGGACAGTCCCTCAACATTCCTTTTCCTGTCTCTTGCCTTCATTCACCACCCTCTTCTCTTTAAACAATCATTTACCCTAGAGACAGCACAGCAGTAACTGGCATATCATGACAAGCAGCCCATATTCCGAAGACCAGAATGACTGGCACTCCAAGCATGAACCTACTCTTACAAATAACCATCTTCAGTGCAGTTGCTTAGTTCACAGGTGTCTGTATATATAGTTAGTCAGGGTGAGAATCTTTCCAATTGACTGCTAGATTCTAAAATCTTCTGGAGATTCTCAGGATCATTGCCTTACCCATCTTCTACATATAACTGCATGGCTTGTCACTGTCATGTTTCCTACTTCTTCTCTTTGCTCTCTTTTCATCATCTACTATGCAAGTTATGGCTTTCCTTTTAGTTGTATTATACATTTCTATTTGTATTTCTTCTTTTGAGCTCCTATACTGGTGAAACTATACAATATTTATACATGTGTGTCTGATTTATTTCACTTATGAGTATATCTTCAAGTGGCATCCACTTCAATATAAAACCTTGGAGTTTATCATTCTTAATAGCTGAATAATACTCCATTGT
>NW_004524816.1:761531-762694 GCF_000260255.1 Octodon degus | reverse complement strand
TGTCTTTTTTCAGAGTACTGTAATTTTCCTTGAAAAGATCTTTGACTTCTTTAGTTAGGTTAATTCCAAGGTATTTCATTTTCTTCGGTGCTATTGTAAAAGGTATTGTTTCTGTAATTTTCCGCTCAGTGTGTTTGTTATCTGTGTAGAGAAATGCTATTGACTTTTGGGTGTTGATTTCGTAACCTCTTATGCTACTGAATTTCTGGATTAATTTTAGAGCTTCTTGGTGGAGTTTTTTGGGTATTCCAAGTAAAGTATCATGTCATCTGTAAATAATGATAATTTAACTTCTTCTTTACCTATTCTTCCCTTTATTTCTTTCTCTTGTCTGATGGCTGTGGTTAATGATACCAGAACTATATTGAATAGGAGTGGTGATAGAGGACATCCTTGTCTTGTACCAGATCTAAGAGTAAAAGATGAGTTTTTCCCTATTTAGAATTATGTTAGCCATTGAATTTTCATAAATGGCTTTTACCAGATTTAAATAGAGGCCATCTATTCCAATTTTCTGTAGGACTTTGAACATGAATGAGTGTTGGACTTTGTCAAAAGCCTTTTCTGCATCAGTGGAGATGATTTTGTGGTTTTTGGTTTTGGCTCTATTGATATAGTGTATCACATTTATAGATTTTCAAATATTGAACCATCCTTCCATTCCTGGGATGACTCCAATCTGGTGATGGTGTATGATCTTCTTGATGATTTACTATATTCTATTTGCTAGGATTTTATTGAGGATTTTGGCATCTATGTTCATGAGGGAGATTGGCCTATAGTTCTCTTTCTTAGTTGCATCTTTCCCTGGTTTTGGTATCAGTATAATACTTGCCTCCAAGAATGATTTCAGGAGGATTTCTTCCTTTTCAATTTCATGGAAGAGTTTGATGAGTATAGGGATTATGTCTTCTGTAAGTTTCTTGCAGAATTCAGCTATGATTCCATCCATGCCTGTACTTTTCTTGTCATAGGTTTTTAATTGCATCTCGTATTTCATTGGCTGTTATTGGGCTATTGAGAGTGTTTATATCTTGTCGATTCAGTTGTGGTAATTTGTCCCTCTCTAGGAATCTGTCCATTTCTTCTGTGTCTTCTATTCTGTGAGAGTAAAGATTCTCAAAGTAGCTATTGATAATCTTCTGAATTTCCACTGGGTCTGT
>NW_004524816.1:759999-761101 GCF_000260255.1 Octodon degus | reverse complement strand
TAAGTTGTGCTTGAATTTTCATTGAATTGTAGATATTGTTGAATTTTTTGTTTAATTTCATCTGTAACCCATTGGTTGCTGAGTAGGGTGTCATTTAATTTCCACGTATTTCGGGGTTTTTTCCAGTTTCTTTTTTCATTTATTTCCAGTTTCATTGCACTGTGGTCAGATAATACGCATGAGACAATTTCTGTTTTCTTTCATGTACTTAAGCATGACCTATGGATCAGTATGTGGTCCATTTTAGAAAATGACTCATGTGCAGCTGAGAAAAATGTGTATTCAGCTGTGTTTGGGTGGAACATTTTGTATATGTCCACCATGTCCGTTTTTTTAAAGCTCTGATTCAGTTCTGTTATTTCTTTGCTAAGTTTTTGTCTGGTTGACCTATTTTTTTGGGATAAGGGGGTTTTAAGGTCTCCTGTTAAGATTGTGGTATTGGATAATAGATTTTTCATGTCCATTAAGATTTGCTTTATATACTTGGGTGCTCTCGTGCTTGGTGCATACATATTTATGAGTGTTACTTCTTCCTCTTGAAATTTTCCCCTAACCAGTATATAGTGGCTTGATCATTCTCGGTTTGAAGTTGAGACTGTCTGAGAATAGGAATGCTACCCCTGCTTTTTTCTGCGGTGAGGGGGCATGTAGTATTGTTTTGTGTCCTTTGACTTTCAGCCTATGAATGTCTTTATGAGTTAAGTGTGTTTCTTGTATACATCATATTGTTGGATTTTGTTTCCTAATCCACTGTGCCAGTCTATTTCTCTTAATTGGTGAATTGAGGCCATTTACGCCAATGGCATGTTATTTACCTGTTGTCGTTTACTTCTTTTTCTCTTGTGTTTAATTGTTTGCCCTATTTAGTTGGTTGCATCAGATCTCATTCATGGAGTTCTGGTCATTTTGGTCCCTCTCTAGAACATCTTTCAGGAGCCTGTGAAGGGTTGGCTTTGTCATCATGAAATTCTTTAGTTGTTCTTTGTCATGAAAGTATTTCACTTCTTCATCAAATTTGAAAGAGAGTTTTGCAGGGTATAGTAGTCTGGGCTGGAATTTGTTTTCATAGAGGACCTGGAGTACTCTGCTCCATGCTCTTCTT
>NW_004524816.1:742301-759719 GCF_000260255.1 Octodon degus | reverse complement strand
TTTTTTTTTTTTTTTTTTCGGAACCAGGGATTGAACTCAGGCCCTTACGCTTGCCAGGCAAGCACTTATTCTACTGAGCTATCTCCCCGGCCCCTTCCTACTTGTTTTTAAGAGATCTTTTCTTACCTTTTCACTAGCTGCACCAGCATCTTCAAGATCTGAAACTCTGTCTTCACTTTCACTTAAACGCTTTTGCAAGCTTGTGATTGAGATTTTAAGTTCCTGTATATCTCTTTGACTCTGATTCATGTGATCTATTTCTTTCCTGTATTGCTCATTCAAGGAATCCATCATTTTTCTAATCTCCTTTATTTTTTTTATCATGTCTTCTTTAGAAGCAATTATAAATTCTTTTACTGCGGTGTTTTCTTCAGATTGGGTTTCCTCCCTATGTTTCTGTAGTTGATTCTTTACTTCAGATACTATGAGTTCAGAGAATTTTTTTTTATTTCAGAGAACAATTATGCTCTGATTTCCTCTATAACTTTCTGCTGTTGCTTATTTACTTTTGATGCTATTAATTTGTACATTTCAGCTGAACTACTGTCCTCTGCATTTGTTCTGGCTGGGCACTGGATTTCCTCCATACGTTTCTGCATTTGATTCTCTACTGCAGATGCTATTAATTCAGGGATTTCTTTTTCATTTCCAATCTGCGTTCCTCTATGCCTTTCTGCAGCTGTTTCTTTATTTCAGAAGCTGTTGATTCATTGATTTCAGCTGTGTGATTCCCAATTTGTTCTGTGCTAGTGTCCTCTGCATTCGTTATGGGTGGGCTTGGGGCTGAGATTGCATTTTGCTCCTTCTCCTTGTTATTTTGGGTAGCACTGTTTTCTCACCTTTGTTGTAGAGCTTTGGTGCAGTTAGAGCCTTAGCACTTACTGAAATTCAGGTGCAGATCTACAAAGTTTGGATTTATCCAACTGTACCTGGCTTGGATCTGGCTGCTGTGCTCAGCTCCTTCCTGCTGCCGCCCTTGGGAGTAATACTGTTGTGCCCCTCTGGCAAGATGTTCTGCTCCTGGACTAGCTGGGTGGCTTTATCCCCTATACTCTCTGCAGGGATTGCAGCTGCAGTGTTTCACCCCAGGCCTGTAGTCCAGGCCTGAGCTGAATCTGGAGGGTACAAGGTGGGGTAGGGGGAAGAGGAAGCTCTCCCACACACTCACTGGGGGTGGGCTAGGGCTCAATCTGGGGTTCCCCAGAATGCGGCAGAAATTTTCTCTGGTCAGGCAGCATGGTGGGGGTTCTGCAGAGTGGTGTGGAGGGCCCAAGGGGATGGAAGGGGGTCTCACCCATGCTGCGCCTGGGCTTGGACCAGCAGGTCCCGCCAGCACAGGGTAGCAGGAAGCTCTCCCACACACTCACCAGGCCTGGGCTAAGACTCCCTATTAGTTTATTTAATGAAATTTTGTATTGTTTCTGAGAATATATATATATATATATATATATATATATATATTTTTTTTTTCAAAGACCTGTTCAAAGGTCTACTGTGTGCCCAGTGGAAAGTCCCAGTTAGTAGGATACACTTGTGATTACAAACGAGCTCTGTTCCTGGCCTCATGGAACCCACAGATTAGTTCTCCAAAAGAAGTTTTCAATTTATTTGACTGTTCACTTAGTTTAAGTTTAATTTTTGTTTTCAATTTATTTTATTTTTAGTGTTTCAAAGGCTATAGATGCTTCTCATCTATACATCCACCAGAAATAATTCATTCTCTCAGTGCAATAGTTAGAGTGTTAACAACTGGTTTGGGGGTGGAGGGAACTATTTAAAATTAGTGTAATAATAAAGCACTTGACTACCAGGCATGAGGCCTTGGTTTTGATCCCAGCCCCTCAACATAAAAAAAAATGATACTTTAGGTTTTAGCATACTTTATCATGACAAACATATCTCATAAGGGTTACATTTTTGAAATTTCCCAGCTTTGAGATTTGGCCTATTTAGGACATTTGACAGCCAGCTGAAATACTTTTATAGAGAAAGATTAAGACTGGACCCTCAGTTTGGAATTATTTTAACCTGGATAAAATTTACCATAAGTCAAAAACTGCTGAGGTGATTGAAATATGTGGCTAAAGCTCATTCTAAGAGCACATGGGGTCATCTTTCCTAAGAACACATGTTCATGGTCAGGTTGTGTGAACATGGCAGCTGTAGGCACACAGGAATAAGCCAGAGGCTCTGTCTTAATTTCATGTGGCTGATAAAGCAAGTGATTCTCACAGATCTGGAGACTTCAAGTAACACATATTTATTCTCTTACAGCTCTGGTCAGAAGGTCAGAAGTCAAAAATGGGCTCTGCGGAACTGTGTGCTTTCTCAAAGCTCTAAGCTCTAAGTCCCCGTGTTGCCAGCTCCTAGAGGCGGCCTGAATTCTTTAGTGTGTGGCCTGGTGTCTCTGATCTCTGCTTCCATCACATGTGCTTTTCTGACTGGCCTTTCTTCCTCCGTTTTGTACGCCCCCTGTGATCACTTTGGTCCCACTCAGGTGATCCAGGATATTTTCGTCGTCTAAGGAATCACACACATCTGCCAAGTCCTTTCTACTATGGATTAGGACTTGGGTGTCTGGGAACCTTATTCACCCTATGAGTAGAGCAACTTGAATATTTTACATTGCTGTTGAGTTGAGACTGCTTAAAAGAAGGATAGGAGTCCTTCCTCCACTCTCTCTTCCTCTCTGCACCATCCCTCTTCTGTCCTTTCACTCAGTTCTTTATCTGGAATCAAGGTGTGAGTCATCCTTTCTAGGCTTGCTTCCTCCCATGGGCAGCAGGACAGTGCCAGCAGAATTCTCCTTGAAGCTACTTTTTTTTTCATTCATTTTACCATACCTGTTACCAGTATTTGAAATGCCCAAGGACCTACTGGGTAACTGAATTTATTCTCAAAGCTACTTACGTCAGGCCCTTGAAAGGGGACTTAGTCACTGAACATTTATTTCAGCCACATAATTGCAAATTTCTGATTGCTTAATTTGGGGAAGATGAGCCTAAAAATAAAGGTCTGTTCTCACTGGCATAAATTTTGTAGGCAATGTGGTAACTGAAGCAAGACACTGGAAAAGTATTTCAATGCTACTTGAATCATGAGCTTGGATAATTCCACAAGGCCTGGAAAAAAAACTATTGCTGAACGGCCTTTGCCTTCTATTCTAGATTGAAGGCCTTTTAGCAGCAGAGTTTAAAACACTGAGATCTAATGTGTAAGTTATTACAATGACAACAGCAGCGGTGATGCAACTACAGAAGCGAAAGCATCCTAAAGCAGACATGAAAAATGGGATAGGCACGGATTGCCTTTACCATTCCACAGCCAAGACAGGCATCATCAATCAATCAAGCACTACCTACAGCCTGGCCTTAAACCCCTTCCTGAGTGAGCCAGCAGACACGGCCAATCCAGTAGAGGTGGTGAGCAAACTGAGCTCTATTTAATGTCCCCGCAGTGGAAAAAGTCAATGGTCTTTTGTTTACAGGAATTAAAAAAAATCCCTCCTGAGCAACCTAGCAAAGCAGTGGTGTAATGCTGACTGCTGCAGCTGGCAGTGCCCTGGCAGAGACAGAGTTAATGGTGACGCAGATTCTCCTTCTCCGATTTTCTGTGTGAAAACCTGTGTGGAGATCTTATCGCATTTTGTTGCCTCCAGGTCTTCTGGAGATTAATGGGGCCTTTTCCCAGCTCCCCTTCACGGAGCCTCTGAGCTTTCATTTCCTGCACGAAGTGTGTAGCCCAGCCTCCAATTTCTGATTTTTCTCTCACAATTACGCAGCTCTCCTCTTTCCTTACGCTGGAATACGGGGAGGCCCTCAGAGGCACCCTCCCCCGGGTGTCCTTAACAGTGCTGTCACACTCTTCTAAGGCAGGGAGGGAGAGGAAACAGCCCATCCATCCCCGTCTCTTTTCACCTTGTGGTTTCGGGCTCACAAAGAGCGGAGGTTATCTAACAGCACCCCGCCCCCACCCCACCCCGTTCCCACCCCCACCTCACCCCACCCCTCCCCCACCCCCCACCCCCTCTGTGCTTGTTCAGTGACGGAGCCAGCCCCACCAGAACACGGAAGGGGAAGAAACAGCATTACTGCTATGAACGCGCGTTTCAGTCTTTAAAAAAAAAAAAGATTCATGCAGCTGACTCCCTAAAATTTTAGACAGGATCATGGGAGATATTCTCTGCTTTGACCACAGCCATCTGGAGCCTGCAAAATCCTGGAAGAGGATGAATCAAAAGAGCAGATCTCTTTCGTCCCCCGATTTCACTTCATCGCCTTTCTTGTCCCAGTCAATAACCCAGCTGCAGGCTCTGCGGAGGAGCCCACTCATCTCGCTTGTGTCTGAGTTGCTCCTTCAGCGGGGCTTTTCAGTGTGGATACAAGCAGACAGATTGCCTTCCCGCACGGCGCCTGTAGTGGCACCCCCACCCCAGGGCCTGCTCTGCAGAGGCAGGCTGCGGAGCCAGCCGGGGTCATGCCAGTCTCACAGGCGTCGGCGCCTGCCCGCAGCACACACTGCACTGTGTCACTCCCGCCCTGCCCGGGAGCCACGGCAGAGAGAGCATCCTGCAGCCACGCAGCAGGGGTGTCCCTGAGGAGGTACACTAGCAACTGCAGGCCGCGGAGGTCACAGGAGTGCTGAGAAGGCAGCGGGCCTCTGCACGGGTCTGTGGCTCAGCGGAGTTTAATGCTTACGCTTTCAGGCCTTATAATTCTCACTTAGAAAAACCTAGGCATTGGGTTGTTACTTTTGCAATTATCATTATTGTTTGAGAAAATGTTTAAAAATAGAAAAGTACCCAAGAATCTAAATATGTACATATCTCCCACTCACAGACCACTGTGCAATGTTTGTTTCAACCATAAAGAAATAAAAGGGCCAGCCAGGTAGCTCAGTAGACTAAAGCTCCTGCCTAGGCAGAGTGCAGCAGGGATTTGATCCCCTGCACATCATGCAGGCCCCCCCCCGGGGGGGGGGCCTGAGACTGCAATTGAGACTAGGCGTGGTGACACGCGCCTGTAATCCCAGTGTTTGGGAGGCTGAAAACAGGAGGATCACTATGAGTCCGAGCTGTGTAGTGAGATCCTATAAACCCTGTACTAAATACATGAAGAAAATAAATAAAGCATGACACAGCAAGAGGGACCCACCTTTACCCTATGTGTCTCCCACCATAGTCTCTCTCCCTTACCTCAGAGGCAGCAAGCCACCTGTAAGAATGGATTCACTTCGATTCTGACCTAGATTTCTACTTATCCACTAACAACATGTATTTCATAATTTGCTTTCTTTGCTTCCTTGCTGCAGCTTTTTGCCATTGCATATTGTAGCTTGCTGGTGTTGTGTTGTTCTCTAACGAGATCTAATTCACTTTTTTAACTATTGTCTGAACTTTGGGTCTCAATGTGGTTCTGAATGTCCAAGCCCTACTTGGTCTTAAAACTGTGTCAGTGCTTCTGCAAGATGCACAGGAAGAAGACACGGGAGCCTGACAGTGCAGGCACCCAGGCCTCACTCTCCGGAGTCTGGCTCCAGCACCCTCGCGCCTTGCCAAGCTGAGGGCTGCATTGCTTTTGCTTGCAATCTCAGTGGCTGGCTTTAATATGCAATTAGGATAGAGAACTACCCAACCTTTGGATTCTGTAGTTCATGAAGGAGAATCGCAGCTGCCCACTGTGCCTTTTCTGGTAGATTAGAGGCATGTGTACACCAACCAATGAATTTTCTGGGACGCTGCCTGACATCTGCTGTTAGCTCTCAGATAGCAAGAGTCCCTCTTCTTTTGTCTTACTGAAAAAAACAAAACGACAACAACCTAAAACCAGGACTGGCACTGCTTGCCTCTGTTCCTGGAAGGACTAGGGTTTCCCCTGCCGAGGGAAACACCAGGCAGGGGAGAAAGGCTGTGAGAGTCGAGAATTACTCTGCTTTCAGTGTGCCCTGGCATGAGATGAAAAAACTTTTGCCTGGTAGCTCTGCAGAAAGTGATTGTTCTGCCTCTTCTCCCATCTTACTTGTGCTAGGCCCAGCTCACAGAAAATGTTAAACTACCCTTGCTGGAGAGAGAAATCCTGGATCCCGGACTTTGCCTTCTGAGGGGCACACAGTGGGACAGCATCCAGATGCTAGGAGACTTTATTTATTTATTTTTTAATTTTTATTTTTTGGCAGAACCAGGGATTGAACTCAGGCTCTTGAGCCTGCCAGGGAAGTGCTTATTCCACTGAGCCTTTTCCCTGGCCCAAATCTTTTTTCTTTTGTGGTACCAGGGATTGAACTCAGGACCCTGTGCTTGCCAGGCAAGCACTTATTCTACTGAACTATCTCCCCGACCCTGCTAGGAGACTTTAGTGGCGTTTTATGTGCTCCTTCCCTCCTCCTTCTCCAGTCTTTATGCTAGCTCCAGAGAAGGCTACCTGCTCAGTGACACAAGGTGTAGCTGAATTCTCTTCCCCTCTCTAATACATTCAGCAAGCACTTACTGAGTTCTTCTCAGGGGTCAGCCACCGTGTTCCATGGACCCAACCATCCCAGGCTTTTCCCCAGGGCCTGGGATGTAGGCCAGTGAGCAGACAGCTAAGCAGGGTGTATAAACTATGCTGCAGCAGAGCGAAACATCAGATGCTCTAGAAACACAGAGGCAACTAGAGAGAGAGCTGAACTTAGTCTTGCGGTCTCAGAATGAAGGGAACTATAAATTTTTGTCACCTTAGCAGTGACTTCAAATATCCATTGCACTTTCTCATGCTAGAATATGGGTTCAGTCACCCTTAGGACAATCTCCAGTTCTCTGCCTCCTTCTAGTTCCTCAGAGTGGCTGATCCAGATATCTGCCCTAATACGCCTCCTGGTGACTGCTTCCAGGTAATTTGGTTTTCCTCATGCTCACCTCTTCCAGCTTTCCTCCCTTACCTGACCTTTCCCCAGACAGCTTCTTCAACAGGAGCAACCTTAGTCCTTCCAGAGAACAGCTGCATACACACAGCGGCCCACAGCTGTGCGGACTGCACAGTGACAGCTTGGTCACAGCATGAGTCCCTAGAACTCTTGTCTGCTTTGCACCCACCAGTGAGAACTCCCAGGAGAAAGCTGTCTGGAAAATGCCCTAGCCATAATAAAGACACTGGCCAATGAATGGCCTTGTCTCTCTGATCTCTGCATGTGGCATCCAGATATACTTGTACCCACAGGATCTGTAAGGACCAAAATTTTCATTTCTGTTTTGTGTTTTTCATCATTGGAAAGGGATCTCCACCTTAAGGACCCTGAAGTGTTTCTCCATGAATACTTCTTAGAGCAGCAGTTCTCAATTTCATGTGTGTTACCAGATTCTGGGATTCTGTAGACTCTTTCCAGATCAATGGTGTCCTGAAGAAAGAGTTGGGCAGGCACATACTTTGAAAGGTAGCAAGTGTTATATTTATTAAGGTAGGAAAAGCAGTCTGCTCAGAGTCCACAATGGCCCCAAGGTTAATGGTGGGGGTCTTCTCTATCCCTCATTCTTCAAGCTGATACCAGAGCTAGGTCGTCCTATCAAAAGCCTGACTGATTTCACACCAGTGGAGCTGGATACAGCACTTTGGGATGGGTCAGAGGGCAGGACTTGGAAACTGTGTTCTTTGTGTGCATCCTGGATCTTTGTGGTTAACAGGTCACAGTCACTAACTAAACAGGTAGGCCCTGCCCCGACCTCCTGCCTCGAGTGTATGTGAGATCAGCTGGGGGACTCGGTACCCCTCAATGCCTACTCATCTATTTTTGGAACACCCATAACAATGGAATACAATGAAGTATGCTCTCTTCAAATATCTGTTCTTGGAATTTGTCTAGGTAACATATATTAATTTCATGCAAAGTTTCAAAAACAATTTCAGCCTTCAGCATAAAAGGGTTGAAACACAGACTTTAGGCCAGTGGTGGCGAACCTTTTAGAACTTTTAGTGGTAGAAGCAGCCTACTAAGGCACCAGGTTGGCCACTGCTTGAGGCCCTCACCCTAGAGCTTCTAATTGGGTTAAGGCCTGAGAATTTTGCATTTCTCCCACGTTCCCAGGTGATACTGATGCCGATCTGGTGACCACACTGGGAGGACCAGTGTCTGAGAGTCACCAGATGGGGACCCATGGAGGCTTCCTCACAGGGAATAACGGGGACTGCAACTCATCCCAGGACATGTTTTGGAAGTTCCCTAACTTCCACTACAGAAAAAGAATTTTTCAGATTTTGTCAATGAGAGACATAGAAATGTTTATTAGTGAGGTTAAAGAAGTACACATTCAGAGATAACAGCGCGCGCTTCATCCCGAGAGGTCCTGTATGGTCCGGGACTGGGGATATGTATGTATTTGAGGTGGTGGAAATCTGTGGGACTGTGGATCTATAGCAAAGGGATCAGGATTCAATTTAGAAGCCACATTCCCTCTATACAGAGAGAGACACAGGCCTACTTATGAATTTAAGAGTAACGTGGCACAGAAGACAATTATCGCTTTGGGTAACTTTCACTGTGTCCTGAAGCTGTTTGTCTTCCTAGGGTAATTTTTAAATTATGATTTTCCTTGCCTCCCTTCTGCCTTTATTTCTTCTATCATGCATCAGAAGGAATCTGTAGTCTCCGACTGCACTACTGTGAGTAGGGTCTGCAGGTGAGCAGCACCCCGACCTGGATTTTCCCTGAGAGTTTGTTAGACCTGGAGAACTTTGAGTCTCACCCTAGAAGTAATGAGTTCAAATCGAGAGCCAGATCTCCAGGTGGTATTTGTAGACACAAAAATGTGAGAGCCTAAATTCCCAAGCTGCTGGACCCCCAACTTGCCTCCCACTGGAATCAGGCCTGGACTGTACTGCAAGAGAGAACACTTTAACTGGCACAGGATACAATGCAGTGCGGCGATTCCAGCGTGCGGAAAACTTGGAGATCCACAGGAGTAAGCTGAATGCATCCTAAGGCAGGGTCAGCTTTATGAAGGAAGCAAAGGGAGCTTTCCATGGAATGCATGCGGCAAGACTCGGTGGCAAAAGAACGCGGCGAGTTAAAGGAAAACGGGGTGTGAGGAGCTCTGAGCACAGAGTTACTGAAGTGAGTGGATTGGAGGCAAGAAGTGAGACCAGTGGTAGAAGACTCCAGATGCTCAGGCTTTGGCTTTCCCTGCAGTCTGAGCACACGTACGTGCTAACGTTTAGAAGTTCATCGTTTCTGTGAGAATAAGCTTGGGGATGTAGAACCAGTGTGGTGTGCCTGGAGTTCAGATTGGAATTTCTTTGATAGGAAAGTAATGTACATTTCCCTTGCAAAAATATCATTCCTTGCAGGAAAAAATACTCTTCAAAGATGAAGCAAAAGGTTGGGATGGGAACAAAGACAAACAGCGCTGAGGGTAGCGGAGCGCTAACCCCCACATACGCCACTTTGGCGCAAGGATTATGTTGAGCTGAACTCAAGTGAAAAACAGATGCACCAAAAGCTCTCTGCCTGAGCACAGAATGTAAATTTGTGAAAGTGTCCCCCGCCCCTTCTCAATCAGAAATGACAGAAGTTAATCACTGGAGACAACTCTAGACCCTTATCAGTTGAGAAACAGATGGCGCCACAGGGATCTGCATAATAAACCTGGCTAAAAATAGTCTTTATCACCCTGTGCTCCCCCAGTTATTTATTTGTGGCACAGTTTGTTGCCCCGAGAAGCTCAAAGCCCTTTTCCTCTGTCTTGTCATCTCAGAAGTGCATTGTTCTCTTGTTAGGATGCTATGTACGCCTAACATTCAACTACCCCTTTGAGTTACTCTTTATAGAATTCCCATGGACATGTGCAGTGCTCCCACTAATAAACTTCTGTGTTTTTCTCCTATGAGTCTGTCTTCTGTCAGTCTGTTTTACAGAGCCACAGCAGGAGACCCTAAGAGAGGCAGAGGAAAACGTTGTGGGGGGTTTTGTTTGTTTGTTTGTTTGTTTGTTTTGCTCTCATCCAAAATCAATCCAGCTGTAAGACTTCACTTTGGCCTTTGACTTCCGTTGTTTGGCTCAGCTGACATTTACTGAGCACAGTGCCTTCTCCCAGGGCTGTGGAGCAGCAGTAAGACCTCACTGCTGTCTCACCAAGGAGCCACGGAGTGCAGGCTCAGACAAGCAAGTGCTTCTTCCAAGGGCATTAGTCTGAGTCTGGAGGAAGGGTTGACAGCGCTGCTCAGTGTGCAGCTTCTGTGCCATCCAATGCCACTTACGCCTCAGCAAAACCCTCTAATGGTCCCATTCATGCCGCAGCTGCAGGATTCCTGAGGCCATGCCAGTGGACCCCAGGAATGCAAATGAAGACTCAGTCTTGGCCTCTGACACCCTGTGGGCTTTGAGAAAGAATAAGCAGGCATTTGTTGGAGTGAGGACCACAAAGGCACCACGGGAGAGGGGATTGAATGCTCCATGGGATTCCAGATCAAATGCGAAAAGACTAGTTGTAATCTCTGCCACGGCAGATTGTGTGACCTCACTTGCTCCTGGCTGTGGAGGCAGCTGATGGGGTGGCCAGCTGAAGCACAGCCTTGCAGAGTAGGGGGGCCACTCTTGAGGAATGCACTTGGGGCTCCAACCCCCAGGTGGGCATGGTCAGCCACAGCCAGTGAAGAAGGCGAAGGCTCTGCAAGGCTAGATGGAAATAAACCAGTTTTTTGCTTTTTTGTTGTTGTTTGCTTGCTTGCTTTTATGTTTGTTTTTGGCATTTCTGGGCCATTTCTCTCCATCTGCACTCAAAAGAGAGGTCATGAGAATTGAACACTGGTCACAAGATGAATTCCCTTAAGAGGCTTACAGAAATTGTATATATCACATGCAGTCTAGGTAATTTTTGGAAAAGCAAGTTCTCTCGGTGCATTGTATTGTTAATTTACTCCTGAAATTCGATTCTGCTACCATAAGGTCACAGACAGGGCTGTTTCTGTTACACAAGGCTATGCATAAGCATCCCTTGCCATGCCTCCATTGCACTTTGGGTTTTGGCGTGTTGTAACTACTATAGCCTGCCTTAGATGGTGCATGCCCAAAACCATTACTTGACTCAGCCCTGACATTTTGAGCCCCTCAAGTCTTTGAGTGTCTTGTTCGTTGTAATATGCAGTAGCCTTGGCCTTTAATCAGGAGAAACCAATAGCACCTCTTTCACTCATATTGCTGAGAGTATCTCCAAACATTGCCACTTACCCTGAGAGGAGAATTGCCCCTCACTGATAAGTGCTGGTATAAAATTGAAAGACGGTATTGATACGAAAACCTTGAAGATAACAGAAAGGTGGATTGATAGTCTTTGCTGCTTGCGGTCAGTAGTTTCCATACAGGAAAGAAGTCTCCAATGACTACACACAGCCTTGTCCAGCTTCAACATGAAATAAAAATTCTGTACAACACAAAAGCAGTGAATCATATGTGTAACTAGTCAGTTCAGTCAAACCAACCCAATAGTTTATGAAATCACATTCGGTAGGCATTGTCTGCAGTGTTCCTATGTGCTTTGTATAATTGTGGATACTCATGCAGCCCATGTCCTTTCAGAGCTATCCAATTAAACAATAATTCCAAAAGACTCCTCCTAGGAGACCTTTAGTGTGAGCAAACAGCAGATGCCACAGAGCTGCAGAATACAGAAGGAATTTTCATCAGGATTCTGGAAGGAAATGACTTTTCCTGTGCCCAACTTTTCAAAATACTCCTCTCATCACAGGAAACAAAAGGTGGCTGACCACACAAAGAAGACATAACCAGCAAAGGGAATTCTAAGAATTCTGGATATGGGCTGGGGAGATATCTCAGTAGAATAAGCGCTTCCCTGGCAAGCGCAAGGGCCTGAGTTCAATCCCCAGTTCTGCAAAAAAAAAAAAAAAAAAAAAAAAAAAAAAAAATTCTGGAAATGAGAAAAACAGACAGAGAGAGAGACTGGCAGAGTGAACTCTATCATTAAGAGGAAGAGCAAGCAGGCTGTATTTGTGAAAGTAGAAAACAAAATTCTGAGGAAACAGGAAATTTGGTCTTTTGAGTAATTTGTAGAAGTATATAAGCAAAATGTGAATCTATTTTCATTAAGAGATAAATTCTATTTCTGTCTTCTCATCTGTTTGCATGTCTGTCTAGTTCTCTATCCCTAGTTCTAGAAAAACACCCTGTGCTAGAAAGTGCTACTAAAGTCTTTATTCAATGAGTTCTCTAATGATTAACAAGGGACCTGAAGTAGGAAACGGAAACCCTGGTGCTGCCTAGACTCCACGGGCTGGTAGAGAAGATCTGGCCTGCACTGACCCTAAGATCATTCACCCCAGAGTGCTGAAAGACAAGTGTAGATCTGCATGCTCAAGCAACTTGGGACATAACTTGAAGGAACGCCAATGACCAACTTTATTTTGTTTTCAATGGCCAAATTTAAGCCATTGAAAAAAACAAAAGATGAGAAGATAGTGATGGAATGGAAATTCCTCCATGAAGCCACAGAGACCAGGAAAAGAAGAGAAGGGGCAAAGTGCGGAGAATTTTTTTTTACCTTCATAGAAGAATACCAGATAGCAGGTGTCAAATGTATGATTAAATCAGAAGAATCTCTACTTCCACACATCAGTGTAGTCATGGAGAGCGCTTTGGCAATGCAGAGAGCTGGCAGATTCTAGCCCAACCCAGGAAACGAAGCACTAGCAGTAGTGGCTATGATGCCTGGTGTCACCCTCTGGGAAATACGTTCTTTTAGTTATATAATGTTGTGTAATACACATTCTCAAGAACCTCGTGGCTTAAAACAATAGTTATCATGCATTATTTCTCACATTTTTTTGCTGGTAAGGGATTCAGGGAAGAAAGATTTTGGTTAGGAAGTTCTACCTGAGGTCTCCCATGCAATTGCAGTCAGACATTAGCTGAGAAGATAAGCTGAAGGCCTGGCTGGGAAGCAGCTATCATCTGCACACTGCTATATGACTGGTATTTGATGTTGGGCAGTTGGTTCTTCCCTATTTGAGCTTCTTTCTACCCAAGATGGTCTGAGTATCTGTATGAAATAATAGTTGGCTAGCCCTGAAACAAGGCAACTAAGAAATGAAGCAGAAGCCACAATATCTGGGGCTGGGAAGATAGCTCAGAGGCACGGACAGCTGCCTGGAAAGCACAAGGACCTGAGTCTGATCCCTGGTCCCCAGGGTCGTGCTGGCTCCACCGCTGGGCATGGTGGTGCATGCCTGTGATCCAGCGCTCAGGAGGTTGAGAGAGGAGGATCTCTGCAAGTTTGAGGCCAGACCAGTCTACAAACATGAGCACAAGGCCAGCCCAAACTGTGTAGCAAGACCCTGTCTCAGAAAAAAAAGCAAAATGAACTAAAAAAAAAGCCACAGTATCCTTCTAATTTAGGTTTTAAAAAAACACCTCATTACAAGCACAGAACTCCACGGGCCATGCTGGCTAGCACTGACCTAACTTACAGAGAGATTACACATGGCACAGCCCCAGAAGACTAAGGTCATGAGGGCACCTGAGAGGCTGACTTCCGCAATCATCTATTCTAGGTATTGACACAATGGTTTAATGGACCCTGATTGTGTTAAAATAATAGACTAAGCCAGCATAGGCCACATTCTGTAAAATAATATTCTCATTGCTTAAAAAAATTATAATAGGAAATATTTTCTTAAAAGAATTCAAGGAGCCGGCACAGCCATACGTAATGTGTGGTTCTTGATTTGATTCTGGAATTGAAGAAAAAGCTACAAGAGACATTGGAGGGTTAATTTAATTGGGATCATTTGGATAGGAACTGTACACTATGCCACACTGTTGTGTCAATGTGCTCCAAACTTATTGTTCAAGGGTGCTCAGAATAGCCAAATATCCCAGAGAAGATGACAGATTGAGCTGTATGTAGTTAATGCACTACTAAGCAGCAACGGAAGGAGTGATCACTGATATAAACCATAGCATTGAAGAATAAGTCAATATAAGAGAAAAATCTAATCTGAAATATATCTTCTCTCTGAATCCATTTATATGAAGTTCTAAAGTCTCCGGTGGTAGAGAGCAGATCAGAAGTTTTTTCAGGGAGCGAAATGACTGAGTGAGAAAGGGTACATCATCTGGGGTGATGGGATTATCCTTTGTTTTCATAGATGCATAGATTATAAAATTATATGCACTGTCAAGATGGATTGGAATGGAACTGGGGATTGAACTTAGGCCTTTCACTTGCCAGGGAAGTGCTTATTCTACTGAGCCATCTTTCCAGCCCTGGACTATATAATCTAAGTATTTTACTATATAAAGTATAAGACTTTTAAAAATCTGATTATGTACTTAAAAATTACATCACTTAAGTTTCTTGACTATAATAATATGGTAGAGGAATAACACATTTAAGAATTTAGTGGTACACTGCGCAAAGTATGATATCTGTAACTTATTTTCAGTGACTCTGGGGAAAAGAGTAGATTTAAAGTGAGATAAAGGACATGAATTAATGCTTAAAAATTGGTAAATGTAGGTGGAAAGATAAAATGTAATGTATTGCACCTTTCAAAATATTTCTGTAGAGACAAAATTTTGCAAAACAAAACACTGAGGAGATAATGAAAAAATATTTCCTTAGCCACTATTTCTTCAATAAGAGAAATAGGAAATGGAAATCAATGCCACTGCAGGCACTCCTTAGTTTGCTATCTATAAGAATTTTTAGTTCCTCGATGTAGTTTTTATTATGGAATATGATTTTAAAAGCTATTCATGCTTTTGAACAAAAAACAATTAATTATCAACTCAAGAACAATGATCAAAGGCAACAGGAGACATGGAATGCCCTCCGCAGCTTTCCTGGGTCACAAGTTATATTTAAGCACGTCCCATCTAACATCTGTTGAACAATACACTGCTCCCCTTTATCTAAAATCTTAATGATTCTCAATCTTTTCAATTGTCTCAATGCTTGTTTGCCAAGTCTTTCACACAGACTGAATTGGCAGCTTAAATATTTGCCAGATGATCAATAACTAATCTGATTCATATACCAATATAGCCAAGCATAAACTGAATGTGAAAGGAGGCAGTAAAGATGGCTCCTGCCATAAATGTCACAGGTAAGAAAAGACAGGCGCATGCCTTTGCTTGGATGCCATCCAGCAAAGGAGAAAAACAGAAAAGCTTTAATTTACTATGTAAATTATGCCAGCTGTCAGGATATCAAAAGGGTGAGAAACCAAAGATGTGAATTTATAGGGAAATGTGTGGAAAGAAAGGACAGGTGAGGTGCTAGACAGGAAATGCGCTCCAAACATCCAGCCACCACATTTCAGTACTTTGGGCTCAAAAGGACGTAGGAAAAAATGATCTGTTACACAGAGCACATGGCAGATAGAAAAGTAGGGATGTCAAATGAAGTTTCTAGAAATCAGCAAGAAAATCAGTGCAGGGTTGGTGAGATGGTTGATGAGTTCAGCAGACTGAGCACCTGCTTAGGCAACCACAGGGACTGGGATTCAATCCCTGGAACAACTGCTGTGCTGGCCCCGCCCCTAGACGCACTGAGCCAATGACCAAGTCTGAGCCTGGAGGCACACGCCTGTAATCCCAGCACTGGTGAGGCTGAAAACAGGAGGATCACTACGAGTCTGAGCTCCATGGGGAAGACCCTGCACAAAATATATTAAATACATAAATAAATAAATAAATAAATAAATAATTTTTTAAAAAGAAAATCAATGAAATTACAGTAAAGTTCTAGGGCAAGAGGCAAATAACTTTTGGAAAAGTACTCTAAGAACCACCTTGCACGGTTTTCCCAATAATGAGAAAAAAAAAATTGGTTCCTTCCTAAAGCACCCCCTGCCGCTGGGTTAGTAGCAGCAGTAGGAAGTGACTGTCTCTATCACATGTTAAGAATGGTGCAAAATTGTGTTCTTCTCTGAAGGAAACCCAGAGATAGAGCTGGTTCCCTGCACATGCTGCAGAGAGCGGCCACAGGGCGCAGAAGTTAGGAACTTTCAAGGACTCTCTGTACAGGGTTCTGAGTTCCACCACAGGGTCATTCTCAGGAGCTGCCGGCAAGACACTAAACATCCAAAGAGTTTTAAATTTGTAAGTCCTCTTCACACGCTTCTCCACATCTGGATCACACCCACCGCTCTGCGCGGATTACAGCCAAGATTTAAACCTGTCTTATAATGAAGATCTTGAAACTGAGCACTCAGACGCTTACAGCCACGCTTCAAGTTCTGCCTTTCAGCTCTTCTTTCCATTGCACTGAGACACACTTGGATGCCCAAGCAGGGAAGGTTGGCTCTGGGGATTTGCTTGGACCCCCCGCATCATGGCCTAGATAGGTTTAGCAGTCTAGATTGCTATAGCTTTGCTGGGCCATAGGACATCCAGCCTTTAAAGACAGCTGTTCATGAGGTAGGGGTGGAGAGCTCCAGTAGGGTGCAGCAGTGTGTGTGTGCGTGCGTGTGTGCGTGCGTGCGTGCCTACATGTGTGAAGCAGATAAACAAAGGGGGCAGATGCCAGACTGAGGGCTGTCTTAGAGAAGGGATTATATCCCAGAAGTCACACCAGAGACTCACTGTCTGTTTCATCTTTCAGCCAAGGGTGATCCGAGGCTATCTCGGGGGAATGAACTGAAAGCATCCGTGTGAGCCCACTAAGGCATTCCTGGGCATGTCACTACATTGCTGTTTCTTTATTCGCCTTCCTTCTCTTTCTCATTTAATAAGCAAGTTAGAAGAAATCTGACCTCAAAGGCAGTCAGAGTGAGGTCAAGCCATTGGCCCAAGAGGTTGTATCACAATTGTCCTGTGACCTTCAACCTCTCTGAGTTTGGATCACTTACCTGGACTCTCAGGGGCACTTCTTAGAGTATCTTTCATAGGTCGGTCAGCCTCAGTGTCTTTCTGTTAGCCTTGTTGGAACAAAATGTAGAAAACACCTGTTTCAGTCCCTGAGATACCGCCTTCCAAAGTCATCATATTGACACATGCACCCCATTTTGCCCAGCCAGGGCCACCTGGATACAGTTAGAGGAGATTCTATCCTCTCGACAGTCACACTTCTCTTGACAAAGTTCCTTCATCTTCATTTCTATACTGTCAGGGCTGCCCTGTGCAGTTGCTGCTCCTTTCCCCTCCTCATCCCAGTAGCAATATGGGCTACAAAGTTCACTCTTCCTCGCACAGAGAGGCCCTGCAGGCTCCGTTCTGGAATCTTCCCTGGGTCCCGTGGAGACCATGATCTGATTTCAATAATGTGGGTTAGAGCAGAAACTACTTTATGTGTTGGCTTTCTTTTCTTTTTTTTTTTTTTTTTATTTGTGTGTGTGTGTGTGTGTGTGTGTGTGTGTGTGTGTGTGTGTATGTGTGTGGCCAGCTCAGCCCACCAGGGGGCGGGGCTGGCTGGCAAGTGGTGCTGGGGGATTGAAC
>NW_004524816.1:713428-742201 GCF_000260255.1 Octodon degus | reverse complement strand
TGTGTGTGTGTGTGTGTGTGTGTGTGTGTGTGTGTGTGTGTGACCAGCTCAGCCCACCAGGGGGCGGGGCTGGCTGGCATGTGGTGCTGAGGGATTGAACCGTGGTCCCTCTGCTTTGCCAAGCTTGTTCCAAGTAGGTGCTTTACACCACTGAGCCATCTCACCAGCCCCAATGTGTTGGCTTTCTAATAGTTTACTTTGATATCAATTTGAGTAGATACAACTTTTTTGGAGTAGAGAAGCAAGAGAACGCACTAACATTTTACCTAACTTTGGAGGCATGGCCAAGTTTGGAATGTGTCACACGTAGAAAGGTTATCCCTCAGATCTCTTCTTCCCTAAAATGCACAGCTTCTTAGCTGGTAGTCTCATCTTACAAGTCTCTGGGTGACCATCTTGGGAAGGGAACGTGTGAAGGATGTTACGGAAGGGGCCACGCATGGGTCAGGGACACTCCACGCACTGTCATTTTAGGTAAAGTGGGATTTATTTGAAGCTGTGCTTCCAGTCCACTGACAGATCCTTACTGTTCACACCTCCAGTTTGTTTTGCCTCCTCAGAGTGGAGCCCCGGCTGAGATGACAAAATAAGTAGTCTCATGAATTTTATGGGTGAGAATATCAAATGGAATACAATTACATCTGAAACATAAATATTTATGGATACTAATAAACCTGCCTAGAACTCTGGGCTGATTCCCAAATAGATCTTCATTATATTTATAATAATACAGTTAGATGTACAGTTAAATCAAGGAACGTGAAGGCTCACAGCAAGTGGCAGGCCATTGCATTTTGCCAAACTGCACCAAAGCCCTAAACATAAATTGTTCTTGATTTTTCCTCAGTCTTTCTTTCCCCTGCCTGTTGTGTGTGTTGCTACATGCTAAATGAAAAATTCCCAGTGGCCCTGAAGCATCTCCAATTTCTCACACACAGAATTACATTATGTAAATGTTCTCAGTTCCCCCATAGAGGCAGTCAGAGAGAGTCATTGAGTGCAGATTGTGCATGTCTTAGAGCAAATGTCTAGGCACACAGAACTTGCTATTCTGGACACTTAAAACCAAACTGGAGAGGGGGCAATGTGTAGGGACTAATCGTGCGAGTTCACGGCATGACTTTGTCACCCTCAGCACTGAGGGCTCACTAAGATATACAGCAGAACGCAAACCTAATTTGTTTGTCTTCACCTTAAATCTTTAAAATCTAATATCTGTCTTGATTTTATGGCCAAAAATTCCACAGTGGTGTGTATTTGTTCCCTCTATTATATAAAACACTCTGGGAGCTAATTCACAGTATCGCTTGCTAAGTGGCCATGTTACTGAGGAGTTGAGTTGTCAGAGAAAACCAAATAACTGATGTGGAGGAGGTAGTGAGGGGCCAGCAGGAGAGAGGCAGGAGAGACCTCGCAAGCCAAGCTCCAGGCTGCTTTAGTGATCGGTGCGGCAGATTCTTGCACTGGAGGTAGCAAGAATGCATGGCACGTGGGCACATGAGTGGTACTATGGAGGTTAAGCCAAATGGTATGCAGATACAAGAGAGGCTGGGGTACCACCAGCGGTTACTTTCACATGGAGTAGCTGGCATCAAAGGGTAGACTGAGTTATCCAGAAACACAGTGAACGTTCCTAATGTAAACTAATTCCAGTTAGTTCTGCTTCTCAGAGTGATGCACTTTCTCTTGCACTATTTTTTTTAATGTATGTCTTTAGTACAGCGTCTACAGGGTCTCACTACACAGCTCGGAATCATAGTGATCCTTCTGTTTTGGGCCTCCCAAGTGCTGGGATTACTAGTGTGTGCCACCATGCCCAGTCTCAATCCCCATCTCAGCACCCCCTGGGAGTGGGGCCAGCACAGCATGCCGGGGATCAAATCCCAGTCCCTGCATCTGCCTATGCAGGCACTTTAGTCTTCTGAGCTATCTGAACAGCCCTTATCTCTTGCATTTTGATGAGGATCCAAGCACAACATTCCCAAGCATGGTGCTTTGGCATGATGAGCCCTTTGACTCACAGGACCCTGGCAGGGTCTTTCTGACTTCTCCCTGCCCTCTTGTCTCCTTCCATTCTTTCTCCCACAAAATGAGTCACCTAAACTAAAATTCCTCCTCTCCTAGGCAGAGTAAAAGCTTGAAATATCCTCCCAAAGGTCAGCCATAAATCCAGAAAGAGAACTCTCTCCCTTCACTCCTGAAAACCCTCATTCTAGAAAGGGCCCCACATGAAGAGGATCAAACATTCTTACATAGAGAGGCAGGAAAAACCCAAACTGAAGGGCCCTGTTAGGTCCCTTCCCAGTCCCTTGCCAATAAGTACCACCCCATCACCGATCACACTTCTACCCAGATTAATTGCTGAATTTAAACACAGAAATGATTGATTTCCCTGGGTCTTTTGGTTTTCCTTTCTGAAGTCTTCCCTGTCACCTAAAACTTTGATTAAGCAAACCCATTATGCTTTTTTCTTGTTAACTTGTCTTTTGCAAAAGGAGTGTTGACTATGACCTTCTTGGCAGGTGAGTGAATGGATGGTAGGGGCTTCCCTATCAAAATGAGCTGGTTCTCACTTTTATTTGGGGGCTGGGCATCAACTACCTCATCTGATAAAATCATCCTTGTTAACAGCATCATGGAGAGAAGCCAGAGTTCTGTGGGGGGAAAAATTTCCCCTTCCCATGGCCTGGAGGGTGCCTGAGAGCCTCCCCTCAGCTCCCACCACAGCCTGCCTGCTGCAGTCCCATGGGCACGCTCGCTGCTTTAGCTCCCAGAATACCCTTCGCCTTCTCCTGACCATACAGCTTTGCATTAATTTCCTATCTGCTAAGAAAATTCACTGCTTCTTACCCATCCCGTATCATACTTGTTAGGTTATCCTTGTTATTCCTTCATCCAAAATCTGTGCTACAGCCAAGTGTATACTTCTCTAGACTTTCAACCACAGGGACACCCTTTCACCCAAAACTTGACTTAGGCCGGTGGAGGCTCAGGCTTCCTGAGTACAGGGCCTTGCTTTATCTCAACATCTTCAGCGCTGAGCCCAGGACTGGGTGTGATGTTTGAGGAATAGTTATTGAATAAATCAGTCAACGTGTGGGTGAGGGAGGCAGTGGGTGGTTTGTGCGTGTGGGTACATTGTCTTTCAAAGCACAGTTCAGAAGAACCTCAACTGTGTTGTGTCCCCAACCAGTGTAAGAGAAATAAAGAGTCTTTTCCTATAAATTTATGAAGCTGCCTGTTTAGACAGTATTTTTTAAATGACTATTACTATGTACCACTTTGGGTAATCTTCTTCACCACGGGGCTACCACTGTCACAGCGTGGTGTCTATTCCGACTGTAATGCGAGTTTGCCATCTGCTGGCTCTGTGGAGTACTACAGTGAAAGCTACAACAAGATATTTTCTCTGGAATTTTCTGAATTGTTAAAGCTAGCGGGTATTTAGAATCCAACATATCCAATCATTTCACTTTGCCCAAGGGGAAGTCATTGCTGGAGGGGTGGAAATGTTTACCTAAAGTCACACACTGATTGGTAGAATGGTGCAGAATCGAAGCCTCCTAACACAAGCCCTGCTTTGGGTTTCTAACCATAATGCTGGCTCCTAAGAGAAGCACATCTGGTCAGCAGTGCTGACCTTAACATTTTTCCAAAGGAAATAGAACAACTGATGCTTTTTCCAGTTCGCATTCCAGGAGTCTCTTACTCTGTCCTCTAAAGCTCCCCACAGATCTGTTTTCTGTTCAGCATTTCGTGCAGGGAAGACTAGACTTACAAAACCTGGGATTTCACACCAAATAGTTAGGCAAAGATGTGGTCCAGGGCATGCTTGCCGTCAGCAAAACTCAAAGGAATTGGAAACACAACAGATGTTTGTGTTTCAGAAAGCTGAGTTCTTTAATGGAAAAACTGACAGCCCGTACCAGAAGAGCTAGGAACTGCCACCCTAATCAAAGGAGCCAGGGTTGGAAATGCTACCCAGAAAGGTCTCCTCTGTGAACCCAGCAGAGCTGGCTACAGCAGCTTTGAATTTTCCAGTAGGTACATATTTTACTTTTTAGCTACCTCTTGGGGCTGGATTTATTATAGAAATCTTTTTATCATGTGGTCTGCAAAGAAACGTGCCTGTTAACATTCCTGAGATCACTCCAGAATCAAGCCAAACTGTTTCATACCTGCCGGGAAGTCCTTGTCTAAGGACTCTCAGAACTACGTACTTTGGAGACTGAACTATCAGTTTTAGCTGCCTAAAAGTGCTCACAGAGTAGCTCAGAGCAGTTTCCTTGAACTCCAGCTCTCAATGTCAGTTTAAAAATCTTCACACAAGCCAGCCCAGCAACACCAATACTCAGGAGGCTGAAGAAGGAGGATCTCTGTGAGTTAGAGGCTAGCTTGGGCTTCATAGTGAGATCTTGTCTCGAAAAACAACAAAAGAGTCTTCACTCAAAACAGTCAATGGCTACTGAACATGTCTAGACTTGCCATTGGTTCCCATCATTTGGATAAGTAGCACCTTTACGTATCATCCTGGGGACAATTGTTAAAGAAAACAGTGTAGAGTCCTGAGGGCTGGGAATCAACTAAGGTTCTGCTTTATTCCATTCAGTGTTAAAACAAACTATTCTGCTTCAAAGACTTAGAAATCCCTAAAGCTAAGGTTAACGCTCATTCAATCCCATGTAACTGCACTCTCACCTGAAAACAACCCTCAATGTCAGGTGTGCCTGTCTCTATTTCACAGATGAGAAAATCGAGGAATAGAGATTTGGGAGGAAGGAGAATGGGTGTGCAGCCTGGACACTGTGGTCACATGCAGCTCCTGGCCCTAAGGAATCCCCGTACGTTCTGTGGCAGCTGGACCTGACTCAGTACTAAGACTTTCTCATCAGCAGGTTGAGAAAAATCACTATTTTCAGTGTCTTCACTAGAGGTTTGGATTGATTTTTTGGCAAGCCCATCTACTGATCAATTCTCCAACATTGTGACTTTCCCTAAGGCCCCAAGTGATAAAGGGAAAGAGTTGCATGGGCCTGAGGAGCCTCCACCTGTAAAGTATAATCAATAGCATACCTCCTGCCATTCTCAGATCATTCTCCTCCTTTTGCCTCCTCCATTTCTCATTAGCAGTGTAATTAAGATGCCAACTCTCTCCCTTATGGAAGGTTTTCAGTTGCCAAGGGGAAAAGTGCTACATATATGCTCAACACAGCCATCTCTTTTAGGTCCCTGGCTGGGCTGACAGAAAACTGCCGTGTGGATAGGACTGAGTACATTTTTCTGCAGAATAGAAAAAAAAATTGTGCAAGGAGGAGGGAAATTAAGCATCTGGTGGGAAGACCTAGAGAAGACCCAAGCACAGACGTGGCTGAGCACCTACATCAACATCCACCGCCACTGCTATTTGTGTCTGCTCTTTGCTGAGATTAAACCCAGGAGGGAAGGTGGAGGCGTGCGGAGCGCAGGCTATTATTAAAGGAAAGAGAAGTAGAGAGGAAGTGAGGGGAGTGTGAGCCTCACAAAAAAGTAAAATGAGCCAGCTTTTTTAAATGAAATATAAACCAGCAAAGGCAGCCTCTGCTTGTCAGGAAACAGTGGTGTGGAACAGAGAGATTACATGTCAATGTTCAGCCCTTCCTTATTTTTCTGGCCAAGATCACAAGGATTCTACAATGCAGGACCAAGCCAAAGATCCCGAGAGACTGCAACTCAAAAATGATTTTGCTTTTAACAAAAAAAACAGAAAAGAATTAGGACACTCGAGAGATTTGAAACTAAGTTTCCAAAAACTCTAAAGCTTACAAGTATAGAGAGAAGTGATATTGGTGTGAAATCCTAGATTTTTCTCTAAGTAGTTAAGCAGCTGTGTGGGTTGGGGAGTTCAATGTGTCACCCATCTGGGTGTCGGTTTCCTAATGCATAAAATTGTGCAAATTGACTAGTCACTCTGTCACTTTCAAGTTATGGGCTATGTTTGATCAAGAGTTTTATTTTAATTGAAACTTTTACTGAGATCAAATTTAGAATTGAGTGGAAAGAGGACAAGAAGCTTGGGAAATATTGGACTTTCCAATGATTCTGTCTATAAGATACCAAATAAGATAATTTGAAGAGCTGGCCTGGAAAGGGTTCATCTACACACATGCATGGGACTCGATCAGCTGAAGGGACTGTAGGTAAGAGCTGTCACATCTTATGTGCACTCAAATTTAAAAGAAAGGATAGAAACAGCTGGCAGAAACACTGTTTGGTGGAATGCGTAGGAAGTCAAAGCCCGTTTTTATGTCAGTATGTGTGCATTCAGTGAGTAGTGAGAAGGAGGAACGTAGCTTTTGACAACATTCCTGTTGAACAGGGGTTAAACTGTGTAGGCACCACCCAGAGGCATGAACAGCCCTCAGTCTCTCCCCTCCCCTGCCCTGCTTTCCTCCCTCAACTCCGCTCCCCTCCCCTCCCCTTCTTTCCTCGGCTCTCCTCTCCTCTTCTCTCCTCACCTGTCCCCTCCTCTCCTCTGCTCTTGGTCCATCTCTGTCAAAGCCATAGTGACCAGAGGCTGGCGTCAGCCCTAAACAAAAGCAGGCCCCAGAAGGCCCTAGTACAAACTAGCTGAGAGGAGTTGGAATCTTGCTCCCGAGCATGGCAGGACACAAGTCCTCGCCTTCTTTGCCAAAGCAATTCCTGCCTGAAATGGGCAGATAAATCTCCCCAAAGATGCCCCATCCTAATCCCAAGGGCCATGAATACGCTACCTCGCACAGCAAAAGGGTTTTTCAAGTGTGATTAGGGATAAGACACAACAATAGAAGATTATGTTAGATTGTCCAGATAGGCCCAAGCTAACCACACAAATCATTAAAACTGGGAAACCTTCCATAGATCTAGACAGAGAAAGAGATGTGCAGCAGAAAGAGGGTCACAGAGCAGCTGTGTTGCCAGCTTTGAAGACAGAAGGGAGCTGCTATTCAAGGAATACGGCCTCCCCCGGAGGCTGGAAAAGAGACACAGATTCTCCCTCAAAGACTTCAGAAATGAAGGTAATCCTATCACACCTTGATGTGTTAGCCCCGTGCAACCAGGGTCCAGCTTTTGAGCCACATGATAAACTCATGGTGTTTAAGACCCTAAGATATTGTATTTAGTTGTGCGGGAATTAGAGAATGGGACTGCTTTTTTTGTTGTTGTTTGTTTGTTTGTACCAGGAATCAAAGTCAGGACTTTGTGCTTATGAGGCAGGTGCTGTGCTGCTGAGCTACATCTTAGGCCCCCAGAATTAGAGAAACTCCTGAGCTTCGGCTCCATTTGCATCCTGCATTGCAGCCTTACAGACAGCTGGGTTTCCTACTTCACCCAGCTGTCTCCATCAGGAATGTCTCTAAGTCTCTTGTGTTCAGTGCTGTTCCCCATGCAACATGGAACTCTGCTTCTACAAAGTCTGGCTCAGGAATCCCTTCCTCTTGAGAGCCTTGAAATGCCCCAAATCTATCTCTCTCTTCCCCAGAATGGGCAGACTCTGTCACCATCAAGGAAAGTGCAGTGTCTACTGCAGCACGTCACTGAAGGTGTCTGTTTAGGACCTGCCTTCCCCCTTAGAGTGCATGAGTTTCAAGAACTGAGAGCCTGCTGAGATGCCCGTCAGAGCAACCCTTGAAGAAAAGGGAAAAATGGAGAACCAAGCTTTGAGGAAAACCCGTATCTTTCATTATATTCTCAAACCATGTGGCATTAAAGTACGAATTATTTCCAATTTGCTATGACTAGTATATTCTATTCATAGAGTTCAGTGTGTATGCATTTGTTTTTTCAACCTCTTTCTTTTAAGATGAGGTCTTGCTACATACCAAGGCTGCCCTCAAATTCATAATCTTCCAGCTTCAGTGTCCGGAGCACTTCAGTTATGGGCATTTGCTTCCACATCCAATGATTCTCACATTTTCAAAACCCTTGTTCAGTATAACCCTACTTGGCGTTGAACTCTACTGGGGTTTGAGGTGCCTGCAGGTACATGAACATCAAGAAAACATCCTTGTGCTCAAATGTTTCCCCAAAGTTACCTGTGAAGTCCACAACTAGAAAAATAAACTTAGCTACTACTGTTCCTGGAGAAACTTCTTCAGTCTGCTAATTCCAAGAATATATCAATACCCTTCTCTGCACCACAGATCTCATCTTTATTCAATATGACCAGGCCCAGTGTTTGGTCCCAGACCATTTGTTTGACTTATACCCCCTTAGATTTTAACAATCTGACTGCCTTTTTCAACAATGAATCTAATCTTGTAATGGGGTCGATTCTCTGGCTATCCACAGTGGGGACAATCTTCATATTTGGGACCAATTCCTGGTTGAATATCCATGGCACACATTAGGAATTTATTTCTAAACTTATCTCCTTTATATTTGTGTGTCAGATTTTGATGAGGGGCAATGTAAAACCAACCACTTTTTAGCAAAGTTTGTAAGAAACAGCACCCCAAGTCATCAAAGAACCTGGAGAGAGAGAGAGAGAGAGAGAGAGAGAGAGAGAGAGAGAGAGAGAGAGAGGCTGCATGGATAATAAGAAAGTTTGATAAAAAGGGACTGTTGTGACTCTGCCTAAGACTCAACAAAGACAGCAAACATTAAACAAAGAACCAGAGACAAAAGGAGATTATAGATTGGGTGTGGTGGCACACACCTGTAATCCCAGCGCTGGGGAGGCTGAAACAGGAGGATCACTTCAAGGCCAACCTGCATAGTAAGACCCTGTACCAAATACATATGTTGAAAGAGAAAAAAAGACAGTGAAGAATTTGGCTAACTATATATGTGGATCTGTTTCTGCTAATTATCCTTGTTTTATTCCCAGATTCTACACAATAACCATTTTCATTCAGCACTTGTCTAATACATAATGTGTCCCGGTGTCCCTTCCATTTCCACTTCCTAGTAGTTACAGGGCTCCTCAACGTCCTCTTCCCAGAACTCTCCACCACCTCACGAGATTCAGTGAGTGCTCTAGAACAAGATGTTCCATGTCAGAAAAATCAGAAAATGAGCAAAACAGATTAAATGCATTTCTTTGTTGCAAGGCTCATCAAAAACCTTTTAATTCTAATTTGCACTGAAATTCAAAGGTAAGAGTTTATGTTTCAAATTTATTTGGCCAGAAAACAATTTGTGATACGAACATCTATTAACTCTATTAATCTCTTGATACTTAGGTTGAAACATTCCTAAACATCCCTATCAAATACATCACATCTTCATGTACAGTAGACTTCCATGAACACCCAGCTGGCAAATAACAGAAAATTTTTCAAAATAACCCCCCAGAATCCTTTAACAGGATGTTTCTCTATCAGAAAATGCAAGTAGATTCCATGAATGTGTTTTTCTAGGCCAACAAAATTTTCCCAAGTCAACTGAATATTTTCAGACAATAAAGTTCTCTGATCCAGAGCTTAGCACCAACACACAGGAAAGAGGCAATGCATTTCTAATGTCCAATAATCCAACATTTTTGACATTTTCAATTGGCTGCCTGTTTTTGTCTTGGGGAGGAAGAAAAAATTATTATTTAAACAGAAGGCATTTTCAAGATACTGGGGAGAACCCAGGAGTAATCCATCAGAAAGTCTTGATACGTGATAAGAGGAATGTCACCGCTCCAGGCCAAACGCAACAAAAATCTGGCCCAGTTAACTAACCAAGGGAAAAATCACAGTGAGCATGCAAGGTCCTTGGCCCTACTCTAGCGTTACTGCTGGAACTCTGAGTCCATTTGAAGGCAACCCCTTAGAATAACTATTGAACCCAACCCAGTTTTCTGAAGATAAGCAATTTTCAAACTTTTCTTTTTCAAGTTCAAACAGCAAAATTGATTAAGCAGCAAATTAGTGCTTTCTTTAAACACTGCATCAACTGGTTGTCTACCTCCATTGATGGGTTGTTTTGGCTTCCTGTCAATAAAGCCTAAGTGACACAAATAATCAATGTTTTCTTCTCTCAGAGTTTTCCTTAGGGCTTTCTGTGGTTTTTATAGATTGAAATTGTTTTTGCTTTGTTCTTTTCTGGATGTTCATGATTTTTTAAATATTTACCCATTGGAAACTTTCCCTGATGAGAAGGTTTTATTGCTCTCCTCTGATTTTATTTCACATGCCTTGAAGCTCAGGGTGACAATCTAATGGCATAATGATGTGTTACCTACTTTTCTTGTTTAATGGTCATTAGCCTGGTCTCCCCTAGCACATCTGATTGTCCTGCCATGCTCTCAGTACTAAGTACAAATGCTCTACTCCAGTTTGAGGGCCTAGGAGTTCTCAGGCCTCAAATTAATCCAGTAACTGTCCATCTGAGCCCTGACCTAGGAGATTGTACTGTGGCTCTCAGGAAACTGGGCATAGACATAAGAGTCATTAGGAAGAACAAAACAAAAGCTGAGTGACAGGAACTGTGACAGATAGGAGAAGGACTCCGATCAACACCAGAGTATGATTCTTAATGCTAGGAGAGCAAGACAGCGTACACTGCCAAGCACCAGCCCGTCTTCTCTCTCCACTTCTTAGAATCCCTCCACCTCCATTCCACACTCTTCCTTCCTGCTCCCTGCAGCTGCGTCCCCCCCAAGGTCATTTAAGTGCTACTTGCCTCACCTCAAATTGGTAAGCAGCAAAGAGCAATGAACTCAGCTGTAGGAAACTGGAAAGAAGGAGGAGGAATAAGACCCGAGCCAGCTCCTGATCACCTTTCCCAGTAGCCTCTGCCTCGGCACTAGTGCGAGTCACCCCAGGCTGTCCATCCTGACTTTGCTGTGTGGTACCCACTTAGGATGCCACTTCGCTCTGCTATCCCCCATCCCTCCTACTGCTCAGCTCTTCTTTTTCTGTCTTTTGGTTGTTTCCATCAACCATCAGAAACCCATTGCAAGGATGCCTTCCTGAAAAAGCTGTCGAGATTCCTCCAGACCAAACCAACCTCACACAGTTCTCTCCCTTCTGCAGCCTTAACCATCCTATGGTACTTACGTTTACAGGTCTATTGCTCTATTTACACTAAGTTCTCTTACTCATTGTGCTTGAAGCATTTAAGAGAACACTGGGAATTAATCAATACAAGAGTTTAGGTGAAAACATGCTCTTTGCTTCATTGTTTGGTAGAATTTACCTACTAAAAGTGCTTCAGAATTTTCTTTATTGGTTGGAAGAGTATTAGAGGGCTTTGCTTTTTTTTTTTTTTTTTTTTTTTTTTTGTGGAACCTGGGATTGAACTCAGGCCCTTGCACTTACCTGACAAGCGCTTATTCTGCTGAGCCATCTACCCGGCCCCAATTTGCATTTTTAATCTCAGAATTTTTCAAGAAATCTGGGGCTGGCCAGATAGCTCAGCAGATTAAAGTACCTACTTAGGCAGATGTAGGGGCCTCACTATGTAGCTCAGCTTGGCCTTGAACGATGTCGCCCAGTCTGGCCTCAAACTAGCATTGTGCCTCTTGTCTCAGCTTCCCACTGCTGGATTATAGCTGTGTACCACTACACCCAGTAAAGTGCTTATTTTAAAAAAACACATTTCAGGAAGGAAAGAGTGGCAAACAAAATATAAATGAGAGGGAAAAAATGAGAACAATGAGAACCAGAAATCAGTTAATATTATTCTAGAAGAAATCAAGAAAGTTAAAGTTTGGTTCTTTGGAAAGATTAACAAATAAGTCTTACCAATATAGGTAAGGAGAAAACTAAAATTATCAATATCAGGAAGAAAGAAGAAGACATAAGCAATATCCCTTTCAACATTTAAAAATCGTAAAAGAATATGACACATTTATGTTGATTAAAACTCATAGAGGAAATATGCAGATTTCTTTGTCTTTTTATGATTCAACACAGGGTCTACAGGGTCTCACTACACAGATCGGACTTGTAGTGACACTCCTGGTTTCAGCCTCACAGTGCTGAAATTATGGGCACCTGCCACCATGCCCAGATGTGGTCACCAGCCCGGCACACCCAAGGGCAGGGCCAGCGCGGCACGCAATGCCAGGGATCGACCCCGGTCCCTGTGCTAGCCCAAGCAGTGCTTAGTCTGCTCAGCTGTCTCCTCGGCCCTCACAAGTCTTGATATATAACTTTTTCATTGTTATTTGGTTTAACATATTTCATATTTTATACTAAATTTTTTTCTTCAAATCATGGGTTTTTAGAAATCTATTAACTAATTTCCTAAGTTTGGGTATTATTTAGCTATATTTCTGTTTTTTATTTCAATCTTAATTCCACTCTTATCAAAGTATTGCATCTTTACTTTTTAAAAATTTATATAGATTTTGTGATTCAACATATGTCTATTTCATAAAATACTCCATATGCTTGAAAACAATAGTGTTCTTTTTTTAGTAGATTGCTCTTTCATTTATTTTTATTTATTTTTTTAAAGAGAGTAAAAATTAAAATTAAAACAAAAAAAAATACCAGTGATACAGAATTTCACTTAACAAAGTAATATGAATTTGATCTGTTCTTTGATCTGCTGAGCTATATGGCTGGCCTTCAGAGTAAGGATTAAGCTCTATCTTCCAACCAGTTATTCATATTACCAGAAATATGTATGTATGGAAGGAGAAAGAAAAAAAAAGAAAGAATGTATAAGGAATGAAAGAAAAAGTAAAATTAAAAAAGGAGACAAAATATTATCTTCTCCTTTCCACAGACCAGCAGAAATACACAGTGCCATTGTCCAAACCATCCTGCTTACATATATAGATAAATCTCTTCCCTAAACTCCCTCTCCTGTCCTTCTCCTCAACTCAGTAACTTTTTCCTTTTGAATAAGTTCATTCCCTTTTCTCAGGATCTATTATACCCTTCAGATTCCATTTTTCTCTTTCAAGTTCTCACACTAAGGAGACAATACAACGTTTGCACATGTAAAGCTGACTTATTTCACTTAAGAGTACGTTCTCTAGTTGCAGCCTTTCACTGACAAAAGACTCAAATTTAACCTGTTTTATAGTTGAATAATGATCTATTGCATAAAAATGCCACATTTTGGGGGCCTGCCCCTTAGTTCAGTTCTTTAAGTGGCTGCTTTAACAAAGCAGTCAGGCTCAGGTTGCTGTAGTTCTATCCCCACAACTCAAGCCAGCCAAACCTGCCCTGAAGGCATTTGGTGAAAAAAAAAAAAAAAAAAAAAAAAAAAAAAAAAAAAAAAAAAAAAAAAAAAGCCACATCTTTATTGATTCTTCAGTTGATGGGCATCTGGGTTGTTTCCAGGATTTAGCTATGACAAATTGTGCTGCCATAAGCATGGGTGCACGTATATCGTTGTGGTATGAGGTTCTTAGTTCTTCTGGAAAAATACCAAGGAGGGAAATAGCTGGCTTGAATGGGGTCTCTAATCTTAGCTTTTAAAAGAATCTCCACACTGATTTCCATGGTGGTTGTACCAGTGTGAACTCTCACCAACAGTGCAGAAGGGTTCTTCTTTCTCCACAGCCCCTCCAGCATTTGGTATTGGCTGACTGCTCAATGATAGTCATTCTTTCTAGGGTGAGATGGAATCTCCATGCTGTTTTAATTTGCATTTCTTGAGGGACCAATAATGTTGAATATTTTCTCATATATTTACTTGTCATTTGTATTTCTTCGTCTGAGAAGTGTATATTCATCTCAGATGCCCATTTTTGCATTGGGTCTTTGAATTGGGGGGCCTGATCTTTTTAACTCTTCATATGTTCTAGACACATGTTCAGAAGGACAGTCAGCTATGATTTTTGTTCAGTTTGTGGGTTTTCTTTTTACTGTGTTGGAGATTTCTTGTGAAGTGAAGAAAGTTTTCATAAAGATGAGATTCCAGTTGTTGATTCTTTGAAGTATTTCCTGTGAAGTTAGATTTTTGTTCTATATAAGGTATTTAATCCAGTTTTGCTATTATGTTCTTTAGATCTTCTGTACTTGCATTTATTTTTCATCTGCTTATTCTCTTTGGCCTTGAGATGATGCTTAAATTCTTTAATATGATTTTTGTCTTGGATTTGTTAGTATTTACTTTGTACAGCAGTGTTTATCTTTAGCTTTGTCTGTAGGAATGTTATTGGCCCAAGTTAACTTTGTCTTACACTGGAATAGTTAAATCAGCTGTCCTTTGGTTACTCCCACATGGACACATCATTTCCCACATTTTGTCTCTGGCCTTCTGTGCTTTGTACAGTTTGCACTAAAGGAATAGCATGTTTTCTTCAGGCATTTGCCTTCTTTGGCCTCACAGAGGCACTGTGAGGAGTTGTTGAGTACCTCTGGAGGAAATTATGCACAGAATTGGGTTCATTTCTGCAAGATCGTCTTTCTTTCTCCAGAGTGTGAGGTCCTTAATGCTTTGCTGTATAGTAACCTCAAGTTGAGTATCTGTTTTCTCAGCCTGTGAAAACTGTTAGAGCCTCAGTCTGTCTCCACCTGCTGAGCTTCTGTTCTCCTATGTGTAGATTCATAAATGACCCGAGAGAAGATATGGAGATTAGGGGGCTCCCCTTACATTTATTGTGTTTATTTGACTTCTAATTCCTGGCCCCTTCAGTCCTAGCTTACAGGCTTGTTCGCCAGTGCCTTCCAGCTGGTGCTGTATCCACCTTGATACTTTCTTTGCTATGACAATCAGTGTGATACACGTCACTCCACTATGCCAAAAACAAGTCAAAAAGGCAAGAACCTTACCATACTCTTACATTTGCCTAGTGGCCTTGGAGATCTGCAGATGCTCAACTGCTCCTAGTGCCCTTACATACTTACTAATATTTTCTTTAAATACCTTATAGGCTCAGAGGCTAACTCTGCCTGCTTGTTTCTTACCCCTGCAACACATTCACACTTTCCAGCCAGGAGTGGTGGTGCACACCCACAATTCCAGCACTCAGGCAGCTGAGACAGGAGGATTACCATGAGTTCAAGGCCAACCTAAGTGACCTAGTAAGTTCAAATCCAGTTTAAACTACATGGTGAAACCCTGTCTCAGAAAAATAAAGCAAAGCGCTTACAACTCCCAGGGCATAGAGACTCCAGACTACAGGCCACTTTTGCTGAACTTCAGACACAAAAGAGCAAAGGGAAAGCTTTGCTGCCTGTGTTGGCCTGCTCTCTCTTTTACTGAAGTTTTGCCTGAGGATTTCAGCCTCACTCCCCACCACACAGCCTGGTGAATATATCTGAACCATATGTTTCTTCTGCTTTGTGCAGCAGAAAACCAAGTTTTAAGAACTTTTCAGAAGAATCATAAGTTGTTGTTGGTGGTACTTACTCACTAAAAAAAATGCAGAGACTATAAATGCTTTTTCTAAAATAACTCAGAGAAAGGTCTTACTTTGACCTTTTTGACTGAAAAGGAGTTGAACTCAGAACTGGAACAGAAGGTTGCAGGATGTTTTTTCTTTTCATTTTGGCAAACACAAGTATCACCACAATATCACCAGACATTATATTATATTATATCATGTATCATATTATTATAATTTACATTTGAAACTCATCCGGTAGAGTTTATTACATTAAATAAATAATTCAGAAGATGTTATAAGTTTCATTATGCTTAAATTATCATTTGCTTTCATCACTGGGGGGAAGGAGAAGGCAAAAACAAAGCTGATGGCAGTGCAGGAAAAGTGCAGAAGGAGGACAACGCTAGGGTTACAAGGAAGACAGGACTCACAAATAGGCACGTGTTTACCGTTTAGGGAGATCACGAAGCTTCCTGTGCTCCATACAATTTATTTCTCACTGCTTGTCAAATACAGTTTCTGCTTTAATTGATCAATGTCTGTTTGCCTGGATTCTACAAATTGCTTACCAAGCTCCACATCCAAGTTTCTCTCATGGCCGTGCCTATCTGGCACACCATGCGTTTGATCCTCTACCAGCCAGTGAAGCTAGAGATGAAAAACATTTCTGTTTTCTGAATGTCATGTTTTGCAAGCTAACTGGTTCTTCTTTTAGTTCATCTTCCACTTTGTACCTTATCATGGGTATCATGCAGCAACTAATTTAACTTCTGAGCCAGATGCAAAGGTTCGCTGTGGATATGTTCCAAGCTCTAAGGTAACATGGAAAACAGTTTGCTGGTCATTTCATTAGTGCATCACTTGATGTGCACTCTAAACTTTCCTCAACCTTTTTTGAGGCTTAGCTTACCCATCCTTTCTATGGTTCCTTCTCACCATTCTTGCAAAAAGACAAGGGCACATATTTTAGGAATCCATTGTGGGCATCCATTTTGGTATCAGTAAATGCTGCACAATACATCTCAAAATTTAGCAATTTAAAACAACAGTCCTGTGTTTCTTGTGAATCTGCAGCTGACTGTGAAATTTTGCTGATCTAAGCCAGGCTTGACATTTCTCTCCTGGGCTGCCACATGCATCTGTGACCAGGAGTGGGGTCAGCCAGAGCATCTATTTCTGGAAGTCCGCTCGGCTCTCTTTCTCATGTTTCTTTACTCCTCTGTCAAGATAACCCAGACTTGTTCTCATGGGAAAAGCAAGGATCATGGAGAACAGAAATCATAAGATCTTGGGAGTTCAGGCTGAAATCTGGCACACCAACATACCCACCTTTTTTTTTCTCCTTTTTTTGTTGACCAGAGAAACAAGCCAGTCCATACTCAAGAACTGGTGAAATAGACACCACCTCTTCATCAGACCACAGAGTCACATGGAAAAATGTTTAGATTCAAATATTGATGGAAAAGTGGTGGCTTTATTTCATATCATCAAACTACTAAGAGGTCAGAACAGAATGAATCAAACACAATAAAACAGGATTATTACATGCAAGAAGCCTTTAAGACGAAGTGGTATTTGCATTAAGTGTTACAGGATAAGCAGAATTTAGAATAAGAGGGAGAATGCACTCCAGGTATAGAAACTAAAATGTGAAAAGGTAGTAAGGTGAGAGAAATTCCACTGGACTCTGGAAATGAGGGTATAAAGTTTTCTGAATGTAGGATTTCCCTCCTTCTTCCTGTCCTTAGCCTCCTGAAAACTTTAGCACCTTTTCCAGGATATCTCTCTTAATCCACTCCTAATTCATGGGACTTTCACTCTGGAGTCAGAATGTCTGGCTATTGTCAACCTATTTGTTCCACCTGCCAACTGAATGGCCTCTCTGAGACTCAGTTTCCCCATCATAAAACAGTGACCATCATTTATAAGGTTGTTATAAGAATTAATTTTAAAAGTGTGTCTTAATTACTCTTTTCTCAGTGCTGGGACAAATACCCAACACCCAAAAGGAAAAAAGGAAGGTTTATTTAGCTCACAGTTACTGGAGGTTTCAGTCCATACTCAGCTGGCTCCATGACAGAGGGGCACATGGCAGAGAGCAACCTCTCATGGTGTGGTGTCCGTAAGAGCGTGAGAGCAAAGGCAGGGGCAGCAGCCCAGGCAGTTAGCCAGCCTCTCCTTCCTCCTTGCATTGTAATAAAAATTACCTGCCCCAGGGCAGGTGCAGCATTTACATCCCCAGTAATCCAGTAATCAATTACGAACTCCAGAAGCCCCACCTATGACTGCATGAGGCTTTGGGGGACAGCTAGACACAAACCATAACAAACTACTTGTGAAGTGAATACAGCAAAATCTGCCACTTAGTACTCTCCCTATTTTTAAAAAAAGAAAAAGAAAAAACCTTTGGCTCTTATCATTTTCACATTGCTATTGTTAAGAAGCAATTTGAAATTCTGCATGGAGCTCATTCTAGATGACAGTTCCTTTCATGGCAGCCGAGAGAACACGGCACCAGACACTGGAGCTGGGATGAGGGAGAGGCTTCTAGGAGTCAGTGGCTGCTGAGTGTGGGTGATAGGTAACCCCGGGAGCCCTTGTGGGGGGTGAACCAAGATGGGGATCAAGGTGTTCCTAGTGAGCGGCTTCCTTGAGATGCGCGAGAGCCGGAGTGCTATATCTGAGGCAGAGTGCATACGTTTGGGAGGAGAGTTAGCAGGCCAGGCGGATGGATCTTCTCTATAGCTGCAGCACAGTCACTGGACTCAATTACAGGAAAAGCTCTTTATGGTCTTTCAGTCTATATAGGACAGAAAATACAGATGCCACTTAGTCATTGTAGTTGATTGATTAGGTATATGACCCATGTTTTCACATTACTTCCCTTGACCATGAACACATGACGCTTGGAACAGTTGACATCATGTCCTAGTGAGCTCCCTCCTGGTTACTATGTATGTCTCCTAGCACTTTCTTCATAAGATATTAGTATTGCCATTTTATTATGTATTTATTTATTTATTTATCTATCTTGTATTTTAGGAAAGGGTCTACAGCATGTTCAGGGTCTCACGACTAGATCGGACTAGTAGTGATCCTCCTATTTAAGCCTCCCAAGAGCTGGGATTACAGGCATGTGCCATCACGCCCAGTCTCAATTGCTGTCTCCGTGCCCCCTGGGGATGGAGCCGGCATGGCAGGCCCAGAGATTGAAACCCCTAGCCCCTGCAGTATTGACATTTTAGCTTCCGAAAAATCAATAGCTTTGAATCCCAAGGAACAATACATCCACGCTGAAGTCTGTCCTCCGTCAGCCTCCGCAATCTGGCCTCAGATACTCCCAGCCCCAGTTGCTCATGCACGTCGATCAGTCCCACGAGGTGGATTCCAGAAAGCCAGCCCCAGAACTAACACACACAGCCTCAGAAACCATCTTCTGGCAACTGCATGTTGCCCCACTTTTTCATACCATTTCAACCCTCTAGGATCCCATTTAATTTCCAAGGCTTATTTGTTTTTCAAAAATACTTAGTGTACACTGATTATATACTAGTTCTCAGCTACATATTTCAATGGTGAATGAGATCTTGGTTTTCTTTGTCAACATCTGTACTCCTCTGTACATGAGTTCTTTATTTTTTTTTTCTTTGGGAACCACTGAGCAAAATGCAAATGCCAAGAATCCATCTTCAACAGTTCATAAATTCATTCATTACAGTGCTCCCTACGAGAATAATAGCAAGCAATCCATTCTTTTATGAGTATTTCATTTTTCTCTAAGTTATGCACAATCTCAAATTTATCTTAACTTCCTCAAGTTAAGCAGCAGCAAGACCTATTTTTCCTCTAGCTTGTTAGAAGTGTTATCAGCATGCTGCTAATAAGAAATACAATTTAGCAAAATTCAAAGGCCAGGATCCCTGCACAGCGAGGGCTCTGTGGCTCGCTTATGCTCCCCAAGCCCACAACAGGATCCTCTAGAAGTATCTTGCCGTGTGCTTCATTCGAAATCAGCCAATCAGCGCATGCATGACAATGAGGTCTCGCCCTCCCAGAAAAAGCAGGGGACAGCTTCTCAGCACAATGAATTTTTCTTCTATTATCCAAGACTGTAACGCTACTCCCCATTGTACTTAGCAAACACTAACTGGCAAATGAAGCAACAAGGGAAAGGCACTTGACGGCGAAGGCATTTTTTGGATAGATACAGTGAACAATGTGTCCCAAGATTCATCATTAAAGAAAAAGTTAAATCTGAGGGAAAAAAACCCCGAAGGCAGCGCAGCACTGCAGAGATAACCAAATTGCCTTAGCCTTTCTTGTTCATAGCAATCGTTGCATACATATGAGAGATTACACTTTTACACCAGTCCTCTGAACAGTCTATGAATATTTTTGCATCCAGCCAGAGCCACAAGATGAAATAAAAATTCTTTCTTCTTTGATTTTGAATGTAATCGAATGTTTTTTAGATGATGGGATGGAAGGGTGGAACCCGAAGCAGCTTCACTTCAGGGCCACACACTGGGCTTCTGCCTGCGCTGGCGGCAGAGCAGGATCTTCACAACCACCCAGGCCACGATGCATCCGAGCCCAAAGTGCACTTCATGAGGTGAGTCACGGTGCGAAGAGCCTGGTGTTGGCTGCATGAGTTCTACTTGTGGCCAGGATATCGATGACTATCATCAAACTTGGCCCCAGATTACCCTCCAGTGTGTCATTGCACAAAAGTTGTCACGAACCACACATACACACACACACAGCAGTGAAAGGGAGGCTCATTTTCAAAGCCAGATATTTTCCCTCTTCCATCTGACCAAGCCCCATATTCTGTCAGTGCCTACACTGCTATGTGCTGTCTCTGCTAGTCTTCAGCTACAGGATACCATAAACACATAAACTGTCACTTGGGATTTTTCGGTACCGGGAATCGAGCTCAGGACCTTTGACTTGCCAGGCAGGTGCTGTGCCATTGAGCTATATCCTCAGCCCTACAAATGATCTTCTCTTGTAGAATCTTAAGGGCTATTCCAGTGTCCTAGCCACATCAGGATTTTTTAAAAAAAGATACTTATTTAAAAATACAAACTTGGGGCTGGTGAGATGGCTCAGTGGTCTAAAGCACCTACTTAGAACAAGCTTAGCAAAGCACAGGGATCATGGTTCAATCCCCCAGTACCACATGCCAGTCAGCCCCACCCCCTGGTGGGCTGAGCTGGCCACACACACACACACACACACACACACTAAATAAATAAATAAACTTTTTAAAAAATAAATAAAAATACAAACTTTAGAGACTCACTACCATGCTATTTCTACAAAACCTCTGAGGATTGGATGTCAGGAGTCTCCATTTTCAGAAACAGGTACTACCTACACTATCCTAATGCCCACTAGAATGCTGTTCCAAATGTTTAAAGGAAAATTTTCCTTACAAACAAACTGATGAGAAGATTGTAAAAAAATCACTACTGGAAGAACTAATTTACCCCAGCCCACCATCAGTGAATTCACATAAGGTTGGCCCTGGGTAAAGAAGCTTGCGCAGAGCCTTCTGGGGAGGGCCCAGAGGTGCCTCTGACCTCGCAGCAGAAATCACAAGGGCCTAATGAAAGGAGGCTTAGCTTAGTGATCTTTTAAATTAAATGTGCGACATTTTACAGACTATATATAATCTTGTGCCTCCTAAAATCTGAAGTCACATGTAAATCTGTGGACACCAAAAGAGACTAGCATAGGGCAGAAGTGGGATACCAGCCTGGGTGCCCAGAAACTGCCAAAAGGCACAACAGAAACTGTCAGATGAATTCAGAGGGACACAGAGAACTCTGGGTAGCCGACGCCAACATAAGTCGGAAGGAGAGTCCATCAGACGGGGCAGAGGATGGCAGAGGGGCGATGTCTCCCAAGGTGGACTGTTGGCGTTACCGAGAGGGCTTTTGTAGTCCCTCAGTCAACCAATCAATAGTTCTAAAAACCTTCATTTCCAAGCCTCAGCCCAGCATTATTGAAATAGTGCAGAGAGCTACAGTGTAAAAATGCTTAAGTGGTGCTCAGATGCGGCAATGCTTTGAGGATAAAAGCTTGGCACACCGCAGCCATAATACTGAATAAATAATGTTAAAGGTGCATCTTACTACGACTGACTTTGAAGCCTTGCCTTTATGAGTAGAAGGCACATATTTTATTATTTTTATATTAAAAATATTATTTTTATATTAGCAATGAAGTATTAAATTCCAGGTACTTTTTATGATCCTTAGAATTGTCGCCTCTGAATATATGATGGACCCTGCTGTTAACTGTAAAACAAGAGTCCTCAGAAAATAGATATATTCTCTACATTATCATGTGTGTATATATAGAAAAAGACATATAAGGGTATGTGATACTTATTTAAGTATGTGAAGATGCTTTTATTTATTTTTTTGAAGATGTTTTTAATGTTTAAAATTTTTTAATTTGTTTTTATTAGTATGTGCTCACAGTACACAATATTTTCATTTCTTGTGTGGCACTCTTCTATGCACAGAACAAAGCTTTTTTTTTTTTTTTTTCTGTTAAGACAGAATACATTTACTCAGGGGAAAGAAAGCTTCTGTCCAAGAGAGGAACAGAAGGGATTTGAGTGGGTTGCCAAAGAACCTGTCTTTTTTTTTCTAGAGCAAAACCATGAGGCGAGGTGGCTTCTAAGGTGGAAAACAAAGGACCTCAAAAAGTTGGCTTGAGGTGGAACAAAACTGTAGCCAAGCAATAAGATTACAAGCGCAACTGCTCAGGTGGAGTTGATTAGCTCGGGACCAAGTGGGACAGCGAGTCACTTGGTGAGTGAGCGAATACAGAACACGGCTCTTCCTGTGGGGCGTTTTGGTAGTGACTCTTCCTGGAGACTTTGAGGTGATTGCCAACTATCTAGCACATCAGTCCCTGGTGCGTGCCTGTCTCTCCCACAGCCAGGGCCTGCTCTAGGTCTCCTCACAGCACGCCACAGAGTCCGCATAGTTCAGCTTTCCCGGTAGTGATTCACAGGTGCCGTCCCTCAGCAAAGGCTGGGGACAGGGACAGAATCTGATGAATTTCTGATTAAATTTCAGTCAAATATAGTCTCTGAGTTTGGGGAATATAGTCACTAAAATGCGCTCCCATACCCTGTAGTTTTAGTGCTAGAACCAGCATACAGCCTACTTTTCCCCTTTGGATAAATAGTGTATTTTCTGTGCTTCACAAGGAAATTTTACTTTTACCTTAATGGAGAGAATAATTACCCTTACCCCTTACCCCTCACATCCTTCTCCTCTCCCAAATATAGATAGGGCTGTCTGGCTTTGTCCCTTGGGGCAGACAGAGGAGACGGCAGTAGGTAGAGTTTTGCGGCATGTGCCTTTCTCCCAGGCCTCTCCAGAAGATTCTCTCGGGGATCCTCCTATAATGGTTGCTTCATTTGTGGACAGAAGGCTTCCAGATGACTGTGAGAACCTCTCACCCTTTGCAGTAGCTGAAGCTCCAAGGTGCCTCCCACACACTCACCAGCCCTGAGCTGACCTTTGCCAACACAGCAGCTACTCTAGCTAAATTCTTACTGTTGTAGCACGCTACCTACCAGGTAGGCAAGTATCTCACTTACTGTTCTCTCCTTCTTGGGATAAATACCCAACACATAAAATGAAGGCAGGAAAGGCTTATTTAGCTCACAGTCAGTGGTGGTTTCAGTCCAGACTCAGCTGGCTCCAAAGCAGAGTGTCACACAAGGCTCAGAGCAAAGGCACCAAGAGCCAGCGCACAAGAGGGCAGCAGCGCAGGCGGCCGGCTGGCCTCCCCCTTCCTACATCGTAATGCAGGTCACCTGCCCCATGGCAGACGCAGCACCCACATACCCAATAATCAATCACAAACTCCAGAAGCCACCCCATGACCACACAAGGCTTTCAGGGGACAGCTAGACACAAACCATGACAGCAAGCTTCCAAGTCTCATCTCTCCAGATTACAAGTTAGTTATTTATCCCACAATCTCGGCATCAAGAGAGTTTCAAATGAAGTCATGAGCCTGCTGATTGCATAGGTTTTGTCATGTATTGTGAGTGTGGAGCTAACAAGCAATATCTATGTCCCTGAGCACATCCTTTCTCCTTTGATGCTTCTGCAAATTAAAATTTAATTTTTTTTTTTTTTTGGAACCGAGAATTGGACTCAGACCCTTGCGCTTGCCAGGGAAGCGCTTATTCCACAGAGCCATCTCCCTGGCCCCTAAAATTTAAATTTAAAATATTTCAATTATAGGAAGTATATTATTAGGTTTTTGTGGTTTTTAACCTATTTAGATAATCATCATTATTCATGTACAGTATGAATTCATTCATAGTTTAATATAATTATCAAGATAACTGATTTTTTGATACGACTATAACTTTTTTGTTTCTGTCTCTGAAGTGTTTTATATCACCTCTTTCTTTTTCCATCCTTCATTTAGAGAAATCACTTTGTATTATTTCTCTTTTTCTCTCACTTAGTACATATATTCATATAAAAGTTGCCTTGTTATTCTCTTAATGATTACCTTGGGGGGTACAGTATTTCTTGATTTATTGTAGTCTACTTACCCCAATAACAGGTTAGAAATATTTTGCTCCTTTTATTCACATTGTATATTTCACTATTATTCTCAAGTATTTTTGGTTTTAAATGCACTTTAAACAACATTATCATAATTATTTTATTATGATTAATATATATTTGTTCTTTTATGATACACTCAGACTTTTCCTTGTATTTCTATGTTTCTATCTGTGTTCATTTTCCTTCCAAAAATACATAGTAACAAGGATTTTCTTCCCTTGACTACTTTGATTCCAGGATCCTCTGGTCAATCTTTTATTTCTTAATCACAGTAAGAAATTTTACTTTCCTGTCAGTTTTTTTTTTTTTTTTTTTTTTTTTTGCTTCTTGATTGTAGCTTTTAAACCTCCCACCTAACTTCAGAGTGACCTGGTATTTGAAACATCTGAACTCTCTAACTTTAAAAGATTTGTTGGCTTCTCTATTCCCAGAATCAGCCTTTGCCCTGGGTGAAACCTCAACTTTTAGCTTATACCAAAATGGCCAAGTGCTCCCAGGGAAAACTGGCTGCTCATCACTTTCCACACAGTTCTGAGTCTCGTCTCTCTGGACTTTTACTCCAAGTAGTTGTAAGGTCTCCACATTTCTCTGATATTCTTTAAAGATAGGCTGTTTATTTCTTTTCTGGATTTTTCTAGGTGTTGTCTGCAGAAAAATCACTGATTGCATCTTCTGCCAAGACCTACCATCAACGACTGCCTCCTGCTGGCAGAGGTCTTGCCGACTTCAGGACATAATTATGAGTGGCACTAAAGCAAAACTGAGGAAAGTGAGCTCCCTGTAGGGTTCACCTTCATCTGTACATTTATTGCCTTATCATTTACAACTTTTTATGCAAATTGTTTAAGTACACTCTCCCAATATCTAACAATTTAACTTTATTTATTTTATGTATTTAGTGCAGGGTCTACAGGGTTTCGCTACACAGATCAGACTCGTAGTGATCCACCTGTGTTAAGCCTCCCAAGTGCTGGGATTACAGGTGCATGCTACCATGCCCAGTCTCAATCGCAGTCTCAGTGCACCCCAGGGGCGGGAACAGCACGGCACACTGGGGATCAAACTCTGGTTCCTGAGTCTGCCTAAGCAGGTGCTTTAATACACTGAGCTATCTGGTCGGCCCTTAGTTTAACTTTTGTATGTGACCATACTAATTGACAAGTATGAAATCACTGAGGGGCCACTTGCAGACTACAAGGATTAAGTCAGCAATGTCCATATGCATACTTATAGGCAAAGGGAGAAAGGGGCAATTCATAAGAAATTATGTCTGAATAGCTGTTTGACCAACTTTCATATTTTGTCTTATTAAGTTATAAAAATACATTACCTTTATTGGATAAGGCCTCCGCTAATATTTTGTAAATGTCTTTTCCTAGTGTGTAAATTGGTTTTGGTTTTCTCAAGAACGCATGTGTAGTGCTAGGGATTGAACCCAGGGCCTCACGTATCCAAAGCATGTACCCGGCCACTGAGCTACATCCTTGGCCCTCTACCCTGCTTTTTCATTGTCCTAATGTTGCCCTTTGAAAAGCAGAAGTTTTAAGTCTCAATAAAGTACAATTCACCCATCACATTTATGGATCATACTTTCAATATGCACTGTGTCTATGACATTTTACCTAATCTGAAAATTTTGTCTGAAATTTTGCTATAGAAATCTTATCATTTTAGCTATTATATTTAGTTCGATGGTTCATTTTTATATAACTTCTGTATTTAGTGCAAGTTATGAATGAAGGCCCACCTAATGTTTGGTGCAGATCTTGTACCATTTGTGGAGAACGCGCTTCTCCCTGCTGCGCTGTCCGGGGCCTTTCCAAGCATGCCAAGGGCTTATTTCTGGGCTCTGTTCTGCTCTGGTGATTGCTCATACCAATGCTCCATGATATTAATGCTTAAAATTTTAAATGAGGGCTAACATGACTAGAAATTAACTTTAGTAGGTACCTCACATACTTGGAAATCAGTTACTCTACTGATTTAGAAAAGCTTAGCAAAAGGAATATTTTACAGTTGTTAAATTTAAAACTTTGAAAACCCATGAACAAATACTAATGGACAGGTGGAGACTTTCAAGATCAAAAAAAAAATTCTACAATGATGTAGAAATGTAGCAAACTCTGAAGAGATCTACTGAATTGAGATTGGAGAAATCATGGAATGTGTACAGAGTTTGCCATGTTAGTTTTATGGCCGACCTCTGAGGAACTCTTTTTAAAGTATCAGTGCCAGATTCCCACCTCCAAATATGTGAACTTCTTTGAAACAGGGCTAGATTTTAGAATCACTTGATCTTAGTTTTCTGGGGAGAAGTAAAGGCGCCATACAGAGCCGAAGTCTGCAGTGTAAAGTACTACAGAATAGGCTCAGAAAATGTCATGACTGCTTTCATAACTATTAAAATGCACAGAACGGGACATGTGATGGTTACTCTTGATCATCATCAACTTTGACTGGACTGAGCAACACCAGGAAATTGGTGAAAACGTTTCTGGGAGTGACTGTGAAGGAGCTTCTGAGAAGACCGCTGGGAGCATCAGCAAAGCAAGAAGGAGGGCCGTCTTGAACCAGATGCATCCAAAAGGATGGAAGGCCGGGAGGAACAGAAGCGGAAGGGGAAGGAGAGAACCAGCACGCATTTGCCTCGTCTCCCCACTGCTCTGCTCTCCTGCACCCTCTGCCACGACCTTTCTGCCTTGTCACGGTTGGAAAGCAATGGCCCTGGCTGACCACGGACTAGCACCTCTGCTGCCGTGAAGCCAAATAAGCCTTTGCTCGTCGAAGTCGTTTTTCTCGGGTCTTTTGTCCCAGTTGTAGAAAGCTAACAGATCATACTTTTATACAGACACAGGAATTTTATAGTAAAACATCTGGCCTCTAGTTGTAGGTTGGAAAAAGCCATCAGACATTAATAATTGCCTTTCTTTCAACATTTATTTGAGATCTACCAGAAGCAAATCCCGAGACAGTGGAAACACAAATGAGCCAGTAAAGAGGAGTTTCAAGCTGGCCACCCTGCAGTAGGCTGGAGGGAGCCCTACAGCCAGCTCTGGGAAGCGTACAGCACACGGGTCCCCAGCACCGATGCCTGGAGTCACAGGTGGAAGGTTTCTGGGAATGGGTGTTACTTCTCAGGTATTCTGTCTCCCCGAAGATGCAGAAATGGCCTTTGGGGCACAGAGCAGCACACCCTGCCCTCTGCAAGTCCAGCAGAGCACTTAGAATTGGTAAAGGATGAAGCAAAGACAAATTCTGCTGCAAGGTGCTAGGGAACTTTTGATATTCTACATAATTCATTATTCATAATCCTTAAAAATACCACAAGGGAAGCCTGGCACAGTGGCACATGTCTGCAATCCCAGCACTAGGGAAGCTGAGGCAGGAGGGCTTCCATGAGTTGGAGGCCTGCCTAGGCTGGAGGATGAGTTAAAGCCTGTCCTGTCATAGAGTGAGAAATACCCTGTCGCAAACTGCCCGCTCCCCCAGAAAGCACAGGGAGGTTATTAATGAGAGAAAGTAAGACACATCTGCTAAGTACTTATTATCCCTGCTGTGTACTGGACACTGCTCTGAGCACAAGGGGTAGAAGGGCAAATGAAAGAGATGAGACTTGTGCCCATATGGGATTCACACGTAGTGGGGAGAGACTGGTAGCCATGGAGACCAACACAGTATCAAATGCAGGTAAGGGCTGAGGAGAAGGAGTAAGTGAGGGAAGTTCCTGGATGGTTCTTGGACGCCATCCTCATGGACCCTTGGGATGCCTGCATTACTTCACTGTGGATTGATATCCAGGATCAACCAACCTGTGTTCTTTAAGTGTTTGGTGACGGTGGAAATACTTATGTTTGATACAGGTAGAAACAACCAAATGATTGCCGCTATGGGAAGTGGAGAAGGAAGCAGTGGCCTCTCTCATACGCACACCTGAGCGCAGCAGAGGCTCCTGGGAAGCTGAGGCGGGGGCGAGCAGTGTAACCTGACTGGACCGGGAGACACCTGGAAATAAAAGCATCAACGACAGATGGATAGTGTCTGCTCCTAAGGACTGAGAGCCGGGAAGCCAGTGACAGGAATAATGCCCTGGGTGGAGGAGACAGCAGTTGGCAGCACGGGGTGAAGTTCTGCCGGGTCTGCGCAGAGGACGAGGGAGGCAGTCAGCTCCAGCTCAGTAAGGAGGGGGAGGGCTCTGGGAATACGCTGAGAGCCCGGGGTCTCACGGGCCGCAGCCAGGGCTCTTGCTTGACTCTGATCTAACTCTAAGTGTGGCAGGTAAAACCCATCACAGGAGACCAAGTCCTAGCCCAGGTCCGGTGAGTGTGTGGGAGAGCTTCCTGCTAACCTGCGCTGGTGGGACCAGTCCCAGCCCAGGCGCAGGATGGGCCAGACCCTCTCCCACTCCCTTGGGACACCCGCCACCACTCCGCAGCACCTCCCCCACCCCGCCCACCAAGTAGGAATTTTTGCCGTGTTCCGGGAACCCCCAGACCCAGTCCTAACCCAGACACAGTGCGTGTGAGGGAGAGCTTCCTCTTCCCCCTACTCCAACTTGCCCCCTCCAGGCACAGCTCAGGCCTGGCATACATGCCTGGGCTGTAACCCTGCAGATGCAATCCCTGCAGAGACTGTAGAGGATAGATCCACCCCACTAATCCAGGAGCAGAACATCTCGCCACAGGGGCACAACAAGTTCACCCTCAAGGGCAGCAGCGGGAAGGAGTTGAACACAGCAGCCAGACCCAAGCCAGGCATAGCTGGATAAGTCCAAACTTTGTAGAGGTGCACCTGAACTTCAGTATGTGCTAAGGTTATAACTACAACAAAGATCTACAACAAAGGTCAGAAGACAGTGCTACACAAAATGACGAGAAGGAACAAAATGCAACCTAAGAACCCAAGCCCACCCGTAAC
>NW_004524816.1:686318-707588 GCF_000260255.1 Octodon degus | reverse complement strand
AAGTCCACATCTTGTACAGTAATTAACCACTAAGAAGAATGTATGCAGTGTGTTAATTATTGAAACTGTCCTAGCGATTTGATTTGAAAAAAAAAAAAAAAAAAAATCATCACAGGTGTGTGAGGAAAGCGAGTCGGGAGGCTAGTGCTCTAATTCAAGTACAGTAATGGGATTAAATGGATCTGCCAAGAAAATCGAGGGCCAGTGAGCCACCTCAGTGGACTGTAGCACCTGCTTTGGCAAGCGCAGGGACCAGGATCCGATGCCCGGACAGCATACCGCCCTGGCCCGCCCCAGGGCACACAGAGCCAGCAACTGAGACTGGGGATGGTGGGGCACGCCTGTAATCCCAGTGCTGGGGAGGCTGAAAACAGCAGGATCACTATGAGTCCAAGCTGTGTAGTGAGACCCTGTACCAAATACATAAATTTAAAAAAAGAAAGAAAATCGAATTAATTGCTCTATTTGTAATTCCCCAAGTCTGGCCTCCTGGGATAAGCATCATGTCTCTGTGAGGTGTTGTTTCTCCTTCATAGCTTGACATTTTCATCTCTCTAGAACTCCTTGTGAATGTGTATGATCAGGGATGTCTCTGCCAAATCAAAATAAGAAAAACAAGGAAAATCTGCCCAAACAGATAGACTAAAAAGAAATTCCATTGGCAGCCTGAATTTATTTATTTATTTTATTAACTTTATTGAAAACCAATAATTACATATCATATTGGACATTGTAGACAAATATTGAAATGTGAAATATATGATGTAGAAGAGTAATTTTTAAAGAAATATTTCTGAAATGAATACATAGCATGAGATTAATAGATTGCAGACTGTAAATAAATTATTTACAAACTTAAATAAATATAAGAATAAAAACTGTCCAAAATAAAAATAAAGAAGAAAGAAATTACAAATCAGTCATACAGCAGTTCACTTTGTGTCAAAATCAAGAAACTTATATTCATATAATTAGAATTCTCAAAGTAGAAAGGGCTAGGCAATAAATATTTAAAGATTTAAAATTTCTGAGTTTAGTTGAACTTATAACACCACATTTCCAAGAAAAATGAACCTTTTGCACATGAAATGTGAATAAAATCATACCAAAGATACACAAAAATGAAATTGTTGAAAACTTATTGCAAAGAAAAAAATCATTAAAGCATATACATAAAAAATTAGCTATGGAAGAACAAAATCAAATAGTATCTTATTTCACATTAGAAAGAAAAGAAAAAAAGAAGACCAAGTGTGTAAGAAACAAGACTAATTAAAGGACTGAAAGAAAGAGAAAAAAAGTCTGTCCTCTCTGAATTTTATACTTAGCAAACTTACCTTCGAAAAACTAAAAGTAAATATTTTCCAGTTATACAAACTTGAAATATTAGAGCTCCTCCAGACGTAGCATATAGGAAATAACAAAGAGCATAATGCAAAAAGCAAGAGAAGTTGCAGGATCCTCCTGGATGAACAATGAAGAGCTCTCAAAATGATAGTTATGCAGCACTACATAAAATATATTAGATGAACCCTTATTTAAAAGGTCATTAAAGATTTCTATGAAACAGTACCAATCTTATGTTGGGTTATACTTTTTTTCATATATATGTGTATATATGTGTGTATAAAAGACAGGGAAGGGGCTGGGGAGATGGCTCAGTAGAATAAGTGCTTGCCTGGTAGGTGCAAGGGCCTGAGTTCAATCCCCAGTTCTGCCAAAAAAAAGACAGGGAAAAAGTAATATAAAACCAACGGAAAATGGAAATATACTTTTTAAAGTTTCTAATACTAGGAGAGAATATCATATCATGTCTTTTAAATAAACTGTAAGTCAAAAATATAGTATAAATCTTAAAACAAAAATTAAGATTAAGCAATATTCAGAAAATTAAATACTAATTAATTAAAAATTAAATGTTTCAAAACAATTGAACTAAGAAAAAGTTTTCATGATAGCAAAGAAGTACTAAGAATAAAACATAAGATAAATACTGGAATGGCAAGTAAATGACCAGCACTTCTAACAGTTTGGAGATAAGATATCGCACAAAGTTCTAGTGTTGTGGACATGGATAATGTCCATGACACTTGCTGGTGGCCAGATGTCACTTGTGGGCCTGAGCTACTGCTATTTCCTTGGCAGCCTGAATTTAATAAGCTAGTGGCTGCCTATTTTTCCAAACTCCAAGAAGTATGAATGCTTTGAACTTGCAGCACTAATAGTTCACTATTATTTTTTACTGCACACCCTCACCATTATCTTGTGAGACTCCCAGACTCCGAGAAATCTCAAATTGCTCCTTTTCCACCTGCTGAGTCCTGTGAATTGAAAAGAACCCAGTCATTTGTTTCCTCCACAAGCCTGAGGTATTTCGTGAATCCACATTTATTTCAGGGACACTTTTTTTCCCTTGTGAGAGACTTTTAAGTCCCAAAGATCAACCGAAAGCCTTGGGATACATAATTTTGTTCATCTCTGTAACAGCAGGGAACCCATAGAAAGAAGGAACCTAGGAATGACAGAACAAGAGAAATAAGGGCAATGGCAAGCTAATTTCATTTCTGTTTCCTAGGCAAAGAAAAAGAAACAAGAATAGCCCTAGCACAGCAGTAACTACCTGGTTAGCATTCCGGACCCTTGCTGGGTCTGTCACACTGCAGGAGTATTGATGGCTTTGACTCTGCAGAACTTCAGTCTAACAGAAGACAAGCCTGTGCCCCTCGCTCAGCGGCAGCTTCGCTTTTGCAGTCTCCGAGCCAGTTCTCACCAGCCCCAGCACGCCTGAAATTGCGCTCAGGTGTGAGTATTAGAGAGGCGACCGCTTCTTCCTCCACTCTCCTCTCTCAAAGCTGCAATCATTTTATCGTTGCTACTTGTATCAAAAATAAATACTTCTGCCATCACCAAATACTCAAAGAACACAGGTTGGTTGATCCCGGATAACAATCCACAGTGAAGTAATAGAGTCATCCCAAGGGTCCATGAGGATGGCATCCACAAACCACTGGACACACCAAACTTCTGCAAATGTCCAAGTCCCTTACATAAGATTCCATGCTATTTGCATTTTGCCTATGTACATCCACTTACATATTTTAAATTACATCTAGATCTGATACTGGTTGCACCCATGGATATAGAACTCCTGGACACCGTGTTTTGGTATCTCAAGAGAGCTGACTGTGTTTTGCCGCTAGAGTCAGAGGGCAGACAAAGATGAGAAAAGTGGCTCAGTAGAGACATACTGGCTATGTTCAAACCCCACTTCCTCTGCTCATCAGATATATTTTTAATACATCTAATATTTTATAAATATAATATATATATTTATTTAAGAGAGTAAAGAACAGTAAAAAAATAATAGAAACAATACAGTTTTACTAAACAAAATGATAGGAATTCAACAACAGTTGTCAAATTACACATTGTTGTCTTCCAAGTTTTTCAAATTATCAGATATAAGCATGCAAAATTGGTCAAAAAATTTTCAAAAGAAGAGAGAAAAAAATTTAAGCCTTAACTGCTCCTTTCAATAGACCAGCAGAAATCAGCAACATAATTATCCAAGATATAGATATAGATAGATATAGATATAGATATACATATACATATACATATAGACATAGATATAGATTTCTTTTCCCTTCCTTTCTTTTCTCCTTTCCCTCATCCCAGTTGTTCTTTACCTTTGAACAGTTTCTTTCCCTTTTGCAGTATTTACTGTACCTCTCAGATTTTATTTATTCTTTTGGGTTCCTGTGCTAGGGAGACAATATGATGTGTACACCTGCGGGTATGACTTCTTTCACTTCTGGGTACGGTCTCTAGTTGCATCCATTTGCCTATTCTACTCCACTTCCAAAGACTTGGCTGTTGGATCTAAAAGCAGGAATGATAGTAGTACTACTTTCCCTAGGATTTTAGTGAATTAATGCTAGAAATTGTTCCTGCAGTGACACTCTCCATGATAATGCACATTCAGGTACAACCTGAGTCCCATCCTCTGCCCATCCCTCATCCTTGAGTCCAAGAGGCCTCGGATCCCAGGACTATGTAGAGGAAATGGGGGCTACCTTGTCAGGAGATGCCTGGAATCAGATGTGCTGTTTTAGGAGTCCTGGTCAGGCTTCAGGACCAAGGATCATTACTTTCAGATGGCATCAAGAATGTCCAGAAAAAATGAATTATATCTGTCTCAAGAAATTCCTCAGAGGCTAACCTGACCATTCAATGATCCTTCTCTGTCATTTTGTATTATTTGGACCCTACAAATTTCATTAAAAAGAGAGTTTGAAGTATGAACAAATCACTCAGTCGTGTGTGTGTGTGTGTGTGTGTGTGTGTGTGTGTGTGTCTGCAGAACTGTTGGTTATTGCTGCCTCATCTTCTAGGAAGAAGGCAATGTTGAATATAATACAATTTCTCTATGTTCATCTCATCAAAACAAACAAACTTTCATAATAAGACTGAAAAAGAAATTCTTGAACTATGAAATAAGAGGAAGAAGTGACTAAATTTTCAGTGTAACTAGTTGTTCAGTAGCAAAGGCAGAAGGTAAGTAGAGTTTGAAAGTGAATTTGTATGAAGCAGCAATCTTTCAATGGGCATGTGCATCCATAGGAAACAAATTTTCAAAATGCTGGTCCTTGCAACTTCCCTCGTCTGGGCCGAGGGAGGCAGCGGGCTATCCCTAACTGTGTCATCTCTGCTGTCATTGGGTTTGCTTTTGCTTTAGTTTGGATTTTGCTGTGGTTATTTTTATCACGTTACTGTGGCCAAGCTTTCTGCCATTAAGTGTTTAAGAAGTCAGAAGGGAGAGGGAGGAGAAATGAAAGCGTCACCATTGCTGGAGAGCCCGCCAGTGTTCCAAAAGACTGTTTTGCTCTTTGAAAGTGGAGTCCTGCTCTCTCGTATGTAAATTTAGGTGTTGTGACATGTGGGTTAAGTATGTGTTTGGTACTCAAAAGACCCCATTGGCTTCCTTCCACGAATCTGTAAATCAGCCCTAGGAGATGGCAGTACCACAGGCACAGATAGACCTCAGCCTGCTCATGCAATGCCCGCATCAAATTGTAATCCCCACAAGGTCAGGCAGAAGGTGAGCCCAAAGCCGCCTGAGCCCGGAGGAAAGATTGATTTCTCAGAGCATAGGAGGCACTTAATACACTCGGGGCGGTCTGAGTGACGTGAGCTGGGCAGCTTCATCCTGTCACAGATAAGGCAGCCTGGGCCTGCTGGAGCCCAGTCTCTTACTTTGTACAAGTTTAGGGCAGATAACTAGCATTTCCTGAAATTTGCCGGATGATTGGTCTTCTAAATCAAAACCGTGATTTTCATGTTTTTAATCCTCATTACCATAAGCTGATCTCAAGTAATTTTTCATCCTGACTTTTCCTGTCATTCATGGTAGCAGCTTTGTCATTACTTATGTATCTCACACACATTAGCTCATGCATATAAATATTTTCTAAAACACACTTGTTTTATATATTCACATCCAACCATGTAGCCCAGGGTATGCCGCTTCAGTCTTAGGAAATAGCAATTCAGCTTGAAAATTTATGTTTAAGAAAAAAGGAAAACTAGCTCATTAGCAGGGAAAAGGGAAGCCCATGAAGAAAAATGAAGCACTTTGTTTTCTGGGGAAGTTACAAAGTAAACATTCTTTCTTTCTTTTTCTTTTTTTTTTTTCTTTTTTTTTTTTTTTTGTACTTTAGGGGAGGGTCTCCAGGGTGTTCAGGGTCTCACTACTAGATCGGACTCGTAGTGATCCACTTGTTTACAGCCTCCCAAGAGCTGGGATTAAGCGCACGCTGCCACACCCAGTCTCAATTGCTGTCCAGTGCATCCCGGGGGCAAGGCCAGCACGGCAGGCCCGGGGATCGAACCCCCATTCTCTGCACCTGCTTGTAGACACCTTAATCCACTGAGCTATTTGGCCAGCCCACAAAGTAAACATTTCTCCTAAACTATTTTATGCACATTTAAATCTATATTTCTAAGAGTTAGTGTTCCCCAAAGGTAGATTATCCATTTTATCTATACACATATCAAAATTTTAAATCAAAATAATTAAAAATAGTCTGAAAACTGTTTTCTCAAAAGCCTATTTTATTAATTTTATTTTGACACTAGTCACATTTATTGATAACATATGGTATGCAGGAAGACACTTCACAATCTTCCGGCGAGATGTCAGGTATGTGTGACTATAAAACATCAGAAAACGCAGACATGAGTTTTCACAGCAACATCTGAATTCAAATTCTAGTTCTGTCATCTACTTCACAAGTTATCTCCTGCTGTGGTTTCCATGGGTTTGGATATGATTTTCCCACGAGAATGCACATGTTGTAACTTTGGTCACCAGTATAGCTATGTTAGGGGGTGGTGGGGTTTTTGAGAAGTGGAACCTAGTGGGAGATGCACTGGGGCTCAGAAGAGATTCGTGCCCTTCTGGTGCGTGCGCAGTCTGTCTCCTGTGCCTGACTTCTCCCCAAGTCCCCTTGTCATTTTGACGTCATGTCCAGCAGGCTTCACCCGAGCAAAGCTGACACAGGTGTGATGGCTCTGAACCTTCAGAATTGTAAACCAAGCAGACATTTTCTTTGTAGAGTCCTCAGCCTTGGGTGTTTTATTACAGTGATAGAAAATGACTGACATACTTGCCTTCTTCCTTCCTCACCTTCTCATTGGCAAAAACAGTAAAAAGGTAAGAGCCGCTGTACAGTGGTGCCATGGAGACTAAATTCACAGAAAAACTCCCAGGTAGGTATCCAGTGTCTGCCCATCACCTCTCAGCTAAGCCAGCAATGGTTCCCAATTTCAGTTCATTTTTCAGTACCATAGACTAAATTCGCCATCCTGTGTATTTTAGTTAAATTAAACCAATTTTTTACCCAATTTATATGTAAGTTTTCCTCTTCTTTCTAGTTAAGACAACCCCCCCACACACAACATGAGATGTTCAGCCTTACCAATATTTAAAAAGCTAAACTAGAGGGGCTGGGGAGATGGCTCAGTGGAATAAAAAGCTAAACTAGCAAGAATCCCTTTTCACCTTTCACATTAAAACATTTTTTTTTAAAAAAAACACACTAAATCTCATTGGTTTGGAGCACAGTATGCTACAGGGTCCTTTTCTACAAGAGTCTAAACTGGCAAAAGATATTTGGCAGATTACTTCAAATTCCTAAAATATCTTCCGTTTGACCCAGAATTGCAACATACAGACATTAACCTAAGGAAAAAGCATTAGGCATTAGGTAGGTATGCAGACAGGCAGGCAGGCAGGCAGGCAGGCAGGCAGGCAGACAGACAGACAGACAGACAGTGACTACAGTGCTGTTTACAACAGCTTCATATTGGAAACTACTTAAAAATGGATATAAGTCCATAATATTGGGCCATGTTCATAAACCAGAACAGCATGATAGTCTGATATTTAAAGAAACTCGAATGAAAATATCACTATTACAGTATGGTACAATTATTTTCTTGTATGTATTTATATAATGTGCAAAATATTACCAGTTTTATCTCTGTGTGATAGAAATTCAAATGATTTATTTTATGCTATTTAGTAAGCTGTGGGTATCTTACAAATACAATATCTTGCTTTAGAAATCATAGAGACACTGAACATAGTAAAAATTTAATCCACAGAAATCTCCAAATTTACAGAAAGACAGCTCGCCAAGCTGTTAGACAGCAGAGAGGCTTTCAGAGGTGGAACTTTATGTGTGCATTCCCGTTTCTATTGCTCTCCCCAAATGATCTTCCATATGGTCAGAATGGTAGGATGGAATTTCAGACAAGGAGTTTCTTTGAACCTTTACCTGAAATAGAATTGTGGCTTTTTGTCTTGTTTCTCCCACACTACCCCTACTCTAAGTGATGTTTCCTTCAGTTAATGCTTCAGTCTGGCTTCTAGCTATAATTTGGAATTCATTGAATTGGTGACATGATTGACCTAGACCAGTAGGACTCAAGGTTAGCAGGACTAAAAGTCAAAATGAACAAAAGTTCTCTGCTGTACAAGAGAGGCAACCACAGGAAAGCTACTCCAGAGGAAGGGAGACAATGGAAAGCCATCAGTCATCTGCCAGTGATGCTACAACTCCAAAGACCCTGCACTGAACCAGTCCTGAACAGTAACTAATGATGGAATGGGATGAGGTTTTACAAAAAGAGATTGACAGGAAAAAAAAAATCAATTACCCAAATTTTGTGTTTGATAGAGAAGAAAGGTTTAAATAAGGAGCACTTTCAGTTTTGTAACCAGAAAAAAAAAAAATTAGACTTCTGAAGATTAGATAATATAAGATTAGTCAATATAGGATTCTAACTATTTTAAAACTGAGGGTACCACATTCAGAATTTTCTGTGAAAAACAAATTTTTATAAAACATAGATACACATAGAAATACAACTCCTTGCATTCTTTAGTAATTTTTTATAGTTGCATTTTCAGAAAATATTGCTATATAAATGTACTCAGGTCCCTGTTATTCAGGAAGATCGAATGTGCCAGGATGGACGCTTTCTCAGTAGTGTTTATGTGAGTGGGACAGAGCTACTGAGAGTTTAGTTGAAAAGAAGAAAAGTATGTACCAAGAGAAATAAAAGATAGAAAAAATGCTTTAAGCCAGGAGTCCAGAACTCTCAGTTCTATCTCTGAGGTAATCTCCCAATCTCTTTGTCTCTCCTTCATCACTGGACAGAAAATATATTCACTAAATGGTGTCTAAAAGACATCGCTTGAATTTTGCTGAGTTAACACACCTATAATATTCAAATAATGGAACTTAACAAAAAAAGGGTATACAGATGAATGTCCATTTTGTATCTGTGTATTCAAAGTGGTTAGGATAGACATATAGTTGCATTCCCTTAATGAATAGAGTGATTTGTTCTAATGATGTTTGTAAATAGGCTATCATGTCCGCATCTTGTACAACAATTAACCACTAGGAAGAATGTATGCAATGTGTTAATTATTGAAACTGTCCTAGCGATTTGATTTGAAACTGTCTCATTGCTATTTGTTTATCAATAAAATTATGAAAAAAAAAGAAAGAAAAAAAATAAAATAAAAGACATCGCTTTAGTGTTCCATATCCCTGCCTCTGTGAAGTGCCATTTTGGTTTTTGGTAGCAAGTTTCAAGGGAAATGTCAGCTGGGGGTCACAGAAATAGGACACACATACAAATTCATTTCTCCTGAACAGACTGCCAGCCTGGCTATGCTACAGTGGCACACAGAAAGGCTCTGAACTAGATTTAAGTAAATAAAGGAAGCAGAAGTAGTCAGGGAGACGAAATGACTTCTGAAGGCCTATTAACACTTACTGCAGAAGGTAATAACTGTAAAGAGGGCACAACCATTTAGAAATTGCATATGAGACTGTTTTAGCTGATTAATAATTTTAAGACTGAGATTAGAAAATACGCCAATTTGTGGCTATTTGTAGCATCTTTGAATTTTTTAATTGTATCCTATCACTTCTCAGTTTGATCAGTATTCAGAAAAAGGGCTACTTTCATTTCTTTGTTTTGTTTTGTTTTCACATTTTCATTTCTTAAAGGTCTACTTGAGCAGAGAGGTATACATTCTGGTGTCTGTTATTTACCCCCTTTAACTGCCACCTTTTGGAGGGCATGTGTCCCACACGGGGTCCAGGATGGTGATGCGAGAGATAGTGGGTTATTTGAGGCGGGATTGCCGGGAGGTCCTTAGGGCACAGGAAGGGCACCTTTGGAAGGGACTAAGCGAGCTCTTCTGAGACAGATCTCACCCAAGATAGCTGGTAAGCAAGCCCTGAGCTTGGCCCCGCGCTTGCCCTTCCTCTTCGGGTCTCGTAGCATGATCTCTCCTGCCCGCGAGCTCTCCCGCACTGCGAGGCCATCTGCCAAGAAAGCCCCAGCTAAGACTTGGCCACGCGAGTGGTTTGATCCTGAACTTTCAGCCTCCAGAACTGGGAGCTACGTAGAAACCTCTTTTCCTCATACGTGATCAGCATCAAGTATTTTACTGTAGTAACGGAAAAGGGACTAAAATAATATAGTCCATGCGTAGACTAATTTCAAAAGGGAAGTATATTCTACAATAAACAGAAACAACCAGAATTTTCACAAGATATCTTTTAATCAAATCTCATAAATATTGCCTAAGTACAAGTGGATAAGCACTAAATAAAAAGCTGGCACAGGTAACTTTTGTTACCTTGCGAGCAACACACAGCTGCACGTGAGCAGGTCGCTGAATCCTGACAGTTTCCGAGTTACCCACGGCTGTTCACCTCTTTACCCTCTCTTTCTCCTTCTTCTATTTCTTAAGTTTTCTTAAATATTGGCTAAGTGTCTAAGACATTTAGAAATAAATGTATGTATTGAAGAATTTTATGTTCTATATAACTTCAAGCCTGAAGAATTGATATAATAGGGTACATGCTTTTAACATATGATGAAAATAACTTAGATGATGAAACAGATTCTAAATATCGTTTTAGATAGTTACCGTTCCGATTTTTAGTAAGCCCTTTACTGAAAAATTTTAGTGAAAATGCTTAGAAAAAAGAGTAATAGGGCTGGCCAAATAGCTCAGCGGATTAAAGCGCCTGCAAACCATGCCGGCCCCGCCCCCGGGTGCGCTGAGACTGCGATTGAGCCTGGGCGTGGTGGCGTGCGCCTGTAATCCCAGCTCTTGGGAGGCTGTAAACAGGCAGATCATTATGAGTATGATCTAGTAAAGAGACCCTAAACAGCTTGTAGACCCTTCCCTATAATACAGAAGAAGAAAAAAAAAAAAAAAAAAAGGAATAATAACTAGATCCAAAGAAAGCTCCCTGAGTTTGCAGAGGGGATAAGTGTGAACAGGAAGGTCCCCAGCAGAGGAAAGACCTGGCGGAGCCGCCGAAGCTGCAGCCTGAGCTCCACGTCGGGCCACGTTCATGGACAAGCTGCAAGACGTGGAGGAAATAGGGGAAGTGTTGGTTTTATCCCCAAATGATACAGAACCAAACATCGTCATGAAAGCCACATACGTAAAGGAAACCACAGAGACATCTCAGAATATGCGGAGTGACTTATCCTGGTGACCCAAGGCGCGCAGAGAGTGTGTGGGGAGGTGGGTAAGGCGAGCGGGAAGCGTGGAGCTGTGCCCCCTGTGGAGCAGTAGTCCGTGGCTTCCAATTTTGTGTCGCAGAAATCCTCCCACTCCGCTCTAGCACGCTCCGCAGCTTTCAGACACAGCCCTTCGCTCCTCGGTCTGTGGGCTCTGTGGGCTCCGTGGGATCCGTGGGCTCCGTGGGCTCCGTGGACTAGGTACTACTTCTCACCCTCCGGTCTGGCTGGCCCTGCACGCCCCATTTGCCCGCACCACCACCTCTCCCACGCCAGCCAGCTGCTCCCGAATTGTCTTCCCTTCCATACCTTACCTAAACGAGCATCACCCCACTTCTTCCTGGAGCCCCTCCTGACTCCTGCGGCCCGCCTTGGTCTCCCTCCACAATCCCTATACTGCAGAATGCTTACTGGTGTTCTGGCTTCTTTTCCTATTGTATCTGCTGTAGATGTAGTCTCTAACTGTAGAGCTTGTCTTTAAAGGTAGGGATTAAAACTTGTATTCATGTTTTTTTTCTATAATTTTATTGAGAGACAAATAGCAATGTGACAGTTTCAAATCAAATTGGTAGGACAATTTCAATAATTAACACTTTGCATACTCTCTTCCTAGTGGTTAATTGCTGTACAAGATGAAGACATGATATCCTATTTACAAACACTATTAGAACAAATCCCTCTATTCACTAAGAGAATGTAACTATATATCTATCCTAACCATTTAGAAATCACAGATACAAAATGGACATTCATCTGTATCCTTTTTTTTTTTTTTTTTTTGTTTAGTTCTGTCATTTGAATATTATAGGTGTGTTAACTCAGCAAAATATTCTAAAAGAGTCAGTAGTCCATAATAGTATTGGGTCTTCCACTTGACCTGAGTCCCCTACAGCTCAACATAACAGCATGACTTTTCTTCTTATACTTCATTTTTATACTTTTCTGCTGGATGGTTAAGACCAAGATAAAGCAGGACCTATGCAACAAGAGTTGTAGCTTTCGGGTCTGATAAGGTCAGTGAAATCCCCTCAGGATTTATCCTGAGATTCTGTATCTCAGATTGTATATCCTTTGTCAGTGTCAGCCATGTGGATGAGTCACGGCCATTGCTTGGCCAGTGTGCTCTCTGTGAAAGCCTGAGAGAATGTTTTCTCTCCATGTGACTCTCCTTAGGCACACTCTACATCATCGATCACTTTCCTCTTTGGCCCCATAATCGCCTTGATCAGAAAATCTGGGACACTACAGAGTTACATGACGCTATAGTACAAGTAAAACTTGCATTTATTTTTGATGACTTCACAATGATAAGCACATGAATTGATCGTCATTTAACTTTAATAATAAAATATAAGTATTTTACCATTTTCAGGCTGTAAATACAACTGAAATTTGGGGCATTATAAATGATCAATTTACACAATTATTTAGTAAGTGAGCATTTAGCAAACCCCTTCTGAAGTCCAGTAACTGTGACGTTTAACTGAGCGATGGAGTTGATGATTCACGCAATTATTGTTATCTATAACTTTACAGATAACAAAGCTGAATATTTATATGAATAGCATTGTAGTTTATGCACCTATGTGGTATGTTTGTTTGATGAAATAATTTTTTCAGGGCGGATCAAACTCATGCCTTGAGCATGCAGACCCGGGACCCAGCGCTGAGCCCCCGCCCCACCCCGCCCAGCCGCCTCTCGCATGGCTGCCCACCAGGGACGGCGACTGCCTGCTGGTGCTCGTCCTGCTTTTACCAGTCACCCGGGCTCTGTAATGACCCTGCCCCGCCCCTGGGCCCCCACGACGAGCCCTCGAAGCTCCTCCTCAGTCCTGGCTCCCTCTCACTGCGAGCTGCTTGTCTCACTGGTAAATAGAATGCCTGCTGGGCCTCCAACAGAGTTCAGCGGCTGAGTGGGGTTTCACGAACGATACTGGAAGTCACTTTATCGTGTGCACTCATGCAGCTCCTTGATACTTCACTACTATTTTTTTCTCATTTTATTAGTGTATGTTAGTTACACAGAATCGTGGGTTTCATTTTGATACATTTGTACATGTAAATAACAGACTTTGGTCATTACACACACACACACACACACACACACACACACGGTTGTGCCTTCCGCTCTCCTTCCTCTCCCTTCCTTTGATCAGTGATCCCAGTTCTCTAATCATCGAATCATCTAGTCATCTCCCATTTTCTTTCAAGTCCTCTCTAGCTTCTTTCTACCACTGTCTTCCACTAAGCTGCTAAGAGCCACGCTCACAGACGGCACTAATTTCATCTCCTAAGGTACTTCCCAGGCACTAAGTCGTGTGTTATTCGGAAGTGCTACTGCATAGGCGCCCTCATTTGCCCTCATGCTCCGCCCTTGGTCCAGCGCCTGCCTCGGCGCAGTCATCCACCCGCTCCCCTAGTTCCTGCTCCTGCACGCCGGAGAGGACCCTCGCTCTTTCCCTCTCTTATCAGTCCCAGCACTTCCGCAGCACTCAACACTAACCTGGTAGTGAAGAAAAGACCCAAAGATAGACCCTGGGGGCCCCTGTGACCTTGCAAGGCTTCACATCATCTTCAAGGAAGTGGAGAGGAGACTTTGACAAAGACAACTGGGTTATGTTTTCAAAGCCAGAAAAATCAACCCTTCTAAAGCTAGGGGTATTTGAGAGCAGTATCCCCCATTTCTATACCATGTCTCAGGGTCCCACTTCTCCAAATATAGCCTTGCCTTCGGTATAGAAAATTTCTTTTTAAAAAAAATTTATTTATTTCTTATTTGTTTATTTGATACAAGGTCTTGCTACACAGTTTAGACTCATAGTGATCCTTCTGTCTCAGCCTTCCTGGTGCTGAGATTACAGGCATGCACCACCACATCCAGTTCTGGTCCCACATGCATGGTGAGCCCAGGGTTCATGGCATGTGATCCTGGGAGTCAAACCCAGATCCTTGCACTTGCCAACAGGCACTTAGACCTCCGAGCTAACTCCCCAGCTGAAAAACGTCTTGAGTTTGAGATTGTGCCAAGAAAACTCTGGTTTTCACATTCACTTTTCAGTTGGAGATTAAACATCTTTGGTTTTCATTATCTTATCCGATGAGCCGATTGCCTCCAGAAATAGTTGCCCAATTCCACAGTCAATCAGTCCTCCTGGGCTGTTATCTGGCACTGCTTTTAATAATAGTGACATATAAGCCAACGGTAATTGAGGACACCATTACAGAGTTTGTAGCACAAGTATAAGATAGGGAATAGTTGGGAGAAAATAAGGTGGGAAGACTCAGGTATTTGGGGTTACTTAGAGAGCTAAACCTCAGTAATGATTCCTGAAGAGGTGATTTTTGTCACCAAGGAAACCTGGGAATGTCATAATCATTTTTCTTTGTTACAACTGGGGGAAGGGAATGCCTCTGGATCTGGTGGACAAAAGCCAAGATACTGCTACATACCTTGCAATGCACAGGAGGATATCCCATGAGGAATGGATGTGAGCAGTACAAAAGCTGAGTGTCCTTGTCTGAGTTTCTTCAGTCAAACTTGGGGTACTTGAGCTAGCACAGCTCCAAGGCTCTGCTCGCTGAAGGCTGTCGATGCGGGTTAGGCTTCTTCCTAAAATGGCCACCTCAGGCTGACTGACTTTTTCCATGAAAGCTTTCAAAGTAAACAAGGCTGTTCCTAACAGTACACTTAAAATGGTTAAAATTAAAATGGGAATGCTAAATAATAGTAATACTCTACTGTTTGGCAGAAATGTAAACAAGTCTTTAAAAGTGGCTTGGCCTTTTATAGCAAATCCTCAGCAATGAGTGACCTAAGGATTTCAGTCATTGTCCATGAGCTAAAGTAGTCACAAGCTCATCCAGATTTGAGGATAGTGGACACAGTGATCACCTATTAATGGGAAGAGTATTAAAGAAATGAAGCCATGTGGTGAAGGTAACACATCTATATCTCTTCACACCTGAGATACTGCGCACCTTGGGGTGCTCCCTTCCATCCACCTCCCATCCCAATTCTGTGCAAGTGAAGATGTTAACAGCTGCATTCCCACAGAAGAGCGGCGGCCATTCATCCTTCACCACTGCTAGTGACGGTGTTCTCATTATCACCCACGTGAAGGTTACTGGCTTTCAACCTCATTTTCACAATCTGCTTGCCAGGATCACTTCCGGTTTTGACTGTTGTACATCAGGGCTCCCACAAAACAACACTGAAATTCTTCAAATTGCCTGTAAGACATTTTTTGAGTAACGCTTCCAGGGATACCACCTCTGAAGGTGTTAGGTTAGAAGGATTGGGAAGAGAAAAATAGGCAATATGCAATAAAATCACAATGTGCCCAGAGGATCTCACAGAAACCCAGATGGTGGTGTAATGCTTTCAGGATGCCATCAGCAAAAGAAAAGGGCTGGGCTTCTGAACCAAATGAGGATGTTCCCTTGCAGGAGGTAGCCTAAGACAAAACAGTGAGAGTAGGTTTAAAACAGTCTCCTTAGCAGAGTGGTGGTCGGGAGCTTCAGCAGCCAACACTCCTGCTAGCTGGAGGAACACGGGCCCAGTGGGGAATGCGGTTGGTGCACCATGGCTTAGTACAGGCCTTGTTCTGCTTTTTGAAAGAAGCATTCATGAGGGAAGTAGCTTGATTTAGGCACTGGGCCAAGCTCCCTCACTCCTGAGATGAACATCCTGTCTGGTGAAGGTTGGCTATCCGTTGCTAGGAAACCTAGTATCATGAGTTACTAACCTCACAAAAGTATAAATAAAGGACAATTTTGTAGTGAAAAAAGGAGGGAAAGGAAATATATATGAGTTAAGGTAGATATGCAGCTACTTTCTCTTAGTTCACTAAGAATAAAAGTTTGTACTAACATTGTTTAGATAACATATCATGTCTGCATCTTGTCCTCTGAATTACTACTATGAAGACAACAATATGTAATGTATTAATTATTTTAAACATCCCACTAACCTGTATTGAAACTGTTTCATTGCTAGTCTATCTTTTTTTCTCATTAAAATGAATAAAATTTTTTTAAAAAGAAGCATTCATGATCCCCACTGAATTTAGGGGGGAAGGAAGCTGTCGATTACTCAGTGGGTGCCCTCCAGTTGCCACTGGGTTTACTTTCCAGTCCAGTGTCCTGGAGGTGCCACGCAGGCGACTGTATAATGGCTCATTTGAATGAGGAGTGCAGTCGCACAGCCCGCACCTCGAGCCTGGGTGCAAGTGATTCCAGTGCAGACCGCGTGACGCAGAAGTTAAGCAAACCATTGGAAAACTTACCTGTGTTTTTCTGTTCTATAAAACTAGTTGACTCTCCACTTAGAAGATGTTTTATTCTTCGCCTCTGAGGGAGAGTTCAAGTTTATGCAGTCCACTGGAGCTCAGCTCAGAAAATAACTATGTGGGCTCTTAATAGCCCTGGTTTTTTTGTTTTGTTTTGTTTTCTTGCAGAACTGGGGATTAAACTCAGGCCCTTGCGCTTACAGGGAAGCGCTTATTCTATTGAGCCATCTCCCTGGCCTCTAATATTCCTTTCAGTACAGAAGAAAACATTATATGACAAAATTCCCAAATTCTGTATTAGTGTTAGCCCTTACTAAAGTGAAAGAAAATTTATTATTCGCCATCAGTGCTTAAGTTTGTTTTAAGATCTCTTTAGGAAGGCTTATGAACAATTTTCCTTCCACAGAAAATGAAATCCTAAAGACACATCTTTGGAATTCTATAGATGTTCGTATCAGAAATAGGTTTAGCCATAGCACTGATGTGCAAGCGGTGCCTGGCCATGGTGGTGCAGGTCTGTAATTGCAGCTCTCTGTGAGGCTGAGATCATAAGTCCAAAACCAGCCTGGGCAACTTAGCAATGTAGAGAGAACTTGTTTTAAAATATTTTTTAAAAAACAGGGCTGAGGATATAGCTCAGTGTGAAGGCCCAAAGTTGAATCGCAAGTACTGAAAAAGAAAATTGGCTCTGAAACAAAAACTGGACTAGAGTAAGATGAAGGAGGTACCTACAGTGGGAAATTTAAGGAAACATTCAGTGTCCGGTGTGACGTCTGTTGTATATGACCCTACATCTTGGGGATGCTGCTGCTTTTGTTGAAGCCTGCCTATTCAATAGTGAAGTGCTTCCCATCTGTCTTCATTTTTTTCCTTCTCCCAAGACAGTACTAATAAGCTGCATTCAGGAGTATGATTCTAGAGGCTTTAGATAAAAGTATTTTGTCTAAAATATTTTCCCCAGTTGTTGAATGCAGTTTCTAAAGTTCCATGACAGGTAATTCAAGCTTAATGAATCTCTTATTACACAGAAAGTACAGTGCAAAAAGGATCATTTGAACTTCTGCCAAAGATCTCTTGCTCCGTTGACCCAAGAGTCATGAGAGTGAGATGGAGAAGGCCTGAATGGTAGTGTCTGATGAAACAAAGGAGTTTCCCAAATCAGCTCCATTTTATCATCATTGGTCTCAGTGAGCACCAGAGCTGAGTCTACCTGCAGGTCATATTTTCACTTCATTTGCATGATTTGATCCACAAAATACATTTCTGTCTTCTAAGAGTTTCTGATTTAGTTTAAATATGAAGTATTAAGGTGACTGTTAAAAAATCAGAATCAAGTTGTTGCCCTGGACTCCTGACATGCAAAGAGTAAAGGATCCGAGCCAGACATACTAGAGTTGAAATCCTGGTTCTGCTAGGTAACCTTTAAATGATGCGTTAAATTTCCTTCTAGACATGTACCTTCATTCATAACAGGACAATACAGTCCACTTTGTGGACCTATTTTGAGGATTACAAATAACATAGACAAAGATCCTACCATTAATGCCAAGTACACAGTAGGTGCCAAATACATCATATCAAGACAGACTGGCATGGATGAGGATTCTGTCTTCACAGGCTGTCTACCAGTGACAGCAGGGACATACCTGGAAGTTGACTTTTCTCTCTTCTTTGTTCTCTCTCTCTCTCTCTCTCTCTCTCTCTCTCTCTCTCTCTCTCTCTTTCTCTCTCTCTCTCCCCCTCTCTCTTTCTCTCTCTTCCTTGTATTTTGGTTTTGGTTTTTTTTCTCCTTTATTGTATGATCTTGGTTTTATACAAGTGTGGATGTGGTTTCTAGTCTGCTTGTGCTTGCAGTTCTGTTCTATTTATCTCTCCCTTCTCTCTTTCCTTCCAGTCTTTTGCGCCAGTGTAATCCCCTTATCCTCCAGCCTTATTTCTAATCTCTTCTTCTTCTTACACTACTCTGTTTTCTACATAACCCATTTTAAATTTTAATTCCTGAGAGGAAAATTGACATATTAAGGACATACACACTGCATATAATTTTTTGGTCTCTTTTAGACTTTGTTACATAGCCACAAATCTAATTCTTACAATTAAAGATGGCAAATTAATGGCTTGCCCTGTTTGTCATATTCTAGGCTGTGTTTGATGCTATTGTCATTGCTGATGGTAACACTATATTAAAAACTGACATAATTATTCTAAACAGCTGTTCTTCCTGGTACTCTGAGATTGGCTAAAGGTCACAAATGCATCATACCAAAATAGATTGGCATGGATCAGGGCACTGTAGCACAGTGCCCAAGAATCATGAGCTCAGCCAAATAGGCAGCAATTTCAAATCCCCAACAAACTGAAAAGGTAGGATCCTGAAACAGACTCACAGTAAAATCCCAGCTATACCTGGAAGATACCTTGGAGAAGTAGTCATTTCCTAAGTGTTTTAAACACTAGCAATAAAGCATCCCCATGTAGGCAGTGTACAAGCACCACCTCAGGAAATAAAGTAAAAGGAAGAAAGAAAATGAGAAGACACTGAAGCAAGATGAACCCCAGACATCCAGTTCACCAAAGACAAGCCTGGGAGGCAATGGAGTGGGGCAATCTGAAAGCCTCCCACCTGGCCTCTCTGGATGAGAGCGATTGAATGAGGCTCTTAAAAAGATCAAGCCAGAAGTAACTTCTCATAACTGCAGAGATGGTATCCATAATGAAAACCTTGCTTAGGGGCCTGCAAGACAGCTCAGTGGTCTAAAGTACCTGCTTAGGCAAGCTTAGGCAAGTGCAGGGACCATGGTTTGATTCCCAGCACCACATGGCATGCCAGCCCTGCCCCTAGGGCAGGCTGAACTGGCCATAAGAAGAAAGAAAGAAAGAAAGAAAGAAAGAAAGAAAGAAAGAAAGAAAGAAAGAAGAAAACCATGCTTAGTGACCTTAGAACAGATATAGACAAAAAAAAAAAAAAAAAACAGGAGTTTAAGCAAATTATGGAAGCCATGAATGTTCAACATGGGAAAGAAATAGAATCCATAAAAAAAAGAAATAGAATCCATAAGACAGACACAAGAAGATATCCAGGAGAAGAAAACTTCCACTGAAAGTATCTGCAGCAGGTTAAGCCAATGGGAAGATAGGACTTCAGATATAGAAAACAGGCTTTCTGTTAGCAATTATGAAAGAAAGATGTCTTTAAAACAGCAAGGGATTATGCAAAATCAATGCAGCAGCTGCTAGGTGGGCTAAGATGAATAATTTAAGCTTGACTAGAGTCATTGAAAAAGCAGGTAATAACACAAATGATATTTTTTAAAAAACTGTTCACAGATATCATGGCAGAAAACTTCCCTGGTAGAGAAAAAGATTTTGACTTACAGAGATGTGAGACATATAGAACCCCAATAAAAAATGTAGAGCCATGCATTTTATAATCAAGATTCTTGAAATTCAACACAAAAATAAAATCTCAAAAGCTATTAGAGGAAAGAAATTATCAATAAAGGAAGGCCCATCAGAATCACGGCTGACTTACCAGCACAAACCCTGAAGTTCAGGATAGCTGGAAGTATTTCAAGTTTTGTGGGAAATCAACCTTCAACCCAGAACGATGCACCCTGCAAAACTACCTTTCAAAACAGATGGACAAATGAGATACTTCTATGATAAAGAGCATAGCAGGAAATTTATAACCACCAAGCCATCAGTCCATAATATTTTGAAGGACGTTCTAGAAAGAGAAAAACAAGGAGTACAACCCCGTTAGCCCCAACAGAAGGAATCCACCAGACAAGGCAAATAATTAAACAAAAAGAGGGAAAAAACAGAGAGCCAACAATAACAAAGTAGCATAACGAAGATAATTCAATGCATACTCGTTATAACCATCAATGTGAATGGTCTCAGTTCACCAAAACTGAGTGAAAAGACACAAACTGGTAGAATGGATCAAGAAACAAGATCCAACAAATTGCTGCATGCAAGAAACACATTTCATTCAAGAATAATTTCAAAGATTGAATGGCAAAGGTTGAAAAACAATACTCCATACTACAGGAACCTAGAAAAAAGCAGGGGCATCTATTCTATTTGCAGTCAAAGTGAATTTCAAGTCAGGACTGATTAAGAGAGACAAAGAAGATCACTACACCCTTGTAAGGGGAATAATCCAAGAAGAAGAGATAACAATCCTAAATATATGTGCAACAAACACCCATATACTCAACTATATAAAGTCAAATAATTTATACCTAGTATACATGAAACCTCCCATACTCTAGTGTATAATAGAAAACTTTTGAAACTTGCCTGCCAAACACTAGAGATCTACTCAATCTTCCTGCTTTGTAATTTTCTCTTGTTGTCAATATTGTCTTCTTTAAATCACTTCCATGCACAAGGCTCTCTGTCTACTTTGCCTTCACTGGGACAGTGAATACTAACATTACCACATTACCAATTGTACAACATTCTATACTTTATGAAGGCATTTTTGCATCCATTACCTCCTTTGATCCTAATTTGAGCCAGTGAAATAGATTTTTTAATCCCTACTTTTAGATGAGAAAACTGAGGGCCAGAAAGCTTAAACAACTTGCCAACATCACATAATAAGTGAAGGAGTGGGGCCTCAATTTCAAACCCAGTTTCAGCACTTTGCACAGTTTTTCTCCACTTTGGCTGCCCATTTGAGCCACCTGGGAACTGTAAAAAGCTATCTGCACAAGAGTTCCACCCCAGACCAATTAAGTCAGAATAGCATGGGCCTGAGCATGAGGGTGTTATTACGATCCCCTAGGTGGTTATTATGTTGAACTAAGCTAGTTCCGAAGAATTTTTTTTTTTTTTTTTTTTTTTT
>NW_004524816.1:661627-686021 GCF_000260255.1 Octodon degus | reverse complement strand
GTGAAGGCACTTTATCACCTTTCTCTTGTATGCAATAGCAATTCTAACTGTGTAGTTAGAACTCAGGAAGTGTGATTTCTCGCAGGAACTTCATGTCCTCACCTCCTATGGCTCCAAACCTTGGGTCTGAGATGCTGTCTGTCCAGGAGTGATTGCATGTAAGTGAGGAAAATCTGAATCTGAACACAGTAAAAGCAGCCCTGTTTTCTTTTTCTTATTATGATTTTTTTTGCATTAAATGCCCACTTTTTATAAAACAATAATAATTTTTAAAATTGCTTTGTTTTTCTAAAAAATGTTTATTTATTTATTTAATGATACAGAGTCTCACTATGCAGTTCAGACTTGCAGTGATCTTCCTGTCTCAGCCTCCCCAGCACTGGGATTAGGGGAGTGTTCCACCTCAGGGCCGATGTGGCACGCAGTACCAGGGACCAAACTTGGAAGTTTGTGCTTGTCAGGCAGGCACTTAAGCCACTGAGCTATCTCCCCGGCCCTAAAATGTCTTATTTAGGAAATAAAAATGTACGCCAAATTATTTTGGGAAATGTCTCTGGCCTATGAAATCTGAAATTCGAGAAGGTATTAATATTTTCCAATTTCCTCTTTTAAGGGTGAGAAAACTTGAAATCTTGTAAGAAAAACAGTCAACCCAAATTCTATCTGCTATAATGCCTTGATGTTTTGAAACATAAAAAAAGTAAAATTTAGTTGTGCCTTTAGGTCTATATGTGACATTGATTTATAAAGTAGAACAAATACAACATATTTGGCAAAGAGAAAGTAGAAGAATTTTTTTTTAAAGCTATAACTCAAGAACTCTAGAATAGTGACATGGTAGAACTGAAAATAAACCAAATAGAAATTCTAGAACTACAAAATATAATAACCCAAATTAAGAATTCAATGGATAGGCATAACTACAGATTATCGCTGAAAAAGAGCTAATCAGACAATGGGTAGAGAGATCACCAAAAATACCCAAATAATGAAAAGATAAACAAAAAGATGTAAGACACAAAAGAAAGAGTAAAATATAGACTAGATGGTGCAGTCTCTGAAAGGGATAAGATGATGTGACAGAAGGAAAATGACAAGAGAGCTTTAACAGAATGTCCCAAAAACTGTTGAAGGATATTAAGCCACAGTTTCAAAGAGTAAAACAAAAAACAGAGAAACACATCTTAGCTCATTATATTCAGAAAATTTAAGAGCAAAAAAAGATAGTCTTCAAGTCAATGATAGATTGATTAGCAGCAACTTCTCAACACTAATGAAACCCAGAAGGTAACCGATAGATACATTCCATATGCTGAAAAGAAATAATAGCCAACCTAACATTTAAGAGTGAGAAAAAAAAATCCTAAGACGAGAAGGCAAATGGCAAATATTTTCAGGAAACAGAAGCTGCAAAAAAGACTATCGGAGTGCTTACCCTTTTCTTTGGCACTCTGATTAGACTTATAAATACTTTCTCAAGAAAACGTTATTAAATGCATAAATGCATAAAATCACAAAGGAAGCCAGCGTTACTCACACACAAAATGTTTTTAAAACTAGATTCAATTCATGATATAGGGATATATTGTGTATTTGTAGTAAATAAAAAGATTGACACAATCTTACAGCAATTTCTAAGTAGCAAACTTCAGCAATTATGAAGTAGTAAAAGAATGTAAAAGTTTATCTCTTGACATCTCCTCAGAAAGCTACCTATGCTAGGTCCCCACAGCGAGAGGAAGGCAGCCCCCGGGAAAGTCACCGCCTCACCACGGTGCTGTCACTGTGCTTCCATCCATCCAGCAGTGAGGGGCTAAATACCCTTGTTATGAAGCAAATGGTACCAATTTTAACAAAGGAAATGATAACACACTATCAGTGTTTGCTGTATAAAAACAAAGTGGGGTTGCATGATTGTGTTCCAACTTTATTTTTAAAATACCTTGCTAAGGAGTGGCACCTGTGAACATTTTCCTTTTGAAGGGATATGTAATAAAGGTGGGCTTTAAATGACATCTGCTTTTGCTTCATTTAAAGAAAACAAGGGCCTGCCATTGGTTTCCTAATGCTTTTGTTAGTTTGAGTAAATCTGAATCTTCCCAAATATAGTCAGCTTCTATTGAAAGGGATTTCATTTTCAAATATTAATATATATCTGAGAGAGATGTTTGCTGATTTTCTTTCTCAATTTGTACATGGGAAAAATATATGTGGTAGCGTGGCAAGATGACACCAGTTATTTAATGTAGTCCATTAAACAGAACATCCCTAATGTCTAATGGTAATTGCCTATCTGTGGGCTTTATTTAGCTCCTGGGGACTTCCTACCCACACCAACATTAACAGGAAAAATTGATGCTTGGTTGAGTATCTGCGGATGTGAATAATTTGAAAAGCTTTTAAAGCTATGAAATGTTGATTTCTTTTTCCCCCAGAATAGAAACTGAAATCTCATCTGCTTGTGCTTCCAGCAGGAACTTCTGCCCTTGCTCAAAGGACAGGGCCAAGGTCATCACTGTCCACGGGTGCATCGAGGACTGGCATTGTTTTCTGGTATTCCTTGGAGAGCTCATCTTTTTCCCTGGGTGAAACCACACACAACAAAATAATCCACTTCCCAATTTTGCTGATCTAAATCAACACTGTTCCTCATCTTCTCACTCTACCTAGGTGTCTCATCCAGGCAGCAGGGGTGAACACTAGGAACAGAATACAGCGCCTTGACTTTTTGCTCCCCTCAATTCCTCCATCTAACCCTTAAAGCATTTTAAGAGTTCTACAAATCCAGTATTGAATTGTCTAAAGTATAACTTGCCAAGTTTCTTTTATCAGTAAAAACAATGCTCTAATGGGCTCTCAGTGCTTGAAGAAGGGTCCCTAGCATGGCTACTCTGTGGCTTCTGGTAGCCACAGCCCTGCACCACTGTGTGCTGGCTTCTACGGCTTTGTTAACTCAATGGAATCTTCCAAACATGAAGAGAGACTCAATTTCATGTCAAGATCTCCCCACAAATTGCTGCTAACCAAATGAAAATACCAAATCTCTACAGTGGAAGTAATATTTTATTTTTTTTAAAAATGTATCAGTTATTTAATTAGGTTCTTAGTGAAAAATTTAGAAAACTAATTTATGAGGATAAATTCCATTTATCAGAGCAAAAACAGATCTCAGGTAGCCCCGGAACCGAGGACCAGCTTTGATTTTTGCTAAAATCTGTGAGTCCATCACATACTGATCCACCTTACACTGCTCTAAAGTCTGGTGTATCTCTTTGTCAGTGTCGAAGATCTCACCCTCCTGCTGTCTGGGTTTCTGCCACTTCTTCTTCTTGAAGTAAACATCAGTGAAGTGTTTGGGGATTTTCACTTTGCTGATACCAGTTTTTGTAGAGGTGGCAATGACAAATTTCTGGTGTGTCCTTCATAGAGGAACACTAAGGCTCAGAGGCCCAGTCACAAGTAGCAAGCCACTGGCCAACTGCTTCAGGAAGGTCTCTCTTGCCTCTGTGACACCCAGTGAGGATGATCAAGATGGTGCCAGGAGTCACATTAGCTCGAAGTTTCCTCACATGCTGACTGAAGGGTCTCTTGCCTGGCTCAAGAGCTTTCGGGGCACATCTTCAGTAGGGTAGCATCTAGGCAATTTTTGAAGCTTAACCACCTGGGTACCTCCATTCTTGTCCCCATTGACGACTAGTTTTGTGATCATAGCAAGAACTTTGCCTTTGTCTTCTCAGCCTTTGATTTAGCAGCTGTGTAAAAGCCTTTCTGGAATGCATAGCAGATCTGGAGTATCTACCAATTCCTCTAACCAGGACAGGATTTAGGCTGCAGCAGAGCTGATCCCTCTTGGACTTTTTTTTTTTTTTGCCTTCACCTGACCCTTTTTACCAGCTCACTGGCAGCAGCCTTCTTGGTTCGGGTTTCCTCTCCTTGGTGTCTGGCTTCTCAGTTTTTTCACCCACCATCTTGCAAGGTGGAAAAGAGCTGGAAGTAATATTTTATTTATTAAATGTATATCACTCATGAGGTCTGGTTTTATTATGAAGATTTGGACTAACGGGACCTTACGCTAGAGTTATTAAATGATTTGTTTTCCACTTTGCTTTACTTTCTGATAACGCACAGCTGGCATCTGGGTGTTTGTACTTAACAGAGATTTACAGGGAAATGATAAGTGCAGTTTAAAATGTGCTCTCTTTTGTGAGAAGAAAGTTTTGTAACAATTCCTCTCTTTACCCATGTGCTTCATTCTGTCTAGGAGATCCTGTTATTCTGCAAAGACATCAAACAGGAGCAGGGGAAGACTCTATGGGTTAGCAACAGTGAACATGACCAAGATTAATGAAAGGAAAAGTTGGGCTGCCCGAAAGGCCCCCGATCAGGCAGCCCCAGGGTTGCCTTGCCGCTCACTGTGAGCCCCTCAGTTCCTGATCTTGTCCTTTTCCTGCCTTTTGGCAAGGCAATACCGGCAGGCTCACCTGTTGCTCCTCTGCTAGTTACCATTTATTTCCCTGCATGGTGCCAGCTTCCCGTCACCAAGGCAACCAGAGTGGTGCTAATCATTGCTCCACCTGGCATGTCGACAACAGCAGTCTCGCTCGCTCCAGTTCACTCTACTTGCTGGTGGTGGGAAGTACGTGTTCATCAGAATCCTCTCTCCATCACTTCTTCCTCAAGGACTGTATATTTCCCTCTGAATTTATCAAATAATTTATTTTATTTCTTCTAATGAATCTTGACATGTTTTTCTCCAAGAGGTCACCCTTCCAATCAAGTCCACAGACTCAGTAGACTTCAAAATCAGCAGAAATGATGTATGAACACATGGAGTTAACACACAGCTGTTCTTGGATCACTGCCAATAAACGTGTGAGCTCTGGGGAGGGCGCAAAATAATTTAGACCACAGAATTACTACACGGAGTTATCGCTTGTTAGCTTGAAATCTCCAGTTGGATGATGATTTAAAGTCCTAGGATGGGGTTGAGGAGGCATCTCATTACTCGTGCATTTGCTATCATGTGCAAGGCCGTGGGTTTGATCCCTGGCAGAGTTTTCAAAAAATTATCCCAGGGTGAATGTGCTTAAAGGAACCGAGCGTCTGATCTTGCTGCCAAAACTTATCCTTCATAATACAGTTAAGGGCAACTATTTACAGTAGCCCCTCACTATTTCACGGTTTGACTTCTGCAGACTCACTGCTTTGAAGATTTTTTTTAAATATTAATCTGAATTATTTATCATGGATTTTTCACCGTATCATGAGATTTTGCAGTTCTGTTCAGTATAGTTGTGCTGTTAAAATTAGGTATGTTTATGAGCTTAGAAAATGGTTAAGAACATTAGGAGTGTTTTTTAAAGTGTAGGAAAGGTTTATAAGAGTGTTGAGAGGGTTTATAAAGCCTATACTAGAATAAATATAATGTTGCTACTTTGCCAATTTTCCCTTACTGTATAAGGGACTGGAATGTGACCTCCACGATAAGTGAGGGGCCGCTGTAACACCTGCCCTGCCGTTTCTTTGCAGTTCTGGAATTGATCCCAGGGATTTTGCTTCTGACATACATCAGCAGTCTTTTCTTTTTAATAGACTTTCAGTCAGTTGCCCAGTCTGGGCTTCAATTTGAGAACCTCATGCCTCAGCCTCCCAGAGTATTGGGATTACAGGCATGCACCACCATACCTGGTTAATTTATTTTCAATTTCTCTCTTTCTCTTATCACCACACATCCAATCACTGTTTGAATCCTGTGGGCTCTACCCTCAAAATACAACCATAATGTGAACACTTTTTTTAACTTGGTTGAAATCATTATAATTTCTTGCTCTAGAACTATTCAGTTAGCTCTCATCCTGGTACCTCTCTGTCATTGTTGCTTATAATGTATTCTAAACAAATCTACCTCTGTGGGCCCCTGAAACCTGATGATAGAACCTGCCCAATGTTCACAAGTGGATTCATGGCCCACATGTGGCTTGCAGGGCCTAGAAGGCCTCTCTCTCTCTCTCTCTCTCTCTCTCTCTCTCTCTCTCTCTCTCTCTTTCCACCACTCAGTTCATCTCAACCATATCCAGCTTTTCTGTGAGGCTCTGAGTTTCTGAGTTTGCTATTCTCTTTTTGGAAAGTCTTTCCACCACATGTCCACATGACTGGCTCCACTATGTCTTATAGGCCTTTACAGGGAAAGGAAGGGGAAAAATGAGACTAAGAAAAAGGGAGGAGAAGTGAGCAAAACATTGTGTAGGTGTTTGTGTAATACTATCAGTGAGCTATGTCATTGTCTAGAATATCTTTAGTTTATTGGCAAAGTCCAGAGAAACAAAAGAGGCTTCAAAGAGCTCAAGTAGAAGTGGAGTAAAATCTAGAATGAACAGAAATAAGATGTAAGTGGCTTTCTGCTGAGATTTTCTTGCTAAGGACATTAAGTGTCCGGGTCATGTAATCTCCTTTCCTGTCCAAATGAGGCACACTGATTTGACTCGATCTCCACCTTGGCAGCCTCTCTGGAGTTTTGCCTAAGTTCAGCCTGGGTAAGTCTTTTATTAGGGTGGAACTGTAGGCAATCAAAGAGAAAAACATAATTCCAAAGAAAGGCCAGAAAATAGTGATTCAAAACTTTAGAGTAAGAATTGGGAACTTAAAAAGACTCATGGGAGTTTAAAATATTTTCCCCAAAACATTTAAAAGACAAGAAAAAAAAATCCCTTTTCTAATGCAAAAGTTGTGGCTGTTGAAACATTTGTTAGTTCACATAATTCTGCTGCCTTGTAAGAAAGTTAATCCAGAACAAAATCCAACTACTTTTTCTTTTCCTCTTCATAAAGCCTAAGTCAGAGTACATTGAAGCAGGCTAGAAGAACATCACTTTTAGTCAAATATTTAATCGTAGTGAAGCATCCTTAGGTGGAATAATTGATTATGCTTCATCATTGTTTAAAAGTAGACAGACATAATTGTAAAAGATGTACTCCTGGACTGGCCAGACAGCTCAGCGGACTAATGTGCCTGCTTAGCCAGGCACAGGGACTGAGATTCCAACCCCAGTGTGCCCTCCCAGCCCCACCCCTGAGGTATGTTGAGACAATGATTGAGACTGGACTTGTCATCTTAGCACTTGGGAGGCTGAAAACAGGAGGATCAGTACGAGTCCGACCTGTGTAGTGAGACCCTGTAGACTCTGTACATAAAAAAAGATGTTCTCCCAAAGTCCTACTCATTTATATTTGCCAATTTATTTTGTAAGATGGAGCCGATGGAGAAAGAACATTTCCATGACCATAGCTAAAATGGGCTTTTAAAAAATGGTGTTCACAATTTTTTATTGAGCTATAAAAACTAGAATTTGTATTTGGAGATGATCATTTTGGCAGGTCCTTTTGTTAGGCATGTCAAACATGAGTATGTACCCATTTTTCCCAGGGAACACTGTTTTGAACAATATTAAAGGTTCTATATAGTAATGTAAGCTGGATATGTAAGAGTATCTTTACAGCTTAAGATTTTCTATCTAGACGGCCCTTGCTACAGAAAAAGTACTGTGGTGTCCTTGTGAAATGTGCGTGCATGCACAGATGAATATTATGTCAAATTACAAGCCATAAAATTTGGAGATGACACTAGTTGGTGACAAGAAAGGTGATGCCACAGACCTGGCATGACTTTGCCCTGTGCTGGTGGTCAAACTGTAAAAGACTGGATGGCATTGGCCAAGGTCCACTCTATTAATTTCCTAGTCCCACCAAACCCGGCCCCCCCAAGTGGCATCATTCTATTATGTCTTTTGGTTTCAAATATCTCACTTGCACTAGCTTGTGCTTTGGGGTCCAGACCACACTCCAAACAGAAACCAGACTTCCCCTAGAGAAAATCTGTCTTCTCTGACAACCACCTGAGAGAAAGCCCTGTTCAGCTGTAGCCCAAGGGGACAATGCTCTCTGCCCTGGGCTGTGTGCCCAAGTGCTAGGAGCTTCCAGTTAAAGGCATCCTTGCTCAGACTAGGCAGGCCTATCCCTGGACATGGGGGCAGGTCACTGTCATGTGAAGAACTCCACAGAAGGGTATTTGTAAAGGCTCTAGAGAAAGTAAAGCGTATACCCAACTCCAGGCTTTCTCTTCTGCATGGTGGTTCTGAGGTAACAAATAACCAAATTTTATGACACTGAAATGTTCCTTGGAAGTTTCTGGGAAATACTTGGACAGAGAAATCTGTTTGGGATAGCAAAGGACTCCCTAAGTTTCCCCTAGCACAGGAGGAAGGGTTTTCCTGAAGGCTGGAGAACATATGACGAGATGGGGCACCCGTACTCTTGTGGGGGGTGTCGGGCTTAGCATCCCTGACATTCTGCAGCCTCCAAGAAGGTCTTGAGCCATGAGGACTTTGACCTTGGATAAAAAGCACCATCCTAGGAATGAACAAGCTCGCTGGAAGAACACAGTGTCTAGCTTCAGTCACTAAATGCAAAGTCAGAAGTCATTTTGAATGAAGTTTAAGCGTGTAACCCAAATTCCAAAGTCATAACAGCATCCCTGAGTGACAATACTGTGTCCCTCTGGCTTGGCCATCCCTGGTGTTAGCAGCCACCAACCTGCCACCCCTCCCCAGCTTCTTCCACACTTCCAGGGAAGCACTTATTCCATTGAGCCATCTCCCTGGCCCAACAGTATGTCATCTGGGATGTACTGATGCATGTCTGTAATCTCAGCTCCCTGGGAGGGTTGTGAGTTCAAGGCCAGCCTGGGCGATTTTTTTTTTTTTTTTTTTTTTTTTGCGGAACCGGGGATTGAAGTCAGGCCCTTGTGCTTGCCAGGGAAGTGCTTATTCTACTGAGCCGTCCTCCCAGCCCCAAGCAGGTGCGCTCTTTAACCCATGATCCCACCTTCCAGGACAGCGCACCACTGTGAAGGCGGCAGGCCCACGGGTCGTGTGGCAGTCTTTGAACTTTAAATTCACTGGGTGAGCAGATGAAGTAGAGAAAACATGAGAGCAACAGGGCCCAAGAAACACTGTCAGAGCTGAAAATACACCAGCCCTTAGAAATGGTGTGCGGCACTGTTTAAAAATTATACCAAAATTACATGTGGTGAATGGAAATCCTTAAGTTGATAGATGTGCAAATAATTTATTCTAATGACATTCATTTTATTGGTAAGAATTCTGACTAGGTCTTGGGAAATCCAGAAAACAGACTCACACTATAATTGCACAGGGTTTTGTGCTGGGCTCTGGAATAGACTTCTGTCATGGTGGCAGTGGTTGTAGGATCTCGGCAAGGAAAACAGAAATTCCTACAAGCAAAGGAATTGATTCCCTGTCAATTTCTTGCTCCTGTATCTGAACAATGGGCTTTTTAAAAATTATAATTAGGCAATTAGCTTTTGATTATAGAAAAACAATTTGAAAATCAATAAAAGCAGGAAGAAAACAAAAATAGCTTGCAACTCCAAAAATCTAGTGATAACTACTCTTAATATTTTATTGTATTTTACTCTGGTTTCTTCCATATGCTTTTATTCATTTTCCACATATGATATTTCTGTAACAGATTCATCTTGTACTGGTGGCTTATTAAAACAGTAATTTTCAGTGTTTTTCTCTTTCTTAAAAGAAGGTATATGAAATGATACATCTTGAAATCAATAATCAAAAATTTAATGAACTACAGAATATACCCATAGGCATTTGTGAAGATCTGATAATATTTGTGGCTAGTTATTATGGCTCTCACTTATTACTATTTTGTATTCAAAGGAAAATGCTTCAGCAATAAAAATTAATCAAAATTATCTTTCCATTCTAAGGACATCAATTTATAACTCCATATAGTTCTTAAAGTCTTCTTTCTCTTTTCCATAATTCCAAGTCGATTTGTCCACTCCTCTCCCCATATCACTTTGCTTGCAGTCCTCTTCAATTTTCCTGGCATTAGCCTCTATCAATTACCTTGAAATCATTACTTTTGCAGGCAAAACTGGCCATTTCCAAAGTCCCAGGATCTCTGCACTTCAGGCAGTTTTCATTAGAGGCCTGATTAAAGAAACAGAGGGGATGGCGAGTTTCTCAGGTCAGTGGAAAAGGAGAACACCCACGCTGATTATTATGAGCCCTGAGAAAAACACACAGATACAGAAGTGTATGCATACTAATGGCCATTTCCTAAGTGGTCAGAAATACTTCACTTGATAACAATCACTTAGTAACAATATCACTTAGTAACAATAAAAAGAATCCTATTCTGTATTTAAAGGTTTTACATTTCTTTAATTCCTGCTCATGATTATAATCAGGAACTGTTAGCTAATATCATGCATTCCTTTCTCAATATGTAATTCTCCCACATAAAAAATACATGGTATTAATGGTCTCCTTCTTCCTTAGCCACTTCTGAACACGGCCTACCCGGTCTTCCCTTAGGATTGCCCATTATGCCACCTCAGCAGATGCAGCATCTTGGAGAAGTGAATCAACTGTGATCATACTTGATTGCAATTCTCATCTTTCCTAAATAGCTTCTCAAAGGATCATCTTTTGATACAGAATAAGGGATGACGTTCGAAATGCTCACAGATGCTAACACGGAGACTTCCAACACGTTAAGGTTTAGATGCCTGATGACAGCCTCTTCCAAGGAGGCCTTGATGAAGTTGGGAGCTTCTCAAAGGAGGAAAGAGAAAAAGAAAGGAGAAACCAAAAGGAAGAAAACAGTCAAACTAACTACTTACATTTTGGATTCTGGCAAACCCGAGACCTAGTTGGCTGAGAGTTCTCTTTCAAATGTGGGTGGTTACCAACCAGAACTTCATTCTTTCAAAATGGAAATTGCATGAGCTCCAAACTGGTTATACACAGGCCTGCATTTACACTTAACAGACAACATGAGGAATCTTCCCCCATATCTGTTCCTCAAAGTGTAATAATCATACAGAAAACTCTCTAGCCATCCTCCTCCTTTCCCCATTCTTCACCTCTTCAGATATTTCATTTCATATTTCAATAGTAACACAGAGAGGGAGGGAGGGAAAAGGAGACAGAGAAACTAGAGAGAAGAGAAGCTTAACGTAAATAAGCATTTGCCCAATCAGAGACCGCACATAATCTAAGCCAAAGGATGGGGGGAAAGTCATCATGGTTTGGTGTAAATGCTTCTTACATAATAACACATTCAATAATAATAAAACTTACTTTCATATCAACCAGTTCTTCTCCAGCCAGTCTATTCTTCCCAGCACCAAGAAGTTGGCCCTAAGCCCTGCCCAAGACTCTCTCTAATGCTAAAAGAAGGCAAGACAAATGAAGAACACACCAAATTCTAGACCTAGTTTGCCAAGGTCTAGAGGTTCCGGCTACGTGCTTTTCACGAGCAGAGCCCGTGTATTCTCCAATCATTTGGGCTGAGACACGGCTTTTCTCATAAGGCTGTAGTAAGTATCTGTAATAGCTACCAAAATTTAATACAACTTTATTATCTAGAGGGTTAAACGTAAGCAAATAGAGCATTGTCCCTTCAAAAAGACATATAAATCTCTCTATCCTGATTCATGTCTGGGAGAGCTAAGAAAAGCTCTTTGAAAGAAGGACTGTGACAAGTTGACAGAAATATTCATTAAAATAGCACATTTGCTGTCTGCTGGCTGATGTGGGTATGCAGATAGAGTTATACAAGCCTTGAATGCGTTAGGAAAAATTGTCACCAAGGATCACCTGACCTGCGGGTCTCAGCGTGTTTCCCACCAGAGCAGAGTTATGGGAACTTTCTGTCAGAGTTCAGCGCAAAACATGACAGGCTCAAGCATGGTGTGTAAGTAACCTAAAAAACTCTGAATTTTAAAAATGAAACAAAAATATAAGCCTAAAGGAAGACACAGAATGGCCCATAATCCCTACTCCACAGATACAAACGCTATAAATTTTATCTTTGCAGATGGGTCCACTCATTCATCCCTCCACTTACCTGTCTCACGGTGAAGTTTTGTGGCACGTGTTGCTGTGAGCTTCTCATTTGTGCCCAGCCCCTGCCCTAGAGTTACTTTCTTCTCTGCTTATCACCTCAGCGGTGTTCTTGTTTGCTGCCAAACTCTTAGGACCTTTCTCCCTATTTTCCTATTTTCCTCCCTTTCTTGGCTATTCCTAGTCACTGATCTCCCTAATATTTACAGAGCAAACACACTGCTGGCAGCATACAGACACTGTTGCCTCCCAGACTCCAAGTTTTTGCCTCTGCCGATGATCGGAACTCCCGAGGCTGAAGGCACAGATCTGCTCGGTGGAGTACTTCCCTACCTGCTACGCAGTGTCTCAGCAACAGCTCCTCTGCTCAATGCTGTCACCTAGCCCCTGGATTGATGTGCCTCTCAGCATTCCTCTAACCAGAGCCCAAGGACTCCACCAGATTTACCCCATACCTCAGTTTTCCAAATTCTACTTCTTACAAATGTCTCAACACTGGACCTAGCTGAGAAGTGCCATGTAATGCCTCAACAACCTCATGAAGCAGACCCTTGGGCCTGGATACCTGGAAGAGAGACACTCTCTAGAAAAGGTGCTTAGGTACACTTTATCATGCACATAATTGCTTTAATGTCTTGGTTTTGTGGGACAGAGTCAGAGTAGAAAGAGTCACAGAAGCAGAAGGCTAGCCAGTGAATGTTTAGTTTTTGTGGCTCAGCTAACAGCAGGGGCCTTAAATGCCTGGAAGCTAGGTGAGTTCCATTTGCCTGGTTTTTACTTATAAAAAGAGAAAAAGTAGGGCTTATTGGAGAACAAGACTGACCTTCTAAAAGTAATCACAGAACTCAGCACAAAATGGTAATGAGGGCATCACGAGCCAAGACCATCAGGGGGATCTTGAGCATGTTACAGAACCTCCATGAATGTCCATGTCACTGGTCATAATGTAGGAAATGACAGTAATAGCATTCATCTCACATGCTCAGAGTGTGCCTTAGGTACCAAAGTAAGATTAACACAGAGTGCCCAACCCACGGACAATGACAGAGCTGGACAACCTCTTACCTAAAATGCTCTGCACTGCTCAAATAGAACAAAATTTTAAAACCTCAAAATCCCTTTAAGTTCTATGACTTTCTGATTCTCTAAGACACACTGTGTAGAAACAACTACAAAAACCCAATTAGTTACCCCTCACTGAGCTTTAGTCAGTCAGCACTGTGGACTAGTTCTTTAGTCCACATGAATTTTCATTTGAGCCACAGCCTATGAAATTCAATGTGTACATTATCACGTTCACTTTACAAACACAACTGAGCAAGTGCCGGAGGTGACATCTCCCAGAGGTGGCAGAGGTTGAGTCCCGAGCTGAGGCCTTTGAAGTTCAAAGCCTACCTCTCCAATGTGCTGCTTTTGATATGAAAATCACAGGTGAGTCCGTTTCCTAGGAGCTGGTATTTTTCTTTGTGTTGGTCAGTACGTACTTGTTATGTTTAACTTATAAACAATAATAATTTAGGAACAGCAGCTCTCTGAAAGGGGAGGGATCCAGCCGTGGCCTGACATCACATCAGGCCAGACACTCACACACTTACTCACCTCAGATTCTCCCACGACAGAGTCCTCGATGGCGAAACCATCCTAGTACAGCAGGGCTGTGGTGCAGGTCAGGGCTTTAATAATGATTATATCAAAATAAAATTAAAAGGAACCAGCGTGTTTAAATGTTTTTGCCTTTGAATAGTGAAAAAGTAACATTTAAACGTCAGGCTGATTCTATCTTCCAGACAATCACTACTTTCTATGCCCTCGAAGTGGAGAGGAGACCAAACTATGGTTAGTGAGGACACTGCTAAACATCCTTCAGTAAGTCTCTACCACTTATAGCGTAAGAACTGGGAACTCCTTCCCTCCTTGAGCAAAGTCCCAAATGCCTGTTGTGCCACTCAAGAGACTGTTGCTTTCTGTCAAGCTTAAAGTCATTTCACCAATGCCCATGAGGCTGACTAGCCAGCCATCCCTTCTGCCATGAATGAACCTTCAATACCACGCTATAGCTCCTACTTCTGCCTCCCTGTCTCCCATGTAATCTAAAAAACCTGCTTTCAAAACTGGACTTTGTAATATTTATATTGGTCTCTAAAAAGGGTGGCTGCCTGTTTTCTCTAAATCCATACTAGGGGCAATTGGGATACATTTAGTCAGGCCTTGTTTGTATAACATTTGAGGGTCACAAACCAGTCCCACAGTCCAAGCTGTACCACGTGGCTGATGAGGAAAGTGTCCCAGGAGAGGAAGAGGGCCTGATCCATCAGAATACCCTTCCCCACCAAGTGCCTGGGTATGTGCGCTCCCTCCTGGGAGCCTAGCAAGGTCGCTCTGAAGAGCCCACAGCTGAGCCTCACTCATGCTCACGTGGAATCTGGGCTCTCATAGGAACAAATTTTACCAGATCAACAGACAGAATCATCAAATAAGACGTTTGCTTTTCTGCTCTCTCCTCTCCATTTTACTGTAAACTCCCTGAGGGAAGACTGCACACTTCACTTACCATTGGCACTGGCAGATCCTGGCCTAGCATTTGCTAAGTACTCAATAAACATTTGTAGAATGGCAGAATGCACAGATGGTATGTAAAGGAAGAGAGGAAAGCAAAGGGGCTCAGAAGAATGATTAAGCGAGTTCGAGGACCAGCCAAATAGCTCAGGGGATTAAAGTGCCTAGGGGTTCGATCCCTGGGCCTACCACACCGGCCCCACCCCCAGGGTGTGCTAAGACTGCAATTGAGACTGAGCAGGTGGTGCGTCTGTAGTCCCAGCACTTGGGAGGCTGTAAACAGGCAGATCACTGCGAGTCTGATCTACTCAGGGAGACCCTGTACACCTGTACACACTGTACACCCTGTCCTAAATATAACAACAACAAAAAAGTGAGCTAGACTCTACACATTTTTTTCCCACAGCTTACCTTAGAGTGTCAGAATAATTTTGCAGTGGATAAGAAATGATCATTTCTCCTCAAAAAATATAATTAAATGACATGATACTAGTTGGCACTCACTAACCATTTTTCATTTTGAACTTCCAGGGTAAATGAATCATTTGATAATTCCAAAGAAATATTCTGACTTAAACATATGCTCTAGCTATTAGCTAAACCATGGCATTTCTTTCATCCTCTGTAACACGAAGTGTTGGCGCTAACCGCTTTTCATAAGACAAGCAGTGCAGAAGATCAGAGGCCTTTGTGACTTCCACCAAATGACAGAGCAGGGCTCATTCAATTCATGATTCCAAGTGGGGTCATTTTTACAGTACTAATGGATTTCAGCTTTTGTTTTTAAGACCTGCCATTTCCATAGTGACTACAAGATCTCAAAAACACACGGAGCACAGCAAACACTAGAGTAGGGTTAACTTCTTCCTTAGATGGCAATAGAGAATTTTTAAGCAGTGCATTAGGAATATATGTCCTAGCACACTGCAAACATTTAATGCAAGTTCAAATTCGGGAACAGAACTGTGTCAAAATCCATCAGATATTGTGTCTAACAAGAACCTAGTGTGGGGTGGCCAAATGGCTCAGTGGTTTAAAGCACCTGCAAGCAGGCGCAGGGGCCTGGGGTTCAATCCCAAGGCCTGCCGTGCTGGCCCCACCCACGGGGTATGCTGAGACAGTAATTGAGACTGGGCATGGTATCCCAGCTCTTGAGAGGTTATAGACAGCCGGACCACTACAAGTCTGACCTAGTCCTTCATGGACAAATGGGCTGCCATATCTCTGAGAGGAATTTTCCCCAGTGACAGTTGACCTAAGAAAAATACAGTCTCCTGCCAGAGCTCTCTTGTTTACTGGGTGCTGCTCCAGCCCATGATGGGTCGCAGCTGGGGCCTGGCTGCTGCGCTTGCAGATGCCGCCTCTGGGCAAGACTGTCTTCAGCCGTGATGAGAAATTTCAACTACGGAGCACATTCCATACTCAACTGTGATGTGACAAAATATTAAAGGTATTTCCTAATACTCCAGTGACTTACAGAAAATGTGTTCTTTTGTTCTAAAACCTTTTTTAAAAATGAAAAATAATGCAGCTGTTTCTCATTATTCCCCCAGTGTGTCTTCAGTTACAGGCTTGGGCTTGAGAGCTCAGAATCTCATGCATTGGGAGTTCAAAATTATTAAATTTTTGGCATTTGTTCTGTTTCCTACACCTGTGTTCACGGAAGCCAAAGGGTACAGTGCTGCCCAGGCAGCTCTGGCAGCAGAAACCTACGCAGCCCTCACTGAAGCTGAAAAATTAACAGAGGAGCCTTACTTTATTACCACTGAGACACAAAATCTGACACCCACAGATTAAAGGAGGAAATGTTTATTTTGGCTCACAGTCTTTGGGAGTTTCTGTCCATAATCAACTGGCTCCAAGGAGAAAGGCAGCGCCGAGAATAAGGAGCTCAAGGCATGGACATGAGAAGCAGCGAGGGATCAAGGGAGGAGGAGGGTTGTGCATGTATAATCTCCCCGGGCCACACCCACAGTGGCCCGCCTCTTCCTACAGACTTCCCCTCCCAACACTACACCCAGCTATAAACCCATCAGTGGACTGACACAAGGTGAAGCACCACACACCCATAATCCAGTCATTTCCCAAAAGCCCCACCTATGAGCATAGGAGGCTTTGGGGGGTATCTGTCTGTAAATAACAAGAGGCCTGTTGAGTTTGGTTACTACTCGATGTAAATTAAAATTTAAAACAACACTATTAGGGCCAGTGAGATAGCTCAGTGGACTAAGCACCCACTTAGGCAAGCACAGGGACCAGCATTCAATCCCCAGTGCCACGTGCTGTGCCAGCCTCACCCCGGGGCACTCCTGAGCTGGCAATCAAGTCCAGGCATGGTGGTGCACGCCTGTAATCCCAGCACTAGTGAGACTGAAAACAGGAGGATCACTATGAGTACAAGCTGCATAGTGAGCCCCTGTACCAAATACATAAAAACAAAACAAAACAAACAAACAAAAAGCACTATTAACTACCACTCCTTCCAGATAAATTCCAATTTGACTGTGGCCTGACCTGCGTACTACAGAAAGGGAAAGACGTAGATGTGGCTAAGCACTAAGTCTGGAGCTCAAACCCCAACTCTTCCATTCATGGGGTGTATATTGACTGTTTATACTAATCTTCATGGTGATGAGGCTTTTTCATCACATCTTTATAATCCCTTTCCCACCAGACTCGGGGTGGGCTGGCAGGTTGTAGCCCACTGGCAGCACCTGGGATGTGTCTCCCACATCAGGGACTTAATAGACAGCCAGGCACATCTGAATTCATACTGCCCCAGTATCCAGATTGCTTATTGAAGAAGAGGCAACCAAAGCTCCATGGCAACGTCTAATCAAGGCTTTTACAGACTCTCAGAGTGGAAAACGGTTCTGCTTCAATCTAATCCCTCCTTCTCCCTGATGAGTGATCTGTCACTACATTGTCTCCACCAATTAATCTCATTCCAGCCTCTCAGGAATGAGCATTTCCAAGTATAGGGGGACTGCCAATGCATCCGCCAGCCAGCTACTTAATTGTGGACAATGAAAACATGAAGCATTTTGAGGATCAAGACTGTATCTAGCACCACGTAGATGCTATTATATAACTAGTTTGTAACATAGGTATTATTGTTCCCGTTTTATAGTCTAGGAAACAGAGGTTCATAGGAGAGGAATTTAGCAATCTCTGATGGCCCTACATTAAACAGTAGTGATCTCCACAAGTGCCATACTGAGAAATAAGCCTGTGCCCTCACTGAAATGCTAGAGATGGGTTACAAAGTGTAACAGATTTGTTCTGACCCTTGGCACAACTCCAACATGCCCACATTCCTAGTGGAGCTGGAGAGAAGTAATGTCTCATCTTTCTATAACTCATACCTTCTCTGCAAGTGTGATGCCTCTCTCTGTCCTCTTGCACAGTTAGGTCAGAAGCCCGGATATGTCTTACCAGGTATTTGGAGCTAACTTATCCACAGATTCTGAAATGAAAACTAAATTCATGTGAGTTGCAAATAATCTGTCGCTATTTGAAAGTGTTTCCAAGCTGGAATGGAGAGCGATGCTCTGTCTGCCCTCCTCTCCCCAGTGCCTCACGCAATGCCTGATACATAGGGGGTGTTCCATAAATAATTGTTGATTAATAGGCCTAACCCATGCAGAACGGTATCAGAGACCCGCTGTGATTTAACATGATCCTTCTTGGGTTTTTAGGAATGCCAACTTGCCTACAAATTAAAAGCGGGGGGTGGAGCATTTTGAACCAAGAAATTAAGTTTTTAACCCACATATAGAAAAGAAATGTCCTCTGTTTTCTCTGCTTTGAAAAAGACAGCAGGAATCCCTATCTACAGAATTCCTTAAAATACGCCACTTAGACTCTCCGCTTTTCTATGTGGTGAACAGAACCGCTTGGGCCTCAGCCTGCCATTTAACTGGCTTTCCTGGCCTCCTGTGAACCTCTTCTCAGATATTATTTCCAACAATGAAAGATTTTTCCATTATGGTCAGGATCTGGAAGACACGCTCCATAACGCATGGCTTAAGGTGGATAAGTTGCGCGTTTGTTCTTCATGTTATCTCTCGGCATTATGTACCATCGCCCCACTTCCTGCCTCCGAGTCTGGGGCTCGCGGGTCTGGGGCAAGGGTAGCCCGTGGGCGATGCTCTTGGGGGGAGTTTGCCTCTTCCTGCTCCTCCTTCTCTTGGCTCTAACCAAGCAACAGAAAGGTCCACGGGACGGGGCTGGAATGACAAATCTGTGCTCTTTTTCCTTGTTTAGCTTTTCTACAGTGTTTTCCTTGGAGAGGTTCCGGACCAAGACTCGTCCAGGCGGCTTCTCGCCTTGGTCCTTTCCTGGCGTCGCCGTTCCCAGGACCGGCTGCCCTGGCACCGGGAGGCAGGCGGGCAAGGCAGGCTCGGGTCCTCCCTGGAAGGCTCGCTGCTCATTCCTCCGCCCTCCGCCTCCTCTTTGCTTCTCTCCCTGAGAGACTTGAGCGTTGTCCTGGCCCCAGAAAGCACCAGCCAGGATCGCCTGCCAGAGCGGTTTTGCCTGCAGAGGGCTCCGAGGCTTCTCCCTGGTCCCCAGGCCCCCGCAGGAAGGGCTTCCACCGAGCTGCCAGGAGAACAGGCTGCGCTTCCTGAAATTACCTCCGGACCTCGGGCAGCTAAATTGGATAAATGCTTGAAAAACGAATACAGGTTTTTCTCATTTTAGGAGTATTTCTTCTCTCTTAGTGATATACTCTATAATTACCAAGTTGGTTGAAATAGTACAAATGAGATGCTATTATGCCTTTTAAACTTATGCCAGAACTGTAGATTTTTTTTTAATTTTTTCTTCTTTTTAATTTGCTACAACTTTTTTTAAAACCAATTTTGCAGGTTTATATCTGGTAACCTAAATAACTAATTTGAAGATAACATTATGCAATATAACAACCATTTTCAAATTCCTATTTTTTGTTTAATGAAATTTTATATCATTTCTAATTTTTTCTTACTATTTTTGTATTCCTTAAAAAGTAAAAAAAATTAAAAATTACATTGTATTAGACTTCTTAACAGCAATACAAGAAACTCATACACAAAATACTTAGAAAATTATGAGGGAAATAATTTCTAAATTATTTTATTTATTTATTATTAATTTTATTAAGAAAAAACTGTAATGAGACAGTTTCAAAACAGGTTGGTAGGTGAGTTAAAACAATTAATACATTGCATATTGTTGTCCCTGTAGTAGTTACTCATAGCACAAGATGCAGACATGATATCCTGTCCAAACACTATTAGTATAAATCTTTCTTCTTATTGAATTAAGAGAAAGTGGCTATATGCCTATCCTATTTTGTATATATAGATACAAAATGGTCCTTCATTTATATCTCCTTTTTTTGTTTAGTTTTGTCAGAGATGGGTATTCCATTGCTATCCAAATATTGTAGATGTGTGAATTCAGCAAAATATTCCAATATAGTCCAGTACACCACAATAGTAGTGGGTTACCCACAGGACTGTCAATGTCCAAATCTGATGACTTGAGCCTTCCACAGCTCTGCACATTAACATGGCTTCACTTTTCATACCTCATTTCTACACTTTTGTGCTGGATGGGTAAGATGAAGATAAAGCAAGACCTATATATCCAAGAAATGTAACTTTTGTATCTGATAAGGTCAGTCAAGTCCCCTCAGGACTTATCCTGAAACCCTGTACCACAGTTTGTAGATCCTTTGTCAGTGTCAGCCATGTGGATGAGTCATGGCCATTGCTTGACCAATTTGCTCTCTGTGAAAACCTGAGAGAATGTTTTCTCTCCACATGACTCTCTTTAGGCGCACACTACATCATCGATCACTTTCCTCTGTGGCCCCATAATCTCCTTGATCAGAAAATTTGGGACACAACTGAGTAAAATGATGTCACTGTACAGGTTCTCCTATGTCCTGAGTCCTCATTGACCTTGAAAGGCTAGGGCCAAAATGTTGGCTGTTCTTGCAGCCCTTCTTTTTCTCTAATTGTTGACCTGCAAACTTAGGTTGTTAACCTTCCAGAAGAGCTTATTATTACCCTACAACATATGCAGTTGGGCTTAACCTCACTCTCTGTCTGAATATCAAACATCTTAGGCATAAGACGGAACATATATTTTCCATCAAGTATTGATATGTTAATCTTTAAGTCTCTGCAGAATATGGGAAAAGAATTAAAAAATAAAAAAAATATTTTTAAAATATGAATGAACAGTTGCAGTATTTTTACACAGAAATTTAGAAATTTAACCTTATACACCATTATAGTTGGACAGTCCTGTGACATTTTTTTTCTTGTCTCTTTTTTCTATTTATTACCCTTTCAAAAAATTTACTTAAGATAGAGTCTGGCCATAATTGGTATGTCATGACAAGCAGTACATATTTAGAAGACCAGATGATCCTGAGAACTATCAGCAGGATGTTAGAACTGTAGATTTTTTTCAAGTTTTTAAAATACATCCTGCCATTTTACCCCAGAAGTAGTATCCTTGATACAAGAACAATAATTTGTTCCCCTAATCTCTTACATAGGCCTCTGGGAGGTACTCAGCCATGTATTCAACCACTTCATAAATTTGTCCTGAATACTTCCTAAATGTCACAATAAGGAGACACTGTCCTAGGAAAGGCATAGCGTACATCCTTGTTGATCTAGCATCAGAGTCCCTGGTGAGGCCTCCCTCAACCATCAACACTGTTTCTCACTACAGTCCTCCTTCTACAGAGCCTGTTCTGCAAAAATTAAGCACAATTAGACACGCCCAGTCCTGCACGTTCTTCCTCAGTACCCGGGTCTGTCTCCTGGTCTATGTGTGGGTAGTAGGAATATCTCATTTTCCACTTGGTCAAGCTTCCTCTTTGCCCTTAAACAAGAGGTGGAAAGCTTCCACAAGAATCAAAGCCCCCAGTTTGGCCATCCATTCTAGGGACAATCATTTCAAGAAGTTAGGGCAGTAGTTTTCAAATTCACTTGTGTAATTAAAATCACTCAGGAAGTTTTCACATATTGCCAAAACTTTAAGATAGGCACATCTCTATTTTTGTCTTTGAAATTATTGGCCAGTGCTACTTATTTTGTTATATAAATGAACTTATTTTCAAAAAATTTTGATTTAAAGAAAAGGTGTAGACATAATATAGATTATCTATAATGTACAATCCATAATCCATATATTATAGGCAGCTATATTAGATAGAAATTAATAGAAAGGGATTGAGCCCTCAAGGAAATCTATGAAAAAAAAATGAGACATACCACATTGCAGCTGCAGGTGAGTTTGTAGAAAGCCAGGCCTGCATGCCTTCCTAGAGATAAACAGCAGCTTGAAAGTATGCTGCAGTTGGCACCACCCAGCCCAGGACACCCAGGCTGTGCATCAGACATCTGTGTGTGTGTGTGTGGGGGGGGTGACCACAATGCCCTGACTCATAGTCCTAAGCTTTGCTTTTCTTTCTTTTTTTTATGTACTTAGTACAGGGTCTACAAGGCCTCACTATACAGCTCAGACTCACAGTGATCCTCGTGTTTTCAGTCTCCCAAGTGCTGAGAGGCTTATACCACCATGCCTAGTCTTAGTTGCCATCGCAGTGCACCCCCGGGGGGTGGGGCGGGCACTGCATGTGGTGCCGGGGATGGAACCCAAGTCCCCGCTCTTTGCCTAAGCAGGCACTTTAGTCCACTAAGCTATCTGGCCAGCCCAGTCCTAATGTTTTCTACTAATTGTTCTTTCTACCTCAGAAGTTCTGAATAAGTTTTACTTAATGATGGTCGCCATACACCCTTGCTATGTTCCTTGCCTCCCTATTGAGCCAATGCTTGCTAAACAACTAAACTTGTAATCCTACGGGTAATTGTAGTTTCACCCAATGGAACCAATTTGTGAACTTGTTGTCTAAATGACCCTCATGAAGAGCTTCTGCGACCACCCACTTGGGAGCCCTCGTGGAAACCCAGGAGCTATTCTGTTATTATTTCCTTTAAAACTCTCCTAGCCTCCTGCTCTGGTTCATGACTTCATTCCTCACCCCTGTGAGTCCGAAGACGTGGTGCAGGTGGTAGTAAACATGCCTTTCACCCAGCGGGTTCTGCTCGTTACCATCAATTATTTGGCACCATCATTAAAACTGGAACCCAATTAAGAGACCAAGACATCAGGTATTCAAGCCTGGTTTTGGTATTACATGTTGCTGTCCTCTATGTAGTTGCTTAGATCACAGCTCTGAGCAAACAGAGTTAGGCAAAGTGAGAACTCTACACATTAACTGCTATTTTCAAAAGACTAATGGGGATTTTCATTACAATCACCTCAGCCATCCTGTATGCATACTTGTGTGATTTTCCCCTATCTCTTTTTCTTATCTTTTCTATCCTCTTTGTTGTTTAATCCTCAAATTCCATTTCTTTCTGCTTTACTGTATCTGTTATACTTTGCAGGTTTTATTTCATCTTTACAGGTTCTTACGCTAGAGAGACAGCATGATATTTACAAAAACCAAGCTTGAATACCTGACATCTTGGTCTTTTAAATGTGTACTGTTTCTAATTTCATATCAATTATTACTATACTCTCTTTAAAACAAACTTTTTTTTAAAAAGGTACACAAAAAATAGAACAAAAATTTACAGTTTATTGAAAGCAAGTGGTAATATCCAACCATCTATCCAATCTTACATAATGATATCTGCTAATCTGAGCAACAGGTACGATGATGAAATAGATATCAATCATTGTTAATCAACTATTCTTGGTTTGAAAATCTGTCGTACGTTGTCCTGTATTTTTGTTTCTGATTTTTGTTCTCATTTTGTTTTTAACTGTACAAAATAAAATTAAAATAAAGAAAAAAACTGGAAACCAACACTACAATGTTCCTACTAACTATGACTCAGACTCTGTTCAGATTTCACTGGTTTTTCCCTTTTAACTGTTTTCTGTTTCAGTCCATCTACTTTTTGTTTGCTTGTTTGCTTCACTCTAGTATACAGAAGAAAGCAGTTCCCAAACTGTTGATCTGTGCCACACCAGGGCAAATTCTTGAATGCCCAGGGTCCGAGTTGCATCTGAGAAAATCAAATCCATTCCTGCCAACGCAGCCCAGGCCTTGGAAATTTGAACTTGCCCTGATGACTCCAATACACAGCCAGGTGAGGACGACTGGGTGAAAACACAGGCACAGAGGCGCGGGGTCTTTCTCAGCATCCCGTCCTGGAGTCTTCCTTCGTGCTGCTAGTGTGTGAAGCGTGGGGCTCTGCTGCCAAGCACAGGGGTCCTTGCAGATCAGGTTCTGGGTTATCTTCCCTCCCTGAATCATTGGGGTATGCAGGCAGTTATTTCTCAGAGTCTGTCTCTGAGTTCCTGATTGTCTCATGACAGCAGTGGGCTGTGGAACAGACTCTGTTCACGAGCACATATGAGCTGGGACTGGCACAGGTGGGACCAATGGCAACAACTGGCTTCCCAGGCTCCTCCCTGACTCTCCAGCTACCTCAGGAATGAAGCGCCTATTACATGGGCTTCTGTCCAGCTAACTAGCTCAGGGTGAAGCACCAGCTTGTCTGGTAGAGCCACGGCTAGGACTTCACAGTAAAGTATAGCAATAGCAACAGCAATAGTTATAGTATATAGCAGTCTTTGGCCTCTGTTTCCATTGCTTTGTCCCCCATATGCACACTTTATACTTGGGACAGAATCATTCACTGGTGAAGAGTGAAATTTGGGTGGGTCTAGTGGCACACACCTGTGATCCCAGCACTCAGGAGGCTGAGGCAGGATTGTTGTGAGTTCCAGACCAGTCTGGGCTACAAAGTGAGCCAAGGCAGCCTGAGCTGCACAGCAAGATCCTGTCTCAGAAAGGAGGGAGAGAGAGGG
>NW_004524816.1:647373-661527 GCF_000260255.1 Octodon degus | reverse complement strand
GAGAGAGAGAGAGAGAGAGAGAGAGAGAGAGAGAGAGAGAGAGAGAGAGAGATTTGGAGGTTCTTGGATATACTGGCCTAACTGTGTAAAATTTCTAATTTTAAGGTCAAACATACACAGGTGTTAACTAATATTATGCACCATTTGTTTAATAAGAAACGGTTTTTAGAAATATAAACTAGAGTTAATCTTTAAAGTAATATTTAGAAATGGTCTTAACTCAAAACTATGCCAAAGAATATGAAATTTGATTTTTTTCTTTCTTCTCCACCTCCAAATCCATGTATCTATGAAATAGTGGCTTTATGTAGTTTAGATTTAGGGGCAGGGGGTGTTGGTATTGGCTATTACAGGGTAAATAATCATATATTTTGACTTGAATTGTTAACAGGTTTTTATGGGCTGTGATGAAAAAGAAAAATCAGCACATGCTAGTACCTCTAACAACTGCCAGCTCTCTAGCCTTCATTTTATCTGTGTGTGTGTGTGTGTGTGTGTGTGTGTGTGTGTGTGTGTGTGCATGTGTGCAAGTGCGAGCTCGCGCAGGTTTGTAATGTGTGTGTTTCATAATAACACCCACAGTAGTGACCTCAGCTTTTGTGTGTCCCTTCCTGCTGCTCGGAGCTTCCAGCTGCTCACCTTCTACTGTGATCTCTGTCCCTCTCTTCGCTGCTGCGTGGTCTCCCCTCGTCTGCTCCTTCTGAGGCGAGAGCGAGGCGGCTGCCCGGGTTGGGTTCCTGTGACATTATAGTGATTTGGTAGCAAAGAATAGACAACTCTGGGACGAGCTGGGTGAGAAGGAAGGACTTGTCTGGGAGGACTTTGAGTGACACCGAACAAAGGCAGAGAATTGCTCTGCGGGGAAGTACACAGCAGGAAGAGGCCCTGGAGCAGAAATCGTGGGCAGCCCACTGCCTTGTTACTCGTGGAGCTGCCTCCAAAGGGACTCGATCCTAACCTGTCTGCTTCCATCTCCTACTCGGGAAACTCATGTGCACTATGACGCAGCAGTTTTACTTCTAAGCACCCACAAATAGAGTGGCAAGCAGAAATAAAGATAAGAGACAAGACTCAAAACTGAAAACAAGGCTTTGGGCCTGGGCCGGCCAGACAGCTCCGCGGACTAAAGCACCTGCTTAGGCAGATGCAGGGGTCGGGCTTGCATCTCGGCTTGCCTTGCTGGCCCAACCCCTGAGACTGGGCGTGGTGGCGTGTGCCTGTAATCCCAGCGTTTGGGAGGCTGAAAACAGGAGAATCACTACGAGTCCGATCTGTGTAGTGAGACCCTGCAGGCCCTGTACTAAATACATAAATGAAAAAGAAAAGGAAATAACAAGGGCTCATTCAGGAACAATACGAAAATTAGGACTGCAATCTAGGACACGCATGGAGAATAGTATGGCTGCTGGTGTGTCCGGAAAACAAAGGAGAGATTTTATTTACTCTTGCATTTGAAGTAGCTGGTGAGCTTGGATCAGCAAGTGACAGTACCTGCTGTGTGAAGCTAGGCTCAGAGACATTGTTGGCAGTTCTGGCAACAGTTGCTAAGAAGAAAAAGATAGTTTTAATGACAAGGCAGGGCATTTCACTGGACTGTTGGCGGAGCAGTCCCTGGTATCTGGCCATTTTCTTTCTATGGGCTTGTCTCTACTTTAGTTGACTGTAACGAGAAAATTTCTATTTCTGTGCTCAGTTCCTACAGCAATTGTCAAATTTTGGAAGACAGCATCTAGTTTATTGTTGAAAGCCCAGGTTCAGGCCGGCGAGATATCTTATTGGTCTAAAGTGCCGGCTTAGGCAACCAAGGGACCACAGTTTGATCCCCAGCACCACATGCCTCACCAGCCCCGCATCCCAGGGCAGCCTGAGCCAGCCACAAAAAAAAAAAAAAAAAAGCCCCAGGTTCCCAGGTTTCTTCACAGCCTTCCTCCTCAGATTTGCCAAAAGAGCTTCTCAGTGCCACCTGTTCCCTCTGCGCCTCCTCCCCCTTGCCCACCTTGCTCTTTGTCACAGATCCCTGGCCTATGTGACAAACTGACCATTTCAGCTGGTTTAGCAAAGAGGGGGCCTTGTAGGAAAGCAGGGAATGGTGGAGTGAGCTTCAGATGCCCCACTCTCTTCAGGTCCCCACCAGGCGCCTGATTCCAAGGCTCCCTTCTCCTTTCCAGCTTCAGTAATCCACCATTTTCCTCCAGATCTGGCAGCTAAACCTCAACTGCTATGAGCTCTCGATGCCACATCACTCCTGTTTTGCCAAGGCAAAGCACCAGCCTGTTCCTGTACAGCACTTAAGAGCAGAATGCCTAGCTGGGGAGATACCTCAGCACTCCAAGCTCTTGCCTGGCAAGTGAAGGACTCAGGCTGGGTCGCAGGTACCACATGCTATGCTGGGCCTGCCCCATGCCAGCCCCCAAAATCAAGCATGGTGGCACACTCCTATAATCCCAGCTCTGGGAAGACTGAGACAGAAGAATCACTAAGAGTCTGAGCTGCATAGTGAGACCTGGTACCAAATAAATAAATACATAAACAAATCTTAGAAAAGATTAGAATGGTTGTCTTACATTCTTAAAATGTTGTAAAAATGAGAATGAGGTGGAGGTGGAGGAGGAGGAGGAGGAGGAGGAGGAGGAGGAGGAGGAGGAGGAGGAGGAGGAGGAAGAGGAGACAAAGACTATACAATGGAGACTTAACATGACCCACAAAGCCTAAGATATTTAAAATCTGGCACTTTCCAGAAAGCTTGGATTTAAATCTGTTTACATGTTAAACTTTTATAACAAATGCTCCTTCAATGATTCTTAACTCCAGAGAATTTTGGAAAAGTAATTTCTATAAATAAGCCCAAAGAACAATGTATAGTGATGTAAGTTTTACCAATTTTATAACTAAAAATAAAAATGTATTTATTAAAGGATAATTTAAAAATAAAAATTTAAGAGTAGATGAACAAAATTGAAACGACATATATTTAGGTGAAGGAAATCAGTAACATGTGAAAATAGATAGATCGCATATATGTGAAGAAGAAAAAATAAGTAACAAAACCATGTAAGAAAAACTAGATAGATAGATAGATGGTTGGTAGACAGATAGATAGTTGGACAGGTAGATAGGCAAGCAAGTGGCAACCAATAGCCTTTAAGATCAGAAAGGTACACTGGGTGCAGGGGGATAAAGAGACCAAGCGTGGTGGTCAAAGCCATGAACTTGGTGCCTGGTTGCACCACTGCCAGGCCCACCCTTTGCAGCTGGTCAGAAGTTGGAAAATGAGCCACACTGCTAGCAGCTGGGGCTCCTCGGGTGGCCCAGAGGGACTCTGCTAGGCACGGACCCTCAGGTGCAGTTGTCTCAGGAAGTGTAATTGGTGGGAGCATCTGATTCTTCTGGCATGTGATGGCGTTTGGGCTTCTTGTCGCTGACCCCCAGGCGAGTGACAGGATTGCTTCTGCTTCAGACCCCCTCAGGTCGGTGGGTCACGTATTCCAGCTCCACTAGCCCAGCCTGCAATCCAGCCTCGTTCTCCACCTCTGCTGGGGTCCTCAGTGTACTCTATAACCTTGTAAACCCCTTTTCTCCTTGATCTCAGTATGGTGGATTCTGTTGTCACCAATTAAGAATAGTGACATGTAAAGGAGCTTTAGTTTTATCTTAGTGTTTCATTTCTTAAGAATACAGTAAATCTCACAAAATGTTAATTTGGGTGGGGTGAAAACATAATTTTATTTTTCTATCATAGTTTTTGAATTTTAAAAAATTTTCATCAGAAGAATCTAATGTAAGTATGGAATATATGTTAAGTTCTTACTAATCAGATAGAACAAAAATTCATGAAACTCAAGAAAGTTTGTCTGTCCAACAGAGAAAATAGCTAGTAAACTCCTTTTTCAAAGAAACAGCCTGAAAGTGGTCCCTCTCCTACCCATCTCATCTTTTTCTTTTCTAACACTTTCTTGAAATTATCCTGATTCTGTGGATATCCCCTGTAAAACCCCATGCGTCTCTGCGTTACCTTTGTTCATCTAGGTATGCGATTTCCACCTTGGGCCCTCATGGAAATACGACGGTCAGTTTCTCCACATTATAGGTGGTTTTGAACAAGGCTTGTCGTGTATCTCTTTTTGTTTGTTTGTTTTGCTTTAAAGAGGATAGCAAAATAGTAGATATGACACTAGAAATGATATACAACTTAAAAAAAATAAAAGATAGGCCTTCGGCAGGGGCTGCCACGCTGCACACTGTCATCTCCAGCGTAGCCGCCCAGACGACCAGATAATAAGCCTTATAAAACTGGCCAAAGTAGACAATTTAGGTAGGAATGGCTGCCCTCGAAAAGCTGATAGGAATCAGCGGTACAGTCATCCCAGCTCTCCTGTGTACACAATCCGTGCTTTCCTCTCCCTTCCTTTTTTTCCCTTTCTTTTCTCCTGTCCCTTATCCCACCTGTTCATTTCTTTTGCTAAGTTTCTTTCCCTTTTACTATATCTATTGAACCTTCCAGATTTTATTTACTCTTCCAGATCCTTCTAGTAGGGAGGCAATACAATGTTTACATGTGTGGGTCTGATTTATTTCACTTATGAGTACAGCCTCTAGTTGCAGCTATCTACTCATAAAAGTCTCAAGTTTATCTTTGTTTATAGGCTGTTGTGTAAAAATACCACATCTTTTTTTATCCATTTCTCAGCTGATGGGCATTTGGGCTATTTCCAAAATTTAGCTACAACAAATTACATTGCTCTAAACATGAGTGCACATATATTGCTGTGGTCAGCGGGTAGAAAATGCTGGAGGAGACGTGAGGCAAAAGAAATCCTTCTCTGCTATTGGTGGGAGTGTAGACTGGTGCAACCACCATGGAAATCAGAAGTGGAGATGCTCCAAAAACTAGAGTTAGAGAACTGATCCAACCCAGCTATTCCCCTCAGAATTTTTCCAGAAGAAACCTTGTAATTCATACACTGATGGTGTAAATATCATTGAAATAACAAATACCAGGCCTTTTCACTTTTAATACTTGGAATTCATCCTATGTATGTCTGTGGAGCTCAATATGGTGTGCGGTTAGGCTTTTCATTCACTTTCACCACTATAGTGTCTGTTGCTGTATAACTTGAAACAAAACCTTACTTATCCTCCTGATACGGGCAGTTGGAGTTTTCACTATCGCCTGGGATCAAGTGCTAGATTTACCCTCCCTCCAGAGCAAACGCAGGACAGAATAGGCGAAGCAACAGTGTTCAGGTGATTGGAACCAAGGGCTGGGGGAGGAATGGAGGGAGCGGGGAGGAGGAGAGAGAGGAGGAGGAGGAGGAGGAGGGCGAGGGAGAGTGGAGGAAGGGGAGAGAACTTGCCAGCCTAGAGCGCAATAAGGAGCCATGCTGGGCAGTTCTGCAAATTCAGGAAATGCGAAACAGAGCAAAGGTCCAGGGGCCTCTGAGTGGCCGGAATGCACGCAGCAGGACAGCAGAGGGAAGAAGCAGATAGGGTGCATGGAAGTTTCTGAGGATGTGCAGTGAAGGACTGCTGGCTTCCGCTACCCCTGGCTGGGGAAAGGACCATGCAAAAGAAAAGAAGGGAAACAAAATACACAGATGGCAGAAAACAGTGCCTACCAAAATATTACGGCTATGTTTCTTATTTATGCTATCCTGATTTAAATATGAGTTGCTGGATCAAGGACAAACCTTTTATGACTCATAGAGTATCTCACAGCAGTTTTTGACCTAGTCTCTCAAGGGCAGGAATCTCCTGTGTGTACATGAAATGTGTATATCGAGAGAGGATCCTGGAATGAATCTCGGAAATTCTATCGGGCATCTGACAGTTGTCTCTCCTGGGACAGACTGACACTGACTGACTGACTGATGGACTTAGCTTTTTGTACAAACAGAAGCCCTTTGAGAAGCAAATGAAGGTTAATGATTCTTTGGAATATAAATTACCTCCAGGCACTATCTCCAAACCTTTCCAGGGTCTTTATTTTTAATTCCCGTATCTAACCTTCCTTTAGACATCCTTTAAGCCAGGTACCAGCCATATTTGTTCAAAATCCTGATCTTGTAGCTCCGGTCTGCAGTGGCTGTCTCCACTAGCCAGGAGGAAAGCCATGCCTAGGAGACAGGGGTCGCCAGCAGGCGCTCACCTCGGCAGCAGGTAATTAGCCCCAGCATAAATGGTACACACCTAAAAATATTAAAAACAATGCCCAAAGGATCAAACTGGTCTTAACAGAAATATAAAAATATCTATTATGCAACACAACAAAATATCTGTAATATATGCCATCCAATTAAAAATTCCAGTAATTACACAGGAAAATGCAGCGCACCCTCAGTAAGAAGAAAAATCAAAATTCAGACTGTCATAAATGTTTCAATTAGCAGACAGGCACTTATGAAAATCATAACTACATCCCAAATGCCCTACATGCTGGAGGAAACTTGGAACATTATAAGTATGGAAGATATAAAAATATCCTAATTGAAATTCAAGATGTACAGGATAAGAAATGCACCAATATTTTCACTAGGTTTATAGTTTTTTTTTACTTTGCCTTTGGCATCTTGAAATGCAGATTTTAATTACATTTTAATGCAGTCAGAGATATCAGTCTTCCTGCACAGTCTATGTTTTTCATTTTATGTAAGATCTCTCACCACTGGGCTGGAGAGATAGCTCAGTGGTCTAAGGGCCTGTCTGGCAAGCACAAGGATCTGAGCTTGATTCCTGGATTGCCAGCTGCATGGTGCCGGCCACTGCCCGAAACTGGGCGTGGTGGCACATGCCTGTAATCCCAGCACTGGGGAGGCTGAGACAGGAGAATCACTACAAGTCTGAGCCGTGTAGTGAGACCCTGTATGAAATACATTTTAAAAAAATTCTTCTAAAAGTATCCCCAACACCCTCATAGCAATTCTATTCCCTGCTTTAGGTAGACAAAAATGGTATAACTGACATGAAGAGGTTTTTTTTTGCAGGGAATGCTATGATAGCTTTTTGTTGTTGTTGTTGTTTTGTATTTTAGGGAAAGGTCTACAGGGTGTTCAGGGTCTTGCTACTAGATCGGACTTGTGGTGATTGGCCTGTTTACAGCCTCCCAAGTGCTGGGATTACAGGCCCGTGCCACCACGCCCAGTCTTGCTGTCTCAGTGCGCCCTGGGGGCGGGGCCGACACAGCAGACCTGGGATCGAACCCCGGGCCCCTGTGCCTGCATGCAGGTGCTTTAATCTGTGATAGCTTGATTTTCTCTTTTCTTTCTTATTTTTATTAAGTAAATAATTTTTCATTTTGAAGTCATTTTAAGACTTGGAGAAGAGCTACCTGCATAGCACAGAGTCGCAATTCACCTTTCATCCAGGTCCCCCCACGGTCGCTCCTAACCTGATCACAGGATGACTAAAAGCTAAGGAACTGCAAGGATGAGGCACCACTGTTTCTTGTCGTTCTTCCTGCTCCAGAATCTAAATCAGGATCATGTGTATTGTGATGTCCTCTCCAATTTGTGACAATGACTTCTGTCTTTCCTTGTCTTGCATGGGCTTCAGATTTTGTCTGAAATTGTAAGATACATTCACATGCAAGGATAAGAAATAATCCAAAGAAGTCCTAAAGACATCATGCCCAGTTGACTTTGATGGTAAAATCTTACAGAATGAGTATCTCAGCCGATGCCGTTACTGAAAAGGATGTAGTTCAGATAGAGGGAACTTATTTACATCACAAAGATCCGCCTGGTATTCCTATTTCTCTCTTCTACCCCACCTCCTACTTAGCTCTTGCTAATTCTAACCTATTCCTCACTTATGTAATTTTGTCATCTAAGGATGCAACATCAAAAGAATCATACAGCTTGGAGCCTTTGTGTGGCTTTTTCACTCTTAAGTATGTTGAGAGTCACATGGAGTTTTGCATGTATCGAGCTTTTCCTTTTTCACTTTGTGCTTGGTACATACTCATGGGCTACAGTGATGGCTTGGTACATATATACACCACATAAAGGACCAGGTGAGGTTTGCTGTTTCAAACGTTTATCATTTCTTTGGGTAAGAATACACAAAGCCTTACAGTAAGGTTTGAAATATAGGGCTGGCCAAAATAGCTCAGTGGGTTAAAGTGCACAGAGACTGAGACAGGGCATTGGATTGTGGTGCACGCCTGCAATCCCAGCGCTTGGGAGGCTGGAGACAGGAGGATCGTCATGAGTCCGATCTGTGTGGTGAGACCCTGTAGACCCTGTATTAAATACATTTTTTTGAAAAAGAAAGAAAGACATATACTTATGAACTCTTAGGCACCTTACCTTGGAATGGAATACCAACATTGAGTTCTTCACAGCATCCCTCTGTCTGCGAACCAGCCTTTCCCTCTCCCCCATGCCTGGTAACCACTGTTCTGTTCTCTATTTCTCTGAGATCAGCTTTTTTAAAATTGCATATATGAGTGAGAAAATGTGATTGCATCTGTGTTCATCATTGTTGTAGTTTGGGATTTGCAAGGGAAACAATACAATATGAGGACACATTTCATAAGATCATTTGTAATAGTCACCCAAAGAACCATACACAAAAGAGACTGCAGCAAATCTGTCCACACACTAAAGACCTAAGTGATTACTGGTAATTTTTAATTGAATGACAGATATTCCAGATATTTTGCTGTGTTATACAGTATATATTTTTGCATTTCTGTTAAGACCAGTTTCATCATTTTGGGCATTGCTTTTAATACTTTTGGCTGTGTACCACTTATACTGGGGCTATTAGTCCCTTCCTCCTAGAGGAGGTGCACCTTCCCGCAAGCTGCTTGGAGGGAGGAAGACGCTGGGGCGGAGACCAGACCCTCCTCCTTCACTATGCAGCCATTCTTAGTCTGCTTGTTCCTTTGCTTCATTCCCTGCCGCTCTTTTGTGCTTGCCTATGAGTATGTAAGTCCCAGCAGAGTTGTTCACTTGTCACTTTGTTCCTTTGTCCCTTTTGTAGAGCATGCAGGCACTAGGCACGTTTAATCAGCTACCTTGTTCTGCCTCTTGTGATAGTTTCTTTCTTTCTTTTAATGTACTTGGTACAGGGTCTCACTACACAGCTCAGAATTTTGGTGATCCTCCTGCCTCAGCCTCCCCAGCGCTGGGGTTACAGGCATGACCATCACACCTGGGCTCAGTCTCCGGCTCAGCGTGCCCAGGAGCAGGGCCAGTGCAGCGTGTGGTGCCAGGATCGAACAGTTTCCAGGTCCCTGTGCTTGACTAAGTAGGCACTTAGTCTGCTGAGCTATCTCGCCTGGTCCTTGATAGCTCATTTTTAATTGAAGAATAACATGCCTGTCCCTGGCCAGGGCACAGAAGGAAAACTCAGGAGGGCTTTTTGTGGTGTGTGAGTAAGGAAGAGGACATAAAACAAGCAAGACAGTGGCAACCAGTGGGTTGGCAGGTGCCATCGCTGTGTCACCCACAGGTCCTTGTACTTGCCTGAGGCCACCAGCAAAGAAGGAAAAGAGTGTGAGCCAAAGAGAGAGCTGTGGATGTAGAAGGAAAGCAGGAATATTCTAGAAGCACCTCCACTTCCCCAGATCCAGCAGACATGGGAAGCTTTCGCACCCACCGCAGAAGAAAGGGCTGGTTTTCACTGTCTGTGCAGGAGCTGCGTGCATTTCTCCATCCACTCTGATGCCCACAGATGCCCTGTCTTACGTCCTAACTCAGCGTCTTTGCGGGGAGCCGCATTATGTTCAGAGTGTAGAGCCAGCAATCCGACTCCTACTGAACTAAATAAATCAATACTTTGAGGCAGGGATGGGATCTTTAGTTTCCAGGACAGACTCTGACAGAAGCAAGAGTAGGGCAGAGGAGACTCCTGAGGTACTGTTGGTGTGGACTGTAACAACTACCTGATTTAGTCTGAGAACTAGTTTTCTGATTTGGAAATACCCTTTGATCCTTTCTTATAGAAATGTGCTATTTTTAAAAGTGTCTCATTTCTATTTTATTCTTCCCTAATTATACCACCTCTCATGAACAGCATTTTACACTTATTATTCCAAGTAATTTCAGTGTTATCAACATCATTGTGAAATTTTCTTTTAAATTACATTATTCTTCAAAAGGGAATTTTTAAAAAATCTGCCTCTTTGCTATGTTTCTTAAAAGAATGGGAGTGATTATAGCTGCACAGTTTTGACATCTATGCGGGGAAAAAGGTGACCTTGAGCAACAGAAAATAGTTCTTTTACGTTATCCTCTCCTACCATATTCTACAAACCATTAAAATGTGCTTTATTGGGCTGGTGAGATGGCTCAGTGGTCTAAAGCACCTACTTAGAACAAGCTTAGCAAAGCACAGAGACCACGGTTCAGTCCCCCAGCACCACATGCCGGCCAGCCCCGCCCCCTGGTGGGCTGAGCTGGCCACACACACACACACACACACACACACACACACACACACACAAATAAATAAATAAATAATTTTTAAAAAATTAATTAATTAATTAAAATAAAATGTGCTTTATTCTCTTGCTTGGTGTATTGGAATACATTGTACTTTATTTTGTGTTTGAGCTGACCATGTACCAGAACAGTATTAAGTAATCACAAACAGCCTGTGGTTTTGCTTTGAACATTTTGTGCAGCTTTAACTATGAGGGTGATGCAACATTTTCTCTAATTGGCCCTCGTATGAAATTCTAATGTGGGCTCAAAATTCTTCCCCAGCTCTGAATTACTGGTAAGGTTATGTGAGGTACTCAGACCCAGAAAATGATTGGTTATAATTGCAAACAGCCAGTGAAGCTCTAGCCAGAAGCTGACTTAAGGGGCTTTGGGCAAAACTGAGCCCCAGGGGACCTGAGTGGCCTTACACCCTGGCACGTCTCACAGCAGCCATGTTGGTCTATGGCACAGCACCTGCAGGTCCAATCAGGACCAGCCCAGGAGAGAGCAGAGGGTTGTTATCTTTCCGAGAACGATACATAGTTCCAGAAAATACACTACTTCTTTAAAGAAAAAAGTCACGATTTGAGTAAGATTCCACCTCCACTGTGTGTTACTGACATCTTCCTTTCCTTTCTCTCAAAGGATGCTGTACCCCATTTCCTTTTGCCAAAACAACTGGTAGTCAGAATCCCATAGAAATTGCCAGAAAGGTCAAGTCTATACTCGAGGCTGCTTTCTTTCCTTACCCCCCACCCCTGCTCACTTCCTCTACTCTCCTGGCTTCTTGTACCTGAGACCTCCCGACTGCCCAGCCACCTTCCTGGTCACCTGCACAGGCCTGAGCTTTCTGAGAAGGAAACTCTACTCCCCAAAAATTTACTTGCTCTGTTTCCATGATTACAGACTCTGAGAAGAACCAAAGCTGGGGATGCAGGACAGTGTAAACTGGGATGTCTTCTTACTCAGAGATCCAAGGAAGACTACTCAGGCTGCAGCCCTACTATCATGGGGAACTGATGGGGAACAACCCAGCAACTACAATTATAGCCTGAGCGGGAGTGTAGGATAGAGCAAAACTACCCTAGACCAAGAGGTGCTGTGTTCCGAAGAATGGAAGCTTTTTTTTCCTCGGTACCAGGGATTGAACTCAGGACCTTGTGTTTGCCAGGCAAGCACTTATTCTACTGAGCTATCTCCCCAGCCCAAGAATGGAAGCTTGTAGTTTTTACTTCACTGGGAAAAACTGAAAGCACTTAAAGCCTCAAGAGAGCAGGGATCGAGTCTCCAGTGACAAAAGGAGAAGGAAGAGGCTGAGTTGCTGAAGGACAGAGGGGTCTCTCTGCCCAAGCTCTCCTCTACTGGTTCCCACACAATGCTTCACATTTGGTTCAGGGCATTGCCTTCCCAAGTCCCTGCCCCTCTAATCCCCTTTCCTCATCCCACAAGGTGAAATTGGATCCTCTTCCTGGACATACCTTGTGCTACTTCAGTGTTGTTCCATCAGCTTGCAACACTGTCAGATAAGAAATAAACCATTCAAGGAAATTCAAAAGATGCAAATGGCACCACCTGTACGTTACCTCCTGTTGAAGACTCGAGAATATGACTTAGAAAATGGTCTAGAATTCATTATCAGTTTATTTAGTTTTCTGATAAAAGAGGCACTGAAAAGAATGTTTGTCTGCAAGATAGAGATGCTCTGTTATTGGGCTTTCCTGGGGAGGGGCAGGCACAGGGCTCATTCTTTGGGGTGCACTGGGGAAGCTTCAGTTTTTCGCTGGAGGCATGAACATACCTGTCAGCAAGCAAGGGTCATTGTTAGCTATTCAGGGAATAAAATATCAACTCTGAAAGCTAGGTGCCCTCAAAAAGTTACAGCAGGGGAACACATAGACACCATCATGTTGTGTGAAGTCTTCCCTGTGGGGGCAGAAAGAGAAAGGGGTTTGGTCAAGACCTTGTGGGCTAGAGAAGAGAGCAGATTTTCTTTAGGTTAGAAGTGATGGAGGCCACGCCACCCTAGCGGAGGATGGAAGGGCCAAGAGCTGCAAAGCAGTCTATCTTCTGGACAGCGTAAGCACTGAGATCAACATTTGCAGAAAGACCTCTGGGCCTTGGTTGGCTTTGCTCCAGGTACCGTCTGGAAAGGAGAGGGATCCAGGTAGACACACACTTTGTTTATGACCAGTAATAATCTCATGGTTATAGCAGAGTCCTCTAGGAGTTCGTGAACAATTTCCATAACTCACAGAAATAGACTTTGTCATAAAGTGGGGACTTGCTGCTCGGAACATATGGGGCTCTGAATAATTTTGCTATGGCATTATTTTCAGGAAGATCCAAAGAGACCTTGTGTCTGTTTTCATTAAACATGGGAACTAGGAGATATTAACCCAGCCCATGAAATAGCCTAAGGAGCCGGTTTGACCATCGCTATTCATATCCCGTGTATGATCACCTGTGACTAGACTAAATACGTGTGGCACCAAGTGGATGTTAGTTTACTATATATGAAAAATATCAGTGAGCTGAACAAGCAGATGTCAAACATTGAGCTGGAAATGTTGCCTGGATATCTCATCTCACTCTCCTGTCCTGTGACTTTACAGATAAGGAAACCCAGGCTCTACGAGATAAAATAAATTGTCCAAAACAACCTTGCTACAGGTAATAGAAGTAATTTTTGGAGTTCTGTCTGTTAAACTCTTTCCATTTGAAGATAACAGTACTACTAATCACAGCAAATTTTTACAGGGTGCTCATTCTGCATTCAAAGCATAGCTACATCTACGTATCTCAGAATAACTTCATGAGAAAAGCATGATTCTTGACGCTCCCATCTTATAGTTTAAAGAAACTGAGATTAGACTATTTAATTAACTTGCCCAGAGTCACACATATGATCAGAAAATGCTGGGGTTGAATCCAGAAAGCCTCCTTTCAGAAACCATACTCAACGCATTCTAGTGTCTCCTCACAATATTCAGGGGTTAAAAACTGCATTGGGAACTCTGGGCCTTCTTATATACAGAATGTTATGAAATCCAAAACGGTGACAGTGACCTTCTAAAGGAGATGGGCCTGGTCAGAGTCACACAGACAAGAGATGTGAAGAAATTAAGTAAGGAGTTTCAATAGTTTACTTCTGTCACACCCCTACACACATGCACACACATGCAAAATCACACTATGACACCTACTTCAGCCCAACACCTCCTGCTGGAATACAAAGAGTAGGCACCTGGAGGAGCCTCAGGTGACCCAGGGAAGGCTGGCTTGGGCATTGATTTGAGGCAGTGTCTGCCTCCACCGTCAGCTGCTGCCTCTGCTTGGGACCACATTACCTCCAAGATATAGATCCAAGAGCTGGAAAAGCATAAACTCCAAGGCTAACTGTGTACTTCATAGGAAGAAGTTCAGCTCTTCAGGGCTGGCTGTCCTCCCTTACCTTCCAGATCCACCTAAAGTGCATCCCACATAGAACTCAGAGTCTGACGGAGCAGCCCCTCTGGACACAAAGGCCAGATATCGAGGCTTTCCAGGATGTGCTGCTATCAACGCTAAGCCCGGGATGGTGGGCCCTCCTCCAGTATGTCAGGGTCAGCAAGAAGGCCTGTGCTTCCTCTCTACTCCAGAGCATTCTGTTTAGACCTTCCTGCACCATTCACTGCTACAGAGGCATCTCGGTATGCCAGCACACTCAACTGGGAGCCTTCCACTGTGA
>NW_004524816.1:614392-646508 GCF_000260255.1 Octodon degus | reverse complement strand
ACTAATGTACCCCTGTGTTCTACTCCTGCTCACAGCTACCCATGTGAGCCAGCCCCGGGGACCTGGCTCTCTTGTCTCTGAAGAGCTACCTGCTCTAGTTTCCATTCACTTCAGTCTCAGCAAAAAGATCCAGCCCCGAGCAGATGGCCACCTCATTTTCAATGGACTTCATATCCAGCCAAGAGAGGGCATTATTTACCTAATGAGTGATCTACCAAATGAAGTTGAACATGTGAGTATCATTCTTCATTTAAACCCCAGCTGCTGGCTCCCAGGCTGTGGGCCAAAAGGTAAGTTGATCTGGACTAGTGTACAGGCAAAGGAAAAGCCTCTTAAATGAACCAAGGGACCAGGTGGGGTAAGAAAGCATTACATAAGTTTAGATTGTGAAGTGTGATAGTTTCTTAAGAACAGAGATTAGGCTGGCCAGCTCCCACGGGGGCCATGACTGTCTGGACAATGGTATTTCCATGCTGGGGAGAGCAGCATTTGTTCCTTGTTATCGCCTGTTATGATGGCTCTCAACTTTGGCTTCTGGAATATCATCTGGAGGACTTTCAAAACCCAGGATAGATGCCCATGGACAGCCCTGCAAACAAAACAAAAGTAAGGTAGGGCCAAATGAGGGCTGAAAATTCACATTTCAAGCAAGTTTCTAAGTGATACTGTTGCTCCAGTTTTCCACTGCATGCTTTGGAAAGCACTGGGCTTCAACAAATATCCTCACATAACAAACACTTTCTCCAGACCTAACCCATATAGAAACTGTTGTGAAGGCCTTGGACCAATATGCCCAGGTATTTGGTAACTAAAAAAGGATTGGAGACCAACAGTGTCCGATAACTACCAAGGGTTTCAATTAATTTCTTTGGCACACTTCTGACGTACAGAATGATCACACCATAGGGAATTTTTACCTGTTCAGAATATATGTTTGTTTGTTTGTTTGGTTGGTTGGTTGGTTGGTTGGTTTTTGAGACAGGACCTTTTTATGTAACCCAGGATAACCTTGAGCTCACAGCAATCCTTTGATTTCACCTCCCAAGATCTGGGATTACAGGTGTACATCACTGTGCCCAATTTGTATATAATGTATCTTAGTTCTTTTTTCTCCATACCCTCCTTTTACTCCACCATCTCTCTGGGCTGACCAAATTGCTCAGTGGATTAAAGTGCCTGCAAGCAGTCTTAGGGGCTGGGGTTTGATCCCTGGGGGTTTGATCTCTGGGCCTGCCATTCCCTACCCTCGGGGCATACAGAACTGGTGATTGAGACTGGGTGTGGTGGCGTGGGCCTGTAATCCCAGCTCTTGCGAGGCTGTAAACAGGCAGGCAGATCACTACAAGTCCGATCTAGTAGTGAGACCCTGAACACCCTGAAGACCCTTCTCTAAAAAAAAAAATCTCTTCTCCAATTACAAAACTCTGTTTTTGTTGTTTTCTTTCCATTCTTTTTTTAAATTTTTATCTCTCTCTGCTTCCTTGCCTTTTCTTTCCCTGTTTCTGATTCCCCTGCCATTTGAATGTTTGCATCTTACATCCCTCTATTATCCACTTGGGTCCTTATTTAACCTTTGAGTTTCTCACACCAGAGAAAGAATGCAGTTTTTATACATGTGTGTCCTATTTATTTTTCTTAAAGTGATGGTCTCAGAATGAATCTCTCAAGTTTATCCTTTTTATAGAAAAATACTTCTCCATTGTGTATGAAAACCACATTTTCTTTATCCATTCATCTGTTGATGGGCATGTGGGCTGTTTCCAAGATTTATCTACTACGAATTATGCTGCTATAAACATGAGTGCATATATCACCATAGTGTGATGCTTTTGGTTCTTTAGGGAAAATATCTGGCAGGAAAATAGATGGGTCAAATGGAGCATCTAGTTTTAGTTTTTTAAACAATCTCTGTTTACTTATTTCCTTCCTGGTTGTACCAACTTACACTCCCACCGACAGTGGAGAAGGATCCCTTTTTCCCCACTGCCTGACCAACATTTGGGACTTGTTGATAGTCATTCCTTCTGGAGAGAGATGCAATCTCAATATTGCTGTAATTTGCATTTCTCAATGATCAGTGATTTTTGTACATTTTTCATATATTCGCTGACTGTAATTCTTCATCTGAGAAGTGTTTCTTCATTTCAGATTCCTGTTTTTGTACTGGAACTTTAAATTAGGGATCTTGATTTTTTTTCTTTCTTTATCTATGCTAGATATCATCGCTTTGAGGAACGGCTGTTAGTTTTTCCCCCACTCTGTGTGCCATCTTTTTATTCTGTTGGTGGTGTCATTTGATGTGACAGTTTTTTTAATATTATATGATTTCACTTGTTGATTCTTTGTAGTATTTCCTGTGAGATTTGGTTTTGTTTATAAACCAAAACCAAACCTCTTTGCCAACCCCTATGTATCCAAGAATTTTACCTCATCTATCACCCATCAATTATTTCTGTTTTAATATGTAGATCTTTTATCCATTTCAATTTTTGTTCATTATGATGATAGATATGGGTCTGGTTTTACTCTTCAACATGTAGCAAAGCAGTTTTATCAGTGCCATTTACTGAAGAGGCTATCTTTCTTCCAGTGAATGTGTCTGGCCCTTTTGTCAAAGATAAGGTAGCTGAGTGCATTTGTAGTTGTTTCTATGTCTTCTAATCTGTTCCTGTGATCCTTGAGTATGGTTTTGTGTGCGTGTGCATGCGTGCGTGCGTGTGTGCGTGTGTGTGTGTGTGTGTGTGTGTTGTTTTTTTAACAGAACCATTTTTTTTTTTTTTTAAATCACAGTAGTTTTTTAAATTCTAGGTCTGGGATTGTGGTCTCCTCTGTATTGTCTTTATTGCCCAGAATTATATTTACTATTTTAGGTCTCTTCTAGTTTCATATGAATTTTAGGATTGCTATCTTTAGTTCTGCAAGATGTACTATTTTTTTTTTTTTTAATGTAATTGGTACAGGGTCTATAGGGTCTCACTACACAGATCGGACTCATAGTGATCCATCCATTTTCAGCTCCCAAGTTCTGGGCTTACAGGTGCATGCCACCATGCCCAGTCTCAGTTGTTGTCTCAGCATGCCCAGCGGGTGGGGCTGGCACAACCTGTAGTGCCCGAGATCCAACCCCCGTCCTTGCACTTTACCTAAGCAGGCACTTTCGTCTGCTGAGCTATCTGGTCAGCCCTTGGTACTTTGATTGAGACTGCTTTAAATTCTATAACAGTCTTGGAAATATGAGTATTCTCACTATGTTGGTCTGCCTACCCAAAAATAAGTTATATATTTCCTTTTTTTTTTTTTTTTCTGGTGGAATTGGGGATTGAACTCAGGCCCTTGTGCTTGCCAGGTGAGCTCTTATTCTACTGAGCTATCTCCCCATATTTCCATTTTCTGATTTGCTCTTTGATCACCTTTTCAGAATAGTAGTTTTCATTGGGAAGGTCTTGTATTTCCCATATTATATTAATTTCTAAATATTTCATTTTTCTTGATATTGCTATGAGAAGTGTTATTTCCCTAATTTCTCTCTCAGTGAGCTTGTTATTTGTATACAAGAAAACTATTGACTCTTATAGGTTGACTTTATATCCTACTATACTAATGAATTTGGTTATTAAGTCTAGGATTCTTTTGGTAGAACTTTTGTAGACTTCTACATAAAGTGTCATGTCATCCACAAATAATGATAATTTCACTTCTTCCTTTCCTATTCTTACTCCTTTTCTTTTTTTCCCTCTTATTTAATTGCTCTGGCTAATGTTTCCAGAACCATGTTGAACTGAAGTAGTGACAGTGGGCATCTTTGTCTTTTTCCTCATTTTAAAGTGAAAGCTTTCAGTTTTTGACCATTTAGTTTGATTTTGGCTGTTGGTTTGTCATAGATTTCTTTCATCAGACTGAGATAAAGACCTTATCCAATTTTCTGTCGCTGTTATCTTCGGTTATGTAAGATTTTAATTACGGACGCATGTTGGGATTTGTCAGATGCTTTCTCTGCACCTATGGAGATAATCACACGAGGTTGTCCTTGGTTCTGGTAGTGTGGCGCATTACGTTTATGGATTGGGATATGTGGAACCACCCTGCATCCCTGGGGTTACTCCTACGTGGTCATATTGTATAATCTTGATGATTTTCTTCATTCTGCTTGCCAGTATCTTATTGAGGATTTTTGCATCTATGCTCCTTAGGGAGATCTATGCCTGTAGTTCTATTTTTTGGTTGGATCTTTCTCTGGTTCTGGTGTCAGGGTAATACTGCTAAGAATGATTTTGGAAGTATTGCTTCCTGTTCAACTTCCTTAAAGAGTTTGAGAAGTATTGGCATTAAATCTTCTCTAAATTTCTTGTTGAAGTCAGTAGTACATCCATCACAATCTGGCTTTTTTGTTGGTAGTTTTTAAAATAGTCCTTTAATTTCACTGAGTGTTACTGAATTATTTAGAATTTTTGTGTTTTCTTGATTTAGCTTTGGTAATTCATTTGTATAAATAAAACTCTGTCCAGTTTTAAAGTTTTCTACCCTACTAGAGTACAGATTGTTGAAGCAGGTATTGTTGATCTTCTGGATTTCTTCAGGGACTGCTGTGATTTTGCTGTCTTCATTCCTAATTGCAAGAATGTTTTCTTTTTGTTTTTTGATAAAGTTGACTCAGGATTTGTCTACCTAATCAATCACTCAAAAAAAAAAAAAAAAAACAATTCTTCGATTCATTGACTTTTTGTTTTCTTATTTAAATGCATTAATTTCTGCTCTGATCTTTATAATTTCCTCCCTTGCACATGCTTTGTGTTTAACTTACTCTTTTTTTTTCAAGAAGCTTGAGGTTTAACGTTCATTTATTTATTTGCTCTTTTTCTGGTTTTTTTTTTGCTAGAATTTTGTAGTTTATTTATTTTTAATTAATTTTATTGCAAAAGAAATAACAATGAGACAGTTTTAAAATAAGTTGGTTGGACAGTTACAATAATTAATATATTGCATATTGTTGTCTTCGTAGTATTCATAGTACAGGATGCAGACATGATATCTTTTCTAAACACTATTAGTACAAATCTTTCTTCTCATTGAGCTAAGAGAAAGCAGCTGTATATCTATCCTATTTTGTATATACATATATATTTTTTTCACTACAAATGGCCCTTCATTTATATTCTACTTTTTTTGTTTAGTTTTGTCAGAGATGGGTATTCCACTGCTATTCAAATATTATAGGTACATGAATTCAGCAAAATAATGCAACATAGTCCAGTGTGGAGACTCCTTAAAAAACTAGGACTGGAAATCCCATTCAATCCAGCTATCCCCCTACTGGGAATTTTCCCAAAAGAACTGAGAACATCATATCATAGTGATATATGTGCACCCATGTTTATAGAAGCACAATTTGTTATAGCCAAATCTTGGAAGCAACCAAAATGCCCATCACCTGAGGAATAGATGAAAAATATGTGGTATTTTTATACAATGAGGTATTACTCAGCTATAAAGAACAATTATTTTGCTGAATTCACATACCTACAATATTTAAATGGCAATGGAATACCCATCTCTAACAAAACTAAACAAAAAAGGGGGATGCAAATGAAGGACCATTTTGTATCTGTACATACAAAATAGTTAGGATAGATATACAGCTACTTTCTCTTAATTCAATGAGGAGAAAGATTTTTACTAATAGTGTTTGGACAGGATATCATGTCTCCATCTTGTACTATGGATAACCACTACAAAGACAACAATATGCAATGTATTAATTATTGAAACTGTCCTATTAATCGGTTTTGAAACTGTCTCACTATTTGTTTCTCAATAAAATAAAATTTAAAAAGGAATGATAAACTCAAAGTCTTCATATATAAGTGGATGCCACTTGAAGATATACTCATAAGTGAAATAAACCAGACCCACATGTGTAAATATCGTATATTATCCCTAGTGTAAGAACTCAAAAGAAGAAATAAAAATTGAAAGGCATAACACAACTAAATGAAAAGCAAGAACTTAAGGATTAAACAACAAAGAGAGGGCAAGGAGAAAAGCTAGGAAACATGGCAGGGGCAAAACCATACATTTATATACACAAGATGGTTAAGGCAATAGTCCTGAGAATATCAGTCAGGTTTTTGGAACTAGCAGCTAACTGGTAGGATTCTCACCCTGACTACCTATATATGCTGATACCTGTGAACCAAGCAGCTACACCAAGGATAGCAATGTGCAATGTCGTTTGTTTTTATGTGGAAATTCACCACTGTAAATTTATCTGGTAGGACCATTTTCATGTGTTACATAAGGCTACATATGTTGTACTGGTATTATCATTTAACTGTAGAAACTGCCTAATTTCTTCTTTAATTTCATGTGGGATTCACTGGTTGTTCAAGATGGTGTTATTTAATTTCTATAGGTTTATGTAGTCCTTGTGTTTTTTGTTTGTTTGTTTAATGTATTTCGTAGATAGTCTACAGAGTCTCACTACACAGATCGTACTTGTAGTGATCTCCTTGCTTTCAGCCTCCCAAGAGCTGGAATTACAGGTGCATACCTCCATGCTCAATCTCAGTTGCTATCTCAGCATGCTCCAGGGGCAGGGCCAGCACAGAATGCTGTGGGCATCAAACCCAGGTTCCTGTGCCTTTAGTCTGCTGAACTATCTCACTGGCCCTAGTCCTTGTGGTTTTTTTTTTTTTTTTTGCCATTGATTTCCAGTTTCATCATGTTCTGATCTGATAATATGAATGGGGTAATTTTAATTCCTTTGTATTTACTTAAGTTCTATGAGACTATGTAGTCTATTTGGGAGAAAGCCCTGTGTGCTGCTGAGAAGAATATGTGTATTGTTGTGGTAGAACCCTGTATATATCTACTAAGTCTATTTGTTCAGAGGTTTGTCTTAGCTTTTTCATTTCTTTGTTGAATTTTTTGGCTAGCTGATCTGTGTGTTTGTGACTCTGGGGTGTCACAAAGTTTCAACTGTGTTAGTCTGTATTTGATTTTTCATGTCTGTTAATAGTTGTTTTATATAGTTGGGTGAATGGGTATTTGATGCATTTGTTTATGATTGTTACCTCTTCCTCTTGGATTGTTACTTTAACAAATACGTAGTGACCTTCTTTGTCTCTTTTCATCAGTCTTAGCATGAAATATACTTTGTCTATAAAAAAGGAAAGCTACCACTGCTTTTTGTGGGGTTCTTGTGCATAGAATGTTGTTATTCAACCTTTAACTTTCAGTCTATGCATCTCTTTTTTAGTTAAATGTATTTCAAATATGAAGCATATAATTTGGCATTGTTTCTTGATCCATTCTTACAATAGGTTTCTTTTGATTGACGAATTGTGACCACTTATATTCTGATTAATTACTTGGTTATGTGGCAGATTCATTCCATTAAGATTCATGGAATTGTCATTTTCTAAAAGATCGGTAAGAGCTGAGTTGGTGGTCTTCAATTTCTTCAGGTGTGATCATGTAAGTATCTTTCTCCATCAATTTTGAGAGATAATTTTTCAGGGTGTATCAGTCTGGATAGGAGGTCGTTTTCATTTAGGGATGGAAACACTTCACTCTAAACTTTCCTTGACTTAAGGACTTGTGTAGAAATGTCTGTTATGATCATTTTTGGTTTATTTTTATAGACATTTGGTTTATTTTCCACCAAAAGCTTTTAATATTCTGTTCTTACACTGAATTTCTGGAATCTTACTATTAGATGCCTTGGGGTGGATTTTTTTTTTTTCTGATCATGACTAGCTGAAGGTCTCTATGCATCACTCATCTGTCTGCTAACTTTTTTCTACCTTGGGAAGTTCTATGTTATTACTTCTGTGAACAGGCTTTTTATGTCCTTTGTTCTGTCTTCTTATTTCTACTAATTCTAATTAGTCTTATTTTATTCTTCTTTATATCATCTAGTAGCTGTTATATTGATTTTTTTATAGTCCTGTGGTATTTTTAAGAAGTCTTTCATTTAATTAACTGAAAACCTGTCTTCAGATCTGATATCCTGTCTTTACATCGGTTGATTCTGTTTCATATACTTTAAATAGAATTTTTAATATCTTAGATATTTGTTTAAATCTGTTTTATGGAAAATAGTTTTTTTCTTATGTTTGACACCCATGGTTTTCATCACTTTACTAAGCTCTTCTATTTTTTCTTTGTGTATACTCCAGATTCACTAATGTCCTTCATTCAATAATGTCCTTCATTATTATCAACATCTTTTTATTTATCTGTGTAATTATTTATGAGTTTTCTTGATGACTCATTCATCTGCTTTATTAGTTCCATTGCTACAATTTCAGAACATTCCAACAGGTAACTTTTGACTTCTTCCACCTCAACTCCCTCTGGATTTGCCTTGGGTGAGCCAGAGGTCTGGTTGCAGCTTCTGTATTATTCATTTTCTATTTTTTAATTTGTTTTCTGCATTGATGCTTGTAAATATCTTATGGTAAGTAGCTTTATTGCTAGCATCAAGACCTCCTTAGGAAATGGCTGCTTTTCAAAGATGTCTTCTAGATATAGCTGGCCTTTGGCTTTTGAATCTTTTCCTAAGTCATGCCTCTTCAATTTATTGCGGATGAGAGGTTGCTGCCTGTTTGGCCCAGCACCCAGTACTAGACTGTGGTATCATTTGTGACCCCCAGACAACACCAGTATTGGCATACAAACAAGAGCAACTGACCATAACTGTTACTGTAGCTGAAGTGTACAACCAGTAGTAATAATAGCATCAAATACAGTCTAAAAAATAACAAACCTTGATGACTGTTAATTTTCTACCTTTAACCAAGATTTATAGTTATATAACAAAATCTAAAACATATTAGAAAATTATAACCAAACCACGCAATTTTACCCTCCAAAGAGAAAATTTAAAGGAAATAAGAGGGAAAAAACCAGAAAAATAAAACAAGAGAAAACAACTAGAAGCGAAGATGAAAGACAAAGTAAAATTATCCATCCTACTGTATGCTTGCTAGGATTACCCAGGGTGGGCCTTGGCCCTGTCTTCCTCCTGGGGAGAGCAAAGCCATGTCCTGAGTTGAATACTTTAGATCCCAGAAGAAGACAGAAGGAAAAGAAAACAGATAAACAAGAACAAAAGAAACAAAAAACTAAGAATGATGTTCACGTGCATTAAAAAAAATACTAAGAAAAAAGCAAATGATCAAAAAAACCCACAAAAACTCAAAACGAACAAAAAGACCAAAAGCAACGAAAAAAAGAGAGATTTTGCTGTGGTTTCAAGCCTGTGGCTATCTTCTGGGGTTTATAATTTCCCAAGCCAGTAGCTCTCAGAATATCTAGAGACATTTTGTATTTTAAAAACTTTGATTGGTTTGAAATGCGAAGTTAGTGGATGGAGAACAAGGATTCTATTAAACATCCTACCATGTGTAGGACAGACCTTCCCAAGAAAGATTTATTTGGTCCAACACAGCAATCAGTAGCGCCGAGGCTGAGAAATCCTGACCCAGTCTGCCCTTCCCAGGGAAGACCAATAGAGCTGCACTAACCCAAATGTCTGGCATTGCACACAGTCAGCCTGCTGCCTGGGTAGCAAAGAACTTTCTTTCCCCCAGAGTTTTATGTTGTTCCTTCTGTGCCCTCAGAGCTGTCTGAGGTAAATTCATACACATTTATTATAGCCCTTCTCTCCCTGCTCCTGTCCTAGTGATAAGAGTGGTGAGAGAAGTCCCTTGGAAGTTCCAGCTCGCTGTGGGGCTGCCCACGCCCTCAGGGAACATGATGGAGCTGACCAACATAGTCCTTATCAGGTCAGGATGTCACAGCTGCACAGTTTCCCATCATACCCAGTTTCCTGGAAACCATGAAGGTGCTCTGCCTCTGTCTCAAGGAACCTTGTGGAAGTAGTTCCTTCAGCTTTGTCTGCAGCCACTCTTCATAACACTCAACACAAGTCTGCTGGGACCAGCCAGGAGGCCAGGAGTTGGGGAAAGACTGTTCTGACCTCTTGTATCTGAAGAACAAGAGCAAACTGAGAACAATGATCTGAATGCAAATAAACATTCTCAGATCAATCCGTACAAAGAGAACAAGTACTGTGTGTTAGAAGAAGGAACAGGTATTCTGAGTGACACTTTCCATACCAGCCTAGCACCCCTTCAGCATCAGCCACATAGCCAGTGTGAATCCCATTCCTTTTGTTAGTTCATCCTCCAAATGAAAGGTCCATCCGCCTTCCTTTATGCCTAATGAAATCCCACTCTCCTTCAAAGCTTCATTCTCCTCCCTTCTGTGAAGATTTCAAAATCAGCCAGAATGCTTTTGGCTGTAAGTAACAAAATTTTGAAAAATTAGTAGTTTTATTATTTCACGTAAGAAGTCTGGAAGAAGAGTCCAAGAGTTGAGCAATTCCACAGCTTCTTAACTTCTCTCCAGTTCCCTTGGGTTTGTCTCATGATCACAAGAGAGCTGCCACAGCCGTCTCTTCATCATGAAAATATCCAAAGGCAAGAAAAAAAGAAATTCCTTCCCTCTTACTTGACATGGAGCACAAGAAAAAAATTGATTAAAAGCTACCTCTCTCTCTCTCTCTCTCTCTCTCTCTCTCTCTCTCTCTCACTCGCTCGCTGTATGTGTGTGTGTATTTAAGGCAGGTCTACAGGGTCTCACTACTAGATCAGACTCAGTGATTCTCCTATTTTCAGCCTCCCAAGTGCTGGGATTAAAGGGGAGCACTACCACACCCAGTCTAGAAGCCACTTCTTTTTTATAACTTTATTATTTTTAGAACATTTTTAGATTTACAGAAAAATTAAGAGTAAGACAGAGTTGTCTAATTTGTCCTTGCCCCATGTAGGTAGAGCCTCCCCCACCACCCCACTCCGGGGCAGTATTCTCATTCCAGCTGGTGAACCTACACAGACATGCTATTGCCACTCTGACTCCACAGTTCGTGCTGGGCTCCCTCTTGGCGCTGTACCTGGCCGCGGACACTGCTGTGACGACCACGTGCACCTGCCTCCGCACTACTCCGAAGTCCTCTGCTCTCCACCTACTCCTCCCCCGCCCTTGCCTAATTATGGCAACTGCTGATCGTTGTATGTTGTTTGTTTGTTTCTAGCCAGACTACTTGGATTCATCCACTTGGAATCATCCAGAATACACCCTTTGCAGGTGGCTTTTTCCACGCAGGAACAGCTCAGTTCTTTTTAGTGACGAAAAATGCTCCTTTGTATGCACTGCGGCTTGTCCTTGCACCTACTGAAGGACACCTTGCCTGCCTCTGCATTTCATCAGTTATGACAAAGCTGCTACAAACATCTACCACGTAAAGATGTTTTTGTGTGGACATAGATTTAAGTCCTCTGAGCAGATCATGAGGAGCATGAGCACTGGGTCATGTGTGAGCCTACATTTAGTTTTTGGAGGACTGCTGCCTTCCAAATTGACTTCACCAGTTCACATTTCTAGCAGCAGTGAATGAGGATGTGTGCTGCTTCAAACCTGGCAGCTATTTGGTGCAATCGGTGTTTCAGACTTGCACTATTCTGATAGGAGTATAGAAGCATCTCATCGTCTTTTCTTTTTTTTTTCCTAGTGTGTCCTATTTGTCATTTCTGTGTCTTCTTTTGAGAAGTTTCTGTTAATGCCTTTGTCCTATTTAAAAATCAGATTATGTTTCTTATTGTTGGATTTGAAGAGTTTTTGTATATTTTGGATGATAGTTTCTTCTTCTCCTTCTTCTTCGTATTTTAGGGAAGGGTCTACAGGGTGATCAGGGTCTCACTACAAGATCAGACTCCTAGCGATCCACGTGTTTACAGCCTCCCAAGAGCTAGGATTACAGGTGTGCACCACCATGCCCAGTCTCATTTGCCATCTCAGGGCACCCGGGGGCAGGACAAGCATGGCAGGTCTGGGAATCGAACCCCAGGCCCCTGTGCCTGCTTGCAGGCACTTTAAACCGCTAGGCTATTTGGCTGGCCCTATGATGATAGTTCTTTATCATATATGTCTTTTGCAAGTATTTCCATCTAGTCTGTGGCTTGTCTCCTGAGTCTCTCAATATTGTCTCTCACAGCCCTGCGGTTTTTCATTTTAATCAACCCCAGCTTTTCACTTATGTCTTTCATGAGTTGTGTTGTACAATTGTGTATCTGAAGGTCATCTGCACATACAGTGTCACCCAGGTTTCTCAAATGCTATCTCCTAGTGTGTTAGTTTTGTATTTTATGTTTAGGTCTACGATCCACTTTGAGTTAATTTTCATGAAGGATGTAAAGTCTGGGTCTAGAATTTCTCTCTCTCTCTCTCTCTCTCTCTCTCTCTCTCTCTCTCTCTCTCAGTATGAGTGTCTAATTTTTTCTACATCATTTACTGAAAAGCCTGTTCTCCACTGTATTGCCTTTGCTCCAAACCAAGCTCTCTTTATTTTTTCTCTAATATTCATCATACAGAATCAGTAAAAGGTGCCACACTAGAGAAGGCATTGGCAGTGAGAGCTTAGCAAATTTGGCTTGGGTTTGACCCCAATTCTAGCACTAAGTACTGGCCATTCTCGAATCTCAATTTCTGTCACTCTTGGTAATCTATCACTCTCAGAAATGAAATGGTGCCTTAGAGAAACTCAAAGCTGGAAATTAAACTGTCACTCAGGGTCTTCCCCTGGCCTGTCCTTCACTTTTCCCCAGCCTTCCTCTGGACAGAGAGGTGCCACAAACCAAGCCATGTCTTCTTAGAATTCCTGAGGCCCAGCATCAGGAGCTGGAAGCTTGACCTTGCAACACTGAATCCAGAAACTCAGGAACACCGAACAGAGAATCTGCAAGCACCTGCCAAGAATAGAAGTTATCTGTAGCCAAACTCGAGAAAATGATTTTATTGGGAACACGGGATTTTCTAAAAAAATCGCCATGTGACAAATTCTCCCTTGGCCGTTCTGTTACTCTGTGGCCATTGTATTATCACTATTCACATTTGCTAAGGGCTTCCTATCTGCCAGAGATTCTGATAAGTGCTCTGTATACCTTTGTTATATGGCACTCAAGCAAACCTGAGTTGACTGCTATTGTCACATCATCTCACTTTTACAATTAAGGAGGTAGATTTATAGATGACAAGCAGGTGCACAATGGTGTGACTCTTAAGAGGTTAACGACGTAACCATGCTAATGCCAGTTGGCCTCAGAGGTGTATATCTAGTTCCTTCATCTATTCCCAGAACATACTTGGAGCCTGGCACACAGGAAGTGTGTGTGAAATGATTTTGTATGGATGCAAATTGCACTGTCCTGAGGGAACTGCTGTCCTCACCCAGTTAAAGGCCGGGGTACTTGTCCGTTGGAAGACGGATGTCTTCTGTGTGCTCCAGACTTTCTGGGCAACGGCTGGTGCGGCATCTCAGAATGACTGCACAGAGGGAGGGATGGGCTTAGTAGAAACCAGCAGTTAGAGGGATTTAAAGTTATGCAAAGAACTCAGACCTCACATCTTCATGGTTCAGTGTGCTACCTGGCAAATCTGCATGCCAGCATATTCTGTCTCCAACTGCCTGCTAGCTCCTCAATTCTCCCACTTAGGGTTCATTTTTCTTCTGTATCATTTCCCACTTTCAGTCTGAAACTATTACTCATTCTTACTAGTCTCACCATTTGGTCTTTGACACACACATCAGAGCAAATATGAGAACAAGTCTGCGCCGAGCAATTCCAGCAGCCGCGTCACGCGTGAGGCAGCACCACACTGCAGCCGCGTGCGCTTTTTGGCCATTTCAACAACAACCTCCTGGACTTGGAAAAAAATGAATTTGATCTCTTGTCTCTCATCTTTCCATCTCCTGACTTGGAGTTCAGTTACCTCCAGGTAGCTGTCCACTTACACTGGCCAGAGGGGACCACAAATCTGAAGGTGAGGCTGGAAATGGAGCGGAGGGTTCTGTAAGACTTGGCCCTTTGTTTAAGGTCTAGGTGAGCATGGAAGAGAGGACAACTTCACTCTCTAACCTCTCCTTTCTAGGTGGGCTGTTACTCAGGGGAGAAGTGTTACTGGGTGCTCCTTCCCCTCCTTCCTTCCTGGGGCTCCCCCAAAGGGAAAGCTGCAGATCTACCTGGAGAGCCACAGCACTCATGGAATCTGTTTTTGTTTTTTTTTTTTCTAGTGAGGAGGTGATAAGCATGCCAGACATGTTGCTCTATAGTATTTGTGGTCTCTGCCCAGTGGCCCTCTTTCTACTGCTCTGTGGCTCTGTCCTTACCTGGATCTTTTCTTCTAAGGTTCCAGGGTTGGTTTCGAATAGTCTTTATCAAATTTCAAGGATCCAATGAAATGATTAAATGTTCCCCATAAAAATCTCTTCCCTGGGCACTCAGTTATCTCCATGGTGAGCAGGCAGTGATGGGACAGAGCTGGGAGAGCCCTGACAAGCTGCCTCTCAGCACAGGCGCAGCCCTTCCCTCGCTGACCATAGCACAAGACTCCTGACTCAAGACTGAGGTTCAATTCCAGCTATGTCACCCAGCAGCTTTGTCACCCTAGGTGAGTTACTGCATCTCTCTGATCAACAACTCCTCATCTGTAAAATGGGAGTAACAAAAATACTAACCATTCAGTAGTATTATGAGGATTAAATACATTGCTATTTGTGCAGCATCTAGAATAAGCCCTGGCATACTATATACCAAATAGTGTGTATGGGTATGCATGTGCATGTGTGTGTGTATGTGTGTGTGTATGTTGTATGGACATGCATGTGCCTACTAAGATAAAATATAAATTAAGAATAGAAACAAGACAAAGACATTAGCAAATGAAGGGTAGCCCCGACCACCTGGAGCTGGCCTGGCACAGCCAGATCTTGGTTTTCTGCTGAACATAAACAATTCTGTCAACCACCAACATGAGACAAGACCATTATAAATATGCTGGATCAAGAGAAAGATAAGATTGCTCCATAAGCAGCCTTCATTCCTAGCTAACCTGAGGGATCACTTGTAGCTTTATCCTTGTGTACAACCCTCTAGATAAGAGAATGAGAAAGCTGGTCCTATAATTACTAGAGCATCCTGACAGCTTCCAGTCTAAAGCAAAACCTCTTCCTCAATGCCTTCCAAATCTCCTCATAGCAGCCAGAATGTCCCTGCCCCACAAGACAGGCCCCATGTGTTCTCATCCCTTCCCCATCTTCCAGGAAAACCCTTTTTACCCTTTGGGGAGCTAACCCCTCCTCCACTCAATGGGCTTTTCTTACTACAAGGCGTCATGGGTGAACATGTAAACCAAGCTTAGCAAATCTGAGCCTGGGGCATGGTGACCATGTGCCCCAGTACAAAGCCAGTACAGGTTGACTACAGGACTCTAGCTGGAATAATGTGACAGGTGTCCCTCTGCATTGCTGTAAACTTGGATTTACTAGGAACTATCTTTGGGGAGAGTCCTGTCCATTGCTTGCAAGTATTGGCCGCCAGCCCTCCTGTGACAAAACCATCTCAAAGGCTTTTGGAGAAGTATAGATTCTTTGAATCTTCCTACAAAAGATCGTTTTGAGACAGGGCCTTACTGGGATCTATTTTTATAAAATGTATTGGCTATAACCTTAAAATCATGAAAAGCAGAATGAACAGATAACCCACACCTCAAAAGACTGAGCACAACACCAGAATTACAGTGGTTTCTAAAAGAAAATATGACTTAAAAATTCCAGACATGAATGATTCATAACTTTTAAATTACTTATTACCATATATTGCCATATATTTTCTATTATTAATCAACTATTCTACCTAATTTACAGCTTTAATTTTATCATAGGCATAAGTCTATGAACAGAAAAAAATCTACATAGTATTCAAGCCCCCACCTCCAAAAGTATTCTATGCATGCGGCCTGCATGACCAGGCAGTTATATACCCTTGTATTACATTCCTTAGAATTTCCACCCTGGGGACAGAATGCTGTCTGTCCTTCACCCCCAACTGGATGGGCACAGCGCTAGAAGGCTGGCACGAGCCTGGCCACTCAAGGAGTCTCTTTTTGGCTGAAACAGCTCTCACCATGAGTCAGAGGAAGCTCTGCAAACACAGACCAAGGATTTCTTACTTCTAGGTTGTGCTTGCTGTGCTTGCTGTAGCATGTTCCCCGGTCCCCTCTTTCTCTGTACAGTATTTCACCTGCCCCCTTGTCTTCTGTGTGAACAGTTGGTCCTCGTAATCCACAAGCAGCTCATAGCTGGTGTGTTACTGTCACTCCACCGGGCTGCACATTCGGTTCCAGTAGGCACGCAGCTTTGAACGTCCTCTTCACGGAGCTGCCAGCTGCTTGCCTAGGCTGTAGGCTGGGGTGGCGGCTGCTGGGGATGCGGTTTTCCTTCGTGCTGATAAAAATGTATCTTTATCGTTGTGTGCTGTGAATATTGAATGGGACCGTTGCAATAAATTTCCACGAGAGTGCCGTGGAGGTGACGTCCTAATATCCACTAGAAGGGCTTCAGATGAAGCAGTCCGGGTTAGCCTTGCAAGGGTGAAAATGGCAGAGGCGGCCTGCAGAGCGCTGGGGTGACACTCGGCATCCTTCCGGCCTCTGCGCTGGACCCTGCAAGTCACCGTCTCAGAGGAGGATATCGGAGGAGACAGTTTCCACTTCCACAGCGCACCAGATCCTAGCGGTGCTGCCACACACGACAAACTCCCAGTGACTAGAGGAGAGACTGTGCTCCCTCTGTAGTGGGAACACATAAGTAAGTGGAAGGAAGCAGGATGGAAAAGCAGCAGAGGAAGAGCTTTGTAAATTAAGCACACGGGAGCTGTCCCGGCAGCCCCAGGGCTGGCAAAACCCCCAGTCAACCTGGAAGCCCGCTCACACCCACCACGCCGAGACGCGTTCTTGCTTCATCTCAGAGATGCTCGCGTGGATCCAGCGCTCCCGTGTGAGCGTGGCTGGTGAGACACGGGTGATCCTGACACTGGACTATTACATTTCTGAATACATCTTCCATTAGGAAAAACTGTGTAATTCAATCCTTTCTTGAGACTGGGTGGTGGACAGATGTAATTTCAAGAAACATTTGTTTCCTGTCTGTGGCACATACAGTGAGAATAAGTACTTAGAAACTACTCTAGAAACTATACTACATAGACTATGTTTTACATATATTAATTGGTCTGCAAAAAATGTAACGGCAAAAGCTTGGCTTTTCACATCTGGCGTGAGATGAGCAGCCAGTTTTGCGTTGCTTACCTTCAACTGTCTAAAAAAAAAAAAAAAAAACCATTAAACTGGTGTATGCCAATAATCCCAGTAATCTGGCAAGCCGAAACAAGAAGGTTGTAAATTAAAGCTCAACCTGGGCAATTCAGGGAGGCCCTGTCTCAAAATAAAATATAGCAGGACTGAGGAAGTACTGAGTTCAGTACAAAGTAGGAAGAGGCATACAATATCCTTAACATTCTATGGTGTTGTTTTGTAACTCATTTCTAAGTTCTCTGATACTTTTCAGTCCACTAAAAGTCCACCCTCATTGTACTGGGGCACCTGCTTTAAAGTTTATTATACGACAGGCAAAGCTGTAACTTCTCCACCCCCACGGTCAGTTTCCTATTGGGAAAAGGTAAGGTAGTTTTATGTGTGTTTAAAATTATGTATTTATTTATTTTTTAGGTATTCAGTACAGGGTCTCACTATGCAGTGAAGGATTTTAAGTACATAAAGTCCAAGATGGAATTTTCTCTTCTTAGGAATTCAAATCGAATTTGTGAAATAAAAGGTAGCCTAGGCCTGGGGACATAGCTCAGCTACACAGGGCCTACCTGGCAAGCACAAGGTTCTGAGTTCAATTCCCAGTATCAAAAGAAAAGAAAGGCAGTATAGCTTTTCACCATGTACATTTTTCAAGTCATATGAAGAATTTATACAGAGCTACTTCATTTGCCTGTTCTGAGTGTCATTTTATAATTCTGGCAAAGAGGAAAAGACTGAGGAAATGTCACCCACCCCTTCACCAAACTTACAAAACTGAAAACTTTATCCATGGCAACTTCAACGCAAGCTGCATCAGTGATTTAGATGGTCATTTGTGCTCGGGTGAAAGTTTTGTTTGATTATAAACTACTTCCTAGATGCTTTTCTAGTCCAAGTCCCATAGCCCCTCTGTAAAGGATTAAGCAGCACTGGAGACAGTGAGTTCAGAGTCAGTTGTTTTCTTTGGTCTTAAAAAAGGGGGGCTGCACATACTCAACTGTCAAGACTCCTTTTTTTTTTTTTTCTTGTGATCCATCCAAACACATTATGAAGCTGAATCATTTCAGTTACTGTAATTTTTTCCTAAAGGTTCTGTTTCCCACACTCAAATTCTGCCTCCAAAGTCAGATTCAGACTCCAGTTCTCAAAATCTGTTCCAAATCACATTCACAGCCTAACCCTTGAGAAAGGGAACTTGAAGCTTTATTTGCCTCACTTCAGAATGAGTCAAAGTATTTAAAAAGCAACAAAAATGTGAAATCCCCTGATGAAGTGTCTTTGAAGTGCTCTGGCCATGTCAGTAAAAAGTCAAACATTATCTAAGTCTATTCAATTTTTAAAGTGGAAAATGGTTAAACTTAGCACACACATAGGCAAACAGCTGTTTTCAAAAAACAAAAGCTTATTCATGCACACAAAGGGAATTAATATTAAATTGGAGGTGGAGATGGGCAGAAAGGAACATGTGAGAGGGACTGTGCAGTCAGTGGAGATGACGCGGGTGTCGTGCCAGCTGAAAATGAGAATTCCATGGCATAGTAAAATTAGGGACAACACATATGACTAGTAGGAGCTATGAATCCCACCCACATGAAGAGCCCAGTTGTCAATATAATTGTGCAAGAGATTTTTTTAAAACTGAAATGTAAACCGACCAAGTGAAGATTTCTATGCAGTTTGAGGCCTCTGTTCTTTTTGTTTGGGATAGTGTTGTGACTCCAACTTTACGGGTCAGGAGATGCGGGCCTAGGACTGCAGTTTCTGGGTCTTCTTCCTAACATTCTCACAGATGAAGTGGGCTTTCCCCTTCTGACACAGAAGTCAGATGAACACAGGAAAGACCCACATAGGCAGGGAAACACAGTGAAGAGAGAACAGAGCTGGGATAATGACAGATGCCAGCCCACCACAAGCCCTAGATACCCCGGCAGCTGAACTCTTCCAACAACTCATGAAGAGGGGTGTTATTTCCATTTCATAGATGCCCATTCAGAGAAAGAGTAAGTTTCCCAAGGTCTGGAGGCCCCCTCTAACTCCATGCTTACGCAACTACAAAGCCCAGCCTCTTCTCCTGTCAGCCAGATCACCTCAAGTTACCCAAGCCTGAGGAAAGGAGACGAAGCTACCCTACTTGGGACAGGAATATCGAATTGTGGCTCCCAGTGGTGACTCAGCTCATAGGATACATTTAATAAATATCAGCTCATTATAAAATTAGATTAAATTATACTTTAACACATTTGAATTCATAAGGACACAAAGGAGCGTGAAGTTCCCATAGGAACCATCACTGAGGAGACTCTATTTAGCGCGCTGCAGAGAACCTTGTGGAGGTCTCCATGTGGAACACACTTCTAAGTGTTAGTGCCCTTGGAGTGTCTACACTGATGGCAAACTGTTGAAACTGATTTCTAAAACTGCACTGTGACGGAGTCCAATCTAAGAAGTTAGGGTGCCTGCCATTACCACTGAAGAGTACAACCACAAAGCATAGTAACATAAACCTCTGACCACACGTTCATCCCTTTTGAGAATGCAATTACATTTATAGAACCCACCAAAAAAAGAGAGGGTGGTGGAAGGAAGATTTTGCCTTTCAAAGCACAGGCCTATTTCCACGTGATGGACTTGGCCTCTACAATGCCCCGAAGATGGAGTGTAAACGGCTCTGTTGAAGGGCGAGGCTATTCCATTCTCCAACCCTTCCTCAGCTGCTCCACCTCCCTGTTTAGAAGGTCAGATCAAGGGGGCAGGGGCTTGTTTGGGCACCACTAGCCACAGCAGGACCCGGCACTGGCATCTCTAGCCACCTATCCGCAATCATGCACAGCACCGAATGCCTGGACAAGTAATTTTTCAGTGGATCACAGAGGAGATTTCAATTATACAAAGAAATAGTTCTAGAAACAATCTTTAAGAACCACGGGCACAAATAATTCAAGTGGAGATGTTCCTAGAGGGTTAGCATTGAAGATTTAGCCAAATTTCAGAAATGTACCAACTTCATTCTAAGCAGGAGTCCAATCAGAATCTCAGTAGATGGCAGGTCAGCCCTCAGTATGACAGACAGCACAGCAGTCCTCTCTCAGGTGGGAACAAGGGTCAGCAGTCCCGGAACGAGTTCAGTATGGAGCGCCTCTGCTGACACTGAGGGTGGCCAAGAGGGCTCATATGGAAGGTGACAAGAGTAAAGCCTGTCCTACGGTGCCACTCCTGGCTGTGCCTAGGGCTGGCCACAGGAATGATGACTGACTGCTGGCCCGGACTCACTAGCTCACGCAAGCGCCTTTGCTGCTGGAGCTGAGTCAGTGTGAAAAGCGAGGAAACGTACATTCACTTGTACCACAAATGGTGCTGCTGAAAATAGCAAGAAAAAAATCATTTTCTTAAAAGAGAAAGATGAGCATGAATTTCCATACAGATTTTTTAAAAAGACATTTAATCTAGTAAGAACAATACAAAGGGATTATATAAATTTATTTCTCATGTAACAATTGATTAAAAAATTCTCATTTTCAACGTGAATTCCATCTGTCATTTTTTTTAAAAAAAAGTCACTAAAAGGACAAAAACCCACACAAAAATACAATCTATATCTGTTCTCTATTTACAGATAACCAGTCACTATTAAGGCGCAGATTGATTAAAAGCTAACATTTATTCAAATAATCCAAATATTCTGTGCATCGTGTAACACTGACAACTTGGTATAGTGTCATAATCCCTTTATTCAAGAGAAAGTGAGAAAAATAGCTTCCAGTGTTTTTATTTATTTTTAACCACCCTATTTTACCTATTTTAAGTGGGACAGTTTTCCCTTTGGCATAAGAACACACTTCATAAAATGTGTATTGATTTAATACTGCATGTTCATCCTATCTTCCTCTTATTTGTAAAGGCACAGCAGAAAGGTGAAGAGCTCCAAATGGTTATTTCTTACTTTGGGGAGGTCTTAGGGAATAAACAAATTTCAAAATCGAGTTGCTGAGCAGGAAACCAAGCTGGAGCTACCACGCTCCGGGGAGCGCTCAGCGCCGCGCTTTCCCGCACCGTCCAGCCAGCGCCTGGGGAGCGCCTGTGCACGCGCACAGGAAGGCGGCACTCCACGCGCCCAGGGAGCGATTGGGTTCTACGCTCCAAGGCAGATGAGATTGAGCTCATGTTACATAGGTGCATCGTCTACGCCTTCAAGGTGACCAAGGTTCATTTTTTAAAGTGAACATTTGTTCTATGTGCAAAATACATCTTCAATTCTTGCTCTTACTGTGTACGTTCCCAATGTCTGTAAGTTTATCTAATGCCTTCTATGAAGAGCACGTGACAGTGGTTTATGTCGACAAAGAAAGTCTTGGATACTAAATATAAATAAGCCATTACAGGTAATTGAGAACATTTCCTATGGGAAAACTTTCCAGCAATTTAATATACTTGGAAATAATATTATTACTTTGAATAAAGAAAGACATTTTGGTGATTTTCTTCACTGACCGAAAACCTTCATAAATCCACAATAAGATATCTGAAGAGACTCAGGAGACGATGTTGCCTGATTTCTTGTACTTTCACAGTATGATTGTAATAATAAATCCAGCCACTTAGAAAATGGTCTCGCTTTTCCCTTCAGAATTCAGCTATCTTTATATAAAAACTGTCACCCTGGAGACTTACATAGCCTTTCTGTTCTCAATCCTACAGGAAGCAATTTCAGAAAGTCCTGTGCCCACACGGAGCACAGTGAATGTGTACACCGTAAGGACATAATGTTTTCCTTTTCAAGATGGCAACAGTGCTGTCTTGTCAGATGGTTATTTATCTTCTTAAATAAAGTGACAATCTAGGGCTCCAGTTATTAAATGCCATCCATTCTCTACCATAAATCTCTAGCATATCAATTTCATCAATTATGTACTGTATGCTTATAATATCTAAAAATAAAAGTTTGATATAAATAAATGTCCTTTAGTGGCAGTATACTAAATAAAAACAGCCCTTTGCCTTCAAACAACCATTAAAATCACTTCAGCGATATAGGCAGCAGCTAAATATGATGCCTGCAAAGGGTTAATATTGCAAACTCCGTCTGGTCTGTCTTGCACCTGGCACCGTGAGCGCGGCTCACCGTGAGTGTCCCTAGGATGCTGACGCGAATGCCGAGAACCGGTCGTCACCGAGTGCACGCACATTTCCCGAAGTCACAGGGCAGTCTGCAGAGAATCTAGTATCCAGTACCATGTCAAAAAGAGGCTGGACTTAGCCAGAAAAATGTGAACAAATCTGAACTGTACCGATATGAAATGGAAAGAAAGAAGAAGAGAAAAAGAGAACCTCCACAGGACAAGAATCAGAACATGTAAAGTGCTGAGAGACCTCCATAATTCTTATAAAGCAGTACCAGAAATTCCATGTTGATTATTATTATTTTTTTGTATTCCCCAATACCAAAAAAAACAAACCAAAAAACAACTTCTACGTTTTCTGGCATCCCAGATGTTAATTTATCCTTCATTTTCAGTGAAAAAAAAATAAAATAAAAATCAGTGCATATGTTATATAGGTTTTTAAAAAGAAATAAAGCCCTATGCTTGTACTGTAAATTCTGTCCAAATGCCATTTTAAAAAGTAATCCACAAGCAGCACTCTGTGCAGCAGTGCAGGGAGCGTCTTCTCGGCTGCCATCCTTCCCCCACAGAGCGCAGACGTGAGCAGATGCGTTGGTCCCAGTACAGACCCTGGAGTGCCGCGGACGGTGGCGGTGATCAGAGGTGGCCGTGTGCCTGGAGGGCCCTGTTACCAGCGCCCACTGACGCTGGCAATGTCTGAGTGATACTGGCGGGGAAGCCTCCCGCTCACTCCACCTTCCAGGAAAGAGGCACGTGCATTTGGTGGTTCGAAAAGCTTTCTTCGGTTTTTATTTAGTTCTGGAGAGAAAGAGCAAGAGAGAAATGTTAGTAGCACAACAGAAAAGTTCTATATGCTACAGGACATAGCATTTTAGCTCATAAAATAGTGATGCAGTAAGTTTTTTGGGGGAATGTCAAGTCTGGTAGCAAAAGGAAAATTCTGAGTTAATGGTGAAGGCATACTAGAAAGTCTGATGTCAGAAGTAGCATATTGGTAGCTTATAAAACCAAGGACAACAAATAGGTTTTATGGTGGTTACAGAACTCTCTGGGGGCTAGATCATCTTCAGAGGCTTCTAACCATGTTAAACCATTTGAGCTATGCCAAAGGTTACTCCTAGGGCAGAGGGACAATCAAGGCCAGTAATGAGTATAAGAGAGGACACAGAAAATTCGAATACTTCCTAACTCATTTATAGCAAACACAGCAGCCATTAAGTTATTGAAGTCAGATGTGAAAGACGCCCTGTACCTACACATGAGGTAATGGAGAAGAAGAACACTGAAGCATTAAGCATTAAATTGGCCCTCATGGCTCTCCCAAGTCATTAAATCTATGCCTCCTGAATCACAAATAGGGGAAGAAGTAGAAGGTTTGTTTGAATAAAAATTGAACATAGTATGAAAAAATTCACATAGTACAAATCACAGCAGTTTAGAAAATACGTACTTGAAAACAACCAAAATTTGTATCCAAATTTTCAGAAAACTACAATGCTCTACTGCCATTTTGAAGGAACTAGAATTCTTAGAAACACTCCTTAGTTTGTCTACTGCCACGTAAAAATTATTAACTATGAAGGTAAAAAGTTAACCTACACAGACAACCTTGTTTATGACTACATATCCCCCCTCAAATGACCCTGGAACCACTAACGTAACTCTCTATAAGGAGGAGTCATACTATGGGGATTATAGCTTCTGGTAACCACCAAAAGCAAGTATCTTAAGACTTATTCAATTTCAAATAGATCATTTAAAGTTATCCTTTCTGTTTCACTTCAGGTAAACTGCAGCAAGTCACCTGACGTTACATTTATATTGCAATGGGGCTCAATTGTTCAACCACATGTACAATGCATTTGTGAATTCTGAGGTTGCCCTATAAAGAATGTGGAGCTACAGTAATGCTAAGAATGAGAACAAACTAGGCTGTCAAAGTAGATGAGAATGGACATAGGGCCCGAGATGCCCCTGACCCCTTCACTCTGCAATGTGGGCCAACACCCTTAATATTTCACCCCACTCGCTTTCAAAATGTATATGCCTGCCTTGTACGGGTCAAAGCAACAATAAAAATAATTCTCTTCAGTTCACATACAGTTTTTGGAAGAAAGATTAATGACATTATATGACAAGCACTTTACCTTTATTTTGTCCTATTTGAATTCTATCTAAAGAATAACTATAATTTTCATCTTAACATAAGAAATATGACTTTGAAAGTAGTTGATGTCACCTATCCATTAAATGGTGACACCTCGGATCTCTGATGGAAAGGTCAGTGGCCCTTGGATAAAGATCAACCGAGGCATCAGGCACACAAACTTAGACACGGGGAGTTGTAGGTATGCCTGGTACAGAGCCTTGCTTTGTATTTTAGTGTACCAAAGTTAATTCTTAAATTAAAAAGCTGGCAAGCTCCACAAACAAATGACACATGCGGGCATGCATATTTGACAGCTACTGTTTCAGCTTTCTGCATAATCACAGCAGCAAAGAAATTTATACTAGAAGTTGAGCATATGCATCCTGTGAAATTAAAGCACACGTGGGGCTGTCCAGTTGGACCCGTGACCATGTGCCGTCGGCACGAGTCAGCATCCAGAAGACTCATGAACACAACATGTGACATTTTTGGAGATCAGGATGGAATCAAGCACGCTTACAGGAACATGGCGAATGAACCAATCCCCTAGGTGGACTGCCTGGTGCATTACACTCAAGCGTGGAGGCCACCTCTGGGCGCTGCTTTCATGGAGAAGCAGCCTGCCAACAGGAAGGAGTGCCCTCGTGAGAGAGGCGCAGGGTGCCAGGCGGCGCAACGCCCTTCCCTAGCACCTGAACACGTGCCACAGAGCACATGAAACTGGGCCAGTGAAGACAATTTTTAAAAATAAATGTTGAAAACTTTTTCCTGAAAAATTACATTAGCTACATCTCTGAGAGCAGATAACGGGCTTGAGGGAATCCGATCATTCCCTGAAGATGCACGTCTGTGGATGTTTTTCACAAATGTGAAGTGGTGATGACATCTTCCAGGGAGGCTATCAAAAGTCAAGTTCGCCTACTGAAGAGACTTTAGAGGTTTTGTTGTCTTAAATTAGAAAGCAAACTTCCTCCTCTGATTTTTTTCTCAGTAAGCCTAAGGAATATTTGGGATCATACCAACCTTTTTCTTTGAAATCCCAAGGTTCACACAATCCTGGCAGCTCTCAGGATCTTGTTGCGGATCTGAACAGAGTCACAAACTAAAAGAATAGGTCGGGAAATGTTAGATCTACCTGTGGCTGGGGCAGGAAGCGCGTCTACAGGACACTAACCTTCCTTTCAGTGAGTCTGGGTACAGCCAGTCAAATCAATCACTAAACTACTCTGAGAGAAATCTCTGAATTTAAAAAAATCATGAATTTGAAAAAAATCAAATGTATTCTTTGATCCATCTCTACTAGAAATAAATTTCATCTCCTATAACATCTGAATACATGTCTTCTGGCCCCAGACAAAATAAAATCTCATACTGAGTAGATCTGATGATACATTTTTAAAAATATATAAAATTTTAAAAGGACTTTTGAGCAAACTCAGAAGGTAACGGAACTGTGTAAGCACGAGGCCAATGCGTGCCAGAGCTGCCTGGCTGCCTGTGTCTGTCTGGAAATGGAATGTTCTGAGACTGTAAATAGATGTCTTTGTTATCAGGAGCTTGAATTGGAGGAAGAAGCGTTTTGATGAATGGTTTCTCAATAACAACTTATTACTTGTAGAGAAAACAATTTACCAGGTCCGAACAATAGCAGTCAACAAAGGCAAAATCATCCTTAAAATAATCAAATATTCCATACTGTGCAAAGCATTCATAAGGCATCTTATTCTACATCTGTAGTTCCCTTTAAGAGCAATAGAACTGAACCCCACTGAGAGGAATTCTAAGAAGAAGAACATAACCTCCAAGGATACATGCCAGAGGATTAGAAAAAACCTTTAAAGCAAGAATTCTGATCGCTGCTCTACTCGCCTGAACCCAGAGTGAATGGAACGGCTATATTCCAGAGAAAAGCGGTCAATGATTCATCTGCAGCCCATGACAGTATTTAGTGATAACTGCTTGAGTCTACAAGCTCTAGAGAGTCTGGAGGTGGGGTGCACATAAAGAATTTAGTTCTTATAGTGTCACTGCTATTCCACAAATCTCTAGAGACTGCTTATAGACTGCTGGTACAAGATGTGGGCCTACCAGCACATTTCAATTGTGTAGGTGTAATGAATACATGAGTTCAAGTAGTGTGTCAACTTCATTTGTAAGTCCATAAAACAATGCAAAAGTATATAAAGTTAATTTGAGTCATAGAATAGCTTGTGGAGATAAGCTCCAGGGTAAGCAAGTTGAAAAACTAACTCTTATTGCAGAAGGTAAAAAAGAAAGAGCAAAGTAATATCCTGCTAGTAACATACACTGTTGAAACTGCTCAATATGCCCATCAAGCCAGATGACAGGTGACATGAAAGGACTTAGAAAAGGAGGTGACCTTACACGATCTTCTGGCCCAATCTACTTTCATGAAACCAAAAGAGGATTGGAAACTTACCCTAGATCTCAGGACAGGGCAGAGGGGAAAGCCCAGGTCTCCTGTTTGAATTCAGTGTTCTCTTCACTACATCAAAGCTAACTTCTGAGCTAACAGGGATTGGACCCCTACGTAGAGAGTGCTACTAGTGCAGTCTCTGTGGCACACCTTGGGTAGTAGATTTCTAAAATGATGTGGCCAGAGCTCTATTCACAGTGAAGCATAACAGCCACCACCAGAAAGCTCACCCATGGGATTTTCACCCCTCTTTAAAAGCTACTTTGCCTCAGTCTACTTTAGATGAGGATTTTGTATGCAATTCCCTACTAAGTAAAATGGAAAACCACTGAAGTTTTAAATTTATTTGCCACCTTCATTAGTGAATGCTGTCTGGACTCGACTTCCACCAGCTGGCTACATCTCTGTCGTCATAGCAGAGAAAGCCAGCAGAGTCAATGCTCACAAGCAGCTAAGTCAGTTTCTCACAGTATTGTGTGTGACACCTGGCGTCTGTTCTGACTGCATCTGTCTTTTTGAGGGAATGGCACATATATAAATTGGGCATTGAAGAACCTTAGTTCAAAGTCTTCAAAAATTAACCCCCTATTATTTCTTCCTCGTATTTCTCTAACACATTTTTGAGGTATATTAACTATATATCTGCCAGTTCCTGGCTCATCACCGGCCCAATTCCTTTCAAGTGAGCATCACCTAAAAAATACAGATGGAGCTTATTCTAATTCATAGATTATGGAACAGACACACAAAGTGGGTGTTTTGCAAAAACAGAAAACACTATTGTTTTCCTTCATTCTGTAACTACTTTCAGGATACTGTATCCTTTTGATGACTCATGAATTCTATTAACAGCATTAAAACAAATAAATAATACTACCAGGCTCCTATCTATACCAAAGTGTGGTACTTTTTGTTCAAATTCATGATCTCAGTCGATGTGCACAGACACATACACTTAAAACTGACATTCAATCAAGAATATTTATTCACGAACACAATGATTCCCACTTAGAGCCAAGCCCAAAAGGAAAAGTGAACTTTCTTCTCCCTGTGATGTTCTGTATAGAACAATTCTGGGTCTAGTTTTCTGAAGAGATCTGCTTCAAGCATTCTCGGCACTGGGCACACGGTTGGCACAGCAGCCCTTGAAACCACCAGCAGCGATGTATTAGAAGAAAAGCAAGTGCAGATGGGAAGCCCCCCCCTCCCCTAGGAGGAGGCCCTGGCAGATGTGTTTCAGATCTTAAATTATGTTCACCTGAGATGGCAAGCAGCATTTTCCTTCTGGCACCAAAAGTGGCAATGCCCAGCTCCTTCAGATCCTGGTCTGTGAGAGTGAGGAACGTCTGAAGGTCGATCTGCAGGCAGAAAGAACCCACAGCCAGCACGTCAAGCTCTTACCTTCTTCACCATTGTAAGACAGCTGCGTCGCATATGCATTTATACCTGTGTGTTGCCTGCCCTTAAAAGCTAACGGCGGTCTCATGAACTGGAAGAGAGTGAAGGGACAGGGACTGCCCAAGCACTCATACTCCAACCCGTAATTTACCGCAAACTGAGACAGAAGTTTAGTTCTGATCCCAGCAGGCTTGACAAAAAGGAAACGCAAATGTTACGCTACTTTTGTGAACTGATACAAGGAAGAGTATGTACTTGCACAGGAAAAAGGAAAAGAGCTCTTAGATTTAAGTTCTAAATTTGTCCAGTGTATCTTTCAAGAAGCATCTAGGTAATACAACAGATGGTGTCTTCACTGCGCTGTGCATGGCACTGAGACAAGGACTTGCAAACTGTGTCAGATCGATGGTTTCACTTGGTGCAGCCCAGCAGACCATAGTCCAGAGACTACTGAAAGTAGTACCAAAAGAGTACTTGCATTATACTGTAATTATATTCTATGGCATCAGCAGCAAAGGATGGAGGGAAATAGCTAGGGGCCTTGTTTTTCCTTTGAAGACAACGTGGCTGACTAGAATGGCAGCAGACTTAAGTTAGACTTGGATTCAGACCTCAATTCTGTCACTGTCAGTCAGGGACATGTAGGATTAAAAATACTGGACAGAGGGGCTAGGGAGATAGCTCAGTGGAATAAGTGCTTGCCTGACAAGCACAAGGTTCTGAGTTCGATCCTGGTACTACAAAAAAAGAAAGAAAGAAAAGAAAAGAAAAGAAAAGAAAAGAAAAGAAAAGAAAAATACTGCACAGAAAATCCCAAACTTATCCACTGCAGCAGAAGATGCACCCTCCCTGACCAGCACATGTCTGCTTCTGTTAGTTGTTCCTAAAACAGTTCCTCTTACTTGTATTTCTTAGAAATGGCAGGTCACTGTGATGCATGCTGTAAGAGCCAAGCACAGACTGCCAAGTACTCTGCGTCTGTACTTTCCCTCGGCAACCCCATAAAAACCTCCTTCCCCAGGCCTCTGAGGCCTGACACTTCTGTAAGGTTTGCCAGTGCCCATCCAAACATTAAACAGATCTGCCTCCAAATCCTGGGGGTCGTGTTGGTGTTTCCGCTGGGAAGCAGAACGAGTTCCATTCCAGGAGAATTGTTCATAACTTGGACTCATTCCTAAGCCAACGAAGTGAGTACTCTCAGACCTGTGAAAGTTCACCACCCAAATACTTGTAAGTCGGGGGCATGCCTACCACGTAGGGCTCTTATAAACACTTAATATGACTACAGATGTAAAGCACACTAACAGGCTTACCAAAGGGGTTAAATAATTGGCAGCTATGGTTAGTAATAATATACACAGTCTGGCTGTGAAGGTTACTAAGTGAATCTTCATAACACCAATGAGGTTACAGAATGGGGCTACTATGAAGGGGAAGCAGATCACAAACCAAATTCCAATGCACCATATACAAGTAAAAAAGTACTTTGCATTAAATTGCACTAAACATAATTTGAAATTTTCTGTCAATCTGACATTACATCTAGATCTTATAAAACTCTAAAGCCAGCTTTTACCACAGTTCGAGAGATATATTCTTAGAAATTCTACTCAATGGACACTAAATTCCCCCAACTTCCTTCTCAAGGGCCATGTAGTTGTGTTCCAGGCTTCACAGGCCACATGGGCACTGCTGTGCTGCTACCACTTGAAAGCAGCCACAGACAATAAGCAAAGGAGCATGGCTGTGTTCAAATAAAGTTTTACTGACAAAGTCAAGCAGCAGGTCTGCAGGCCACCGTTTCCTAACTCATGCCCTAGTTAATAAAGTATTAAAGAAAGCCAGTGGCTGTAGAGTCCCATGTTTTCTTTCTTCTTGGAGTAACAAGGTTAGAAGCACCAATGACAAATGTACTTCTGTGTGTCTTTGAATAGGAAATACAGATTAGCAAGGAAGGCTTTCTTTGTGGCTGAAGAAGTTAGCTCCACATTTGGTCTCTGTGCCTCAGTCAGCGATCTGCATCTAAACAGCAGGACAGAGATAATGGAGATGGTGCTTTAATGTGTGTGGATGGAAAGGTAATTCAGCTTAGAAAGTCCATGGCTAGTGGAGCAAAGAGAATGACATCGATTGCCTTAAATCCAATATTCATACAGCAATCTTCCTTCAGTGTCACAAACACAACTATTCAGCAATTAAACTTACTCATTCATTAAGCCATAGGCAATACATTGAACTTATGATACAAAACATCTAATAAAAGTCTTCAATTCTTTGTTGACTGATATACGATCTAAAATAACTGACTTAATCAGATGTTCTCTCACATGAATTTCAATCAACTAGCACCAAATCTGAACTAAGACTTGACTTGAAAAATATGAATTTCTGAAGCCTTCTACCATTCTGACGCTTTGGGCTAGCCACACCCCGGTAGTGGGCAGCACTGTCAGCAGCGTGCTGAGGGCCTTCTGTGCCTGCTGGGGGATACAGGGCTGTAGCTAGCCCATGGGACCAACATTCATGCACTCTGGGGCCCAAGACAGCTCAGCTCTGTTTCTGTTCAAGAAAAGCTCAGACTGTCAATTCATGAATGAAGGTATTAAAATACATTTTGTGAGAACAGATCTCACAGTGTGGCCAGGAGGGTCAAAAGCAGCCACAGACACCTATTTCATCTGGTGCTACTCACTTTTAAGTGTCCTTAGCAAAACAGACTCAAGCACAAAACCCTCCGAGTTGACACTGGACCGAGGGCTGCTGTGACCCCAGAAGGTCCACAAGTGAGCACACCATCTGATGGCGGTGAAGGCCGGCTCCGGTGCATTTCTGTAAGCATGACAGTCTATACATCTGCTGCCCTATGTGCACTAATTGTGCCACATAAGAAATGACATTTTTCTTAACAGCAAAAACAAGGCACACAACCCAAGTAAATGTTCCATCAAAGCACATTCATCCGTCAGAGAGTGACCTCCTTCCAGAGGTCAGCATATGTACAGCAAAAACAAAGACACCAGGGAAAGTACCAGCTGACCTCTTGTTGCTGGAAGACGTCTGTGTATTTGCCCAGGCCGAGCTTGCTGAAGAGCTCCGGGAGATCCGAGCCCTTGAAAGAGCTGTTCAAGTTACAGCCATTGCTTCCCGTCAGTGAGGAGATGCAGTCCATGTAATTGCTGCTGCTGAGATACTGCTCCGCTGAGAGGCAAACGAGAGACAGGCTTGATGTGTAAACACCCAGAGAGAACACGGTTTAATTAAAAGCTTTAATCACACAGATATTTCAGCTTTCATTGTTCAGCTGAACAGAGCAGTTGCTGTAGAAATGCAGCAATCTTTTGCTGAAATATTGGCTTTTCATTAAGGAAATGCTGGTTATTACCTTCAGGGAGGCCCTTGCTATTTATAAGTTACACTTGGGAGGCAAGAATTCCGCAGCAGTGCCTCTGTAGTTAATAATCACTTATCATATTCTGCTGGAGAATTCAGAAGCATCTGCTCCTTAGAAATGATTTGATGTGAACTAAATGAGGAGTTGGGAGGAGGATCCCCGAGACGTAAGGAAGGCACGGAAAGTCACCAGAAGTCCAGGGTCCTCTGGGTGGCAGGATGGCCCCTCGGCGGCCACAAATGTGCTTTCCTTCCTTCACAGGAAATGGGCAATGTGGAAATGTACAGAGCTCATTCCTAGTAAAATACGATTTGGCCAGCAAGTTCACCAAATAGAATGCTCCTAAAATTAGGAGTAAATATTAATTAAAAAAAAAAAAAAAAAGGCTGGGGAGATAGCTTAGCAGCCCAAGC
>NW_004524816.1:612339-613220 GCF_000260255.1 Octodon degus | reverse complement strand
CACTCTGAGATGAGTCTGCCCTTGAGTAGAGGTCGGGGCTCACTTGATCTGTTCTGTTTGCGCTTGGGGCTGCCGACAGAAGCTGCGAAGTCATTGGGACTTGCGGGTCCTATTCCGTTTCGGTCTCTCCAATTGTCAGACTCACTTCCACTTCCCAAGTGCTCACGACTGTTGGACCGTGACAGGGACATGGATGAGCCCTGTAAATAGTCAAAGAAGGAAACGTTCCATGAAGTGGGTTTCTCACGGTGGGAGGAGAAAGGGACCCAAGCCACTCCAGTGCAACACACCTCTACTGTGTACCACTGCACACGGACTCGGGAAGAGACTGTGATACCGTCCCACGGCTTCGTCCTTTAACAACCAACAAGAGATGATAATACCCTCACACACGGCAGAGGCTTTTCTCAGCACTCCAGGAAGCCAATTATGGCAGCACTCAACAGGGTTCTGAGGGGCCTCCACAGAAAGAATCTTTCCTATAAAATTTGGTAGTGGTGGCTGAAACACCTCCTTATGTTCAGAAATCAGAAAGAAAATCTTCCCCCTCTGTATCACAGATGCTTGGCCTCATTTTGCACGGGAGGAGCGAGTGGATGCAGCACGGGCACCTTCCTTGCTCCAAGGAGACTCAAGCTCCTGCCTAGCTGGAAGCAGACCTGGACTCTGCTGCGCTCATCTTCCCTGCATAACTACACAGTCTCTCCAGCAGATGACAGATACCTGGAGCAATTCACCTTCGAATTCTTCAAAATTAAATGGGCCTTAATGGTAACAAATATCCCAGAGTTTGCAATAAATCTGCATAATTATTTTAAAAATTTAATCACTATATTATACACGCCCTGCTTTATATTTGGGTCTCCATGTCAAGTCACTGA
>NW_004524816.1:604354-611719 GCF_000260255.1 Octodon degus | reverse complement strand
GGCAAGCACTTATTTTACTGAGCCCCAGCCCCTTTACCTTTACTCTTAAGAGGATTTGTAAAATTAATATCATCACACACTTTCATCACTTAGTGCTAGGGAAGTGGAAAACCATTTCTGATTGCCTATGCCATTTTTGCTTTAGAGAATACATGACCATTACTTTCATTTTTCCAGACATGTGTGGTTAAAAAAAGGGGGAAAATCCTAATCTGTTTATGGGACAAAGATAGTTCAGGCCAAAGCAAGTTTTACTTGACTTTCAGTGTCCCATAAACTATCACGTGGGTGTGACCACACTTTTGTGTCCTGGACAAAAGAAAAAAAGCTTGGAAGTGCCAGTGTCTTACCTAAAGGAGCTCTTCAGACGGAACTAATTGCTCGGAGCTGCCCAAGGATGGGGAAATGGCTTAAATCTCACTTTTCAATAAGGAATAGATGGCCCAAATTCTTGCCTCAAGCAACCTTCTCCAGCCCTGTTCCCTGGCACAGGCAGGAGTGGCGCTCACTTGTCAGGATCTGCTGGCTGCATATGCAGCTACTTAGAGCATTCTTCTTCTACTTGTTTACTGAGTTTTATTTATTTATTTATTTTGCAAAAAGAGTAAGGAAAAGGAGTGTGAAAGTGTATCCAGCTACTCTAAAACGTAGAGTCCTGTCCTCCCCAAGACTCCCACAACTCTCAGCGAGGGTGGGCTGTCAGACATGGGCCAGTAAGGTGGGGCTCCAGCCCACGACAGCCAAAGACAGGCGCTCACCCACCTGGTTAGAGGCCGACACACTTCTGCCTACAGAAAGTGGTCTATCTGGCTGTGGCCAGGAGCTGGAGAGGACTCTTGAGCCCCTGTGCCAGTGTTGCTGTCCCCTTCTTTTGTGTCCCTTTCCAGCAGCATTTCCTGAGAAGGGCCTGCCTCAGCTCAGCATCACCCTGATTCTGGTCTGCCTCCTCAGTGCCACGTGAGGAAGTGGAGGACGCATCTGCTCCAACTGACTACAAGGCATCTTTTATTAGTGCATATTAATGGCACAGAATGTTTTCTCGTTTCATCTTCCTACATGTGTATACCATGCTCCGACCACACCCCCTTCTCCTCCCCTTCCCTGTCCTCCCGCAATCCCTTCCTCTTCTCTAACGGTCTTCTTCATGAATGATTCTCACACCTGCAAGAGTGTGTTGACTGTGACAGTACAGCAACATGGCGTGAGGCTGGCTGCACACAGGCTTCTGCTCTGTACTGTGCACAGCCAGCCTTCAAGAGGCGTACAAGGAAATCCTGTAGGATGAACTCAAGCTCTCTACGCCCACATCCAGCTTACGCCTGTCTCTTCACTGGGAGTTTGTGGGGGACTGAATAATCTTGTAGTTGAAAAACAACTTATAAGCCACAAAGAATTAAGTGAATGGGACTGAAGATCATTACTGCTACTATGCTGTGTGTTCACATCAGCTCTGAAGTATTCTTTGGAGACCAAAAGCTGCACCTTACACCTGAAAGCTACTTCCACCAATGAGCAGCACCCATTCACTCTCATCATTCTGCAGGCCCCCAGTTTTCTTCAGGATACTTTTCTCCAGTGGGAACAGTAACAGCTGATTGATGATACGAAGCCTGCACTGCGCCCCATGTTCAACACCGCGCACCCTCTCTGATGTCCTTCTCAGTACAACCCAATGTCGAGAACAGGCTGGGAGTACGGCCCCTCACCAAATCTACACATCTCCTCAGCCGACACAGCAGCCTGCAGCCCCTGGCCTTGACCACCAAGGCACTAAGATGATCATCATTTTCAACTTGCGATACTGTCCACTTTAGAGAACAGAACTGAACGCGCATTTCTAAAATCAAATACACCGTCAACAACCTAACACTTAACTCTGCCAAAAGCCAGCGTGAATGAAGCCACTGAAGAGAACCACAGTAGCGGCGGGGGGTTGGATCAACATCCAGGAATCCGCACAATAATTTTCAGGTTTTTGCTCACGTAGGAGACCTTCCTGTTATAGGGCTCTAGTGGCAGGAAAACGAGTGTGCCCGCCACTGCCTCAAAATATTTCACAATGCTTCCCACATTCTTGCTGCAGAAGGTCAATTCAGTTTTTGAATATAACCAGGCTGGTAGCTAAACTCAGCAGAAGACTATTCTCTTTAGCACTTCCATAGCATTTTCCTTTTCACTTACGTAAAGGCAAAGGGGGAAACCCTAGCGTGTTTGTGTCTGCCTTTCACCAAGTCTGATTCATTACAATGAAAATGGCTGGAGAAAAGCAGGTCCCTCTACAAGCACTAGCTATGGGACGCACAATTACGAACCCCCCGACCAGTACTTGTCGTTCGGTCTCAAGTGCTCCGGCTGATTTTTGGATGACTCGTGTCCTCGCCCACTTGTTCTGCACAGTCTCTCCATGCCGCGTGCACAGGCTCAGCCTCGAGCCCCACCTCTGCCTCCAGAGGCTCAGCGCCTGATCCGATACTCCAAGAGACAAGCCTTACAGAGTGACTCCCAAGGAGCCCGGCTGGGGAGTGAGGGACTCATCCCTCCCCTAGGCTGCAATGCCAGCTTCCCCACTCACCTGTGCAGTGCAGGCAACATCTGGGAAACAAAAATTGTGGAGCTCTTGTTTGGGATACTTCCTACTGTGTTCTTGGCACATCGGAATACACTGAATTTTTAACTTGTATCTGAAAATCTTTTGCTGAATATTTGCCTTCTCCCCCTGTGGGGGCCTTGTGAGTGATACCCTCAGACAAAGGACCTTTCCATATCTTTATGGAATACTGATCTGTTCTCTGTGTACTCCTAGTCCTACCCTGTCCTTTGATGCCCCTCTCCACCAAAAGACAACCCAATTTACATCTCCTTAACAACTGATTGATACCTCGGAGAGAGAGATTAAAAATTGTAAGACTGCATCAGTTATTACAGAATGCGAACAAGGACAGAGCTAGACATGAATCCCCACTAATCACTTCTTATGGCTGTAAAGAAGGCTGAAGGAGGTAAGTGTCCTCTTTTACCAAGAGAACAGAAAGGAAGGCTGGGCCGCTCGTAACTCTACGAACCTCGTATGTTGTCGTCATGGTGGGCTTATAGGACACGTGGTTGGCTCTTCGCAGCTCCTTGATCGTCTCAGCTGGCATGGACTTAGAGAACCCTAGGCCACTCCAGGTGTTTGTAGGTGTTCTGACCTCCGTCACCACTGGTTTCTTTAACATAGCTTTGGAAAACAGAATATAAAACAAATTCTTGGTATGTTTAACATATTTTTTTAAATAAAACTTGGATGATGTGGATGGTTTCTTTGATATGTGTGAAGAAATCATATCTGTTATTTATTAACCAGAAACAGCTAAAATAACTTAAAAAACATACACAAAGAAACGGAAATAAAAAACTATATAATTTATTGACACTAATCTAGTCAATAAATTAAAATTAGAATTAAATTAAAATTAAAAATTAGGACTGGAAATCCCATTCAATCCAGCTATCCCCCTTCTGGGAATTTTCCCAAAATAATTGAAAACATCATATCATAGTGATACTTGTGCACCCATGTTTATAGCAGCACGATTGGTGATACCCAAATCTTGAAAACAACCAAAAGGCCCATCACCTGAGGAATGGCTGAAAAAGATGTGCTGTTCTTATGCGATTTTCTTTATAGCTCAGCTATAAAGAAAAACAAACCCAAAGCCTTCATAGGTAAGTGGATACAACTTGAGGCTATACTCATAAGAGAAATAACCCAGACTCACATGCATAAATATCATATTATCTCCCTCATATAAGAACTCAAAAGAAGAAATAAAAACTGAAAGGTGTAACAGACACAGTTAAATGGAAAGAAACAAAACTTAAGGATTAAACAACAAAGAAAGAAAAAGCAGGAAGTTAGGTAATAAGGTAGGGGTAAAACCATACATGTATATATACAAGATGGCTAAGGCAACTGTCCTAAGAATTTCCATCAGGTATTTGAAAATAGCAGTCAATGGGCAGAAAGTTCACCATGACTAACTCTCTAGGCTGATATCTGTGAACTAAGCAATTACATTGAGGACAGCAACATGTAATACTAAAAACATGATTGAAATACCTGTCATTTTGTTTGTTTATTTGATTTTTATCTTCTAAATGTACATCACTTGTAATGTCATATCAATTAGTAATATACTGTCTTTATTTTTGGAACCAGGGATTGAACTCAGGCTCTTGCACTTGCCAGGCAAGAATATACTGTCTTTAAGTTAAATTGCTTTAAAATAAAAGAAAATGAGAACAACAACAACAAAAAATCTCAATACCAAAGAGCTGCTAAAAATACATAGTTCATATAATGTAATGTTTTTATACTATATTTTATAGAGTTTCAAAATAGGATATTTCACTGTAGTTCTGACCTGAAAGTCTATTTTCTAAATTATATTAAAATTAAAATACTGTTGATGCAAAAAAGAGTAAGAAGTAAAATGAGGAATTGTACTGTAATTTCAATTACATTGTAATTTCATTATATTACATTGAAATTAACATCAATGTGTGTACAATTCTATTTTATAAAATACTATTTATATAGACTAATTATATATATTTAAAATAAGTACACTTAAAATTAAAGATAAGAAAGAACGACTGGGATAGGGAAAAGAACAAAACAAAGAAAGGGGAAATATATATATGAAAGCTATGATAATCATACTACCAATCTCTATTGGTTTATTGAAATGAAGTTATTTTGTGATTCTTTCATCTATTTTGTCCCCTTTGATCTGGTAATCTGAACAACTACCTTGAAGATAACAGTATGCAATATAACAACCTTTCCTATCATCTTACTTTAAAATTCTGTATCATTTTTATTGTTTATTTTAATGTTTTATCCTCTTTAAAATAAAAAATGACAAAAATAAATTAATTAATTAATAAATTATTTTTGTTTTCCTCTTATGAGAATCCAGTTTCTCAATTTACCATGAATATCAGAAGAACATTTCTGAGTATACTGAAAAACAATCAAATTCTACATCATTGGTATGTCACACACCTTTGGTTGCTAATAACTTCTTTTGTTCATAGTCAAATGCCTGAAAATGAAACAGAGAAAATGTCCTTATTGCCAGTCTCTTCAAATGTCCTGTCAACAGCTGATGGACAGAGAACAAAGGTCTTGACTGTGGTCCACGAATCTGTCTGCGACATGTGCTAGGCTGTGCACTGTGGTATGACAGAAATCCAGGGCCAATATGATCAATTTAAACATGCCTTCAAAATGAATTAGTTAGAATAATTACTACCTCTGAGTAGAAATCATGACAGTCACAGAAGTTAGACTTTTCCCTTCAAAACAAAAAAATTCACATTTATAGTACTAAGAATAGTGAGCATGCTGGGACCACTATGTGCTAAATTATAATGAACAAGGCTGGGGAGATAGCTCAGTGGCACAAGTGCCTGCCTAGCAAGCGTAAGGTCCTGAGTTCATTTCCTGGCACCAAATAAATAAATAAGTAAATTTACAGTGAACAACCTATAGTACTTACGTCATACACGTTACCAAAATACTGCTAGGTATCTAGCTACTGTCCTCCTTTCTGTCTCAAAATCCCCCCTTCAGACAGGTAGGCGTGCCCTGAAGTGGTATGATCTCAAGAAGTGGTCTGATACTTCAAGATGTTATCAGAATAATTGGTGTTGTTTTTGCTTTACAAATAAGATAAACAGAAAATGTCTAGCTTTAATCTATAATAACAATAACAAATATAATAAAACTAATCGCATTATCTTTCATTGTTTAGGCCAGGATGACATCATACATTCATTCCATTGATACTGAGGGCATAATGACAGTGTGTCCAGGTCTGTACCAAAGCCAAATAGGTCTTTCCAAAGAAAATAGTGCAGGTACAGTTACCTCTCAGATGCCAACCTAGTTCTCTCAGCTCCCCAGTTAAGCCTAACTAACAGATTTAAGGCCTCCTCAGAGGCCTACGAGGAAGGCTAAAAACCAATTGGCAAACCTCTCTGACTCTTCGCCTAGAAGTCTGCAACCATGGAATACAGTGTCCATGTCATCTATGGTCTAGAACAGGACACTTTGGAGAGCAAAATTTGCGACTCATGATCAGGCTGAGAGGACGAAAGCAGAGATGACCTCAGACAAACTAGCACAGAGGTGCCCAAATTAAAAACATGGCAGTAACTCTGGAAATCTAGAATTTTTAGACAGCACTGTTAATGTTTTTGAACACTTCAAGGTCTAAAATGTCACTGAAATCCAAAGATCAAATTTTAATTACCAATGTACAAGGGCTAACTGTAGAGAAAAATCTAAATTCATCTGTATGTACTGAGTGCCTGTTAGAAAATAGGCTGAGCTGTGTAAAAGAATCTGGTAATGAATCAAAATTAATATCCTCAATGAGTCAGGTCTAGGAGGAAGGTACAAAAGAAATAGCTAAAATAAATCAGGCAGAGAGATGAGGGCAGAAAGGGAGCCAAGAGATCTGGCACCGCAGCAGCGGCCAAGAGGCAGATCCCATCTTCTGTGACAGAACTCGGGGAAACCGTCACTGTGTCTCCAGCAAATGCTCTTGCCCATGCTCACTGACTTGTCAGTGATTTGAAGGGTCAGCTGTTCTCTGAGGGCATGAGCACATCTATGCTACGTGAGACCTACCAGTATCATCAGGAGCGCTCTCATCTACCTTAAAAGACACACGACGTGGATTCACTTAAAGCAAAGTCTCACAGAGAAGACCACAAGACAACACAATCTTCTCAGGGAACCTGGGATTTGATAGTTCTTAAATCAGAAATTTCATTTTATAGCAACTGAAAATAAACCCACCAGAGTAAATGATATAAATGCCTTTCTAAGAAAAAGTATTACATTATAAAGGCCAAGACTAACAAATCACTTAAAAACTCATGAAAATGTTCATATCAAATGATTAAAAAAAAAGGACAAGGAAGATAGAATTTTAGTTTACATGGGAATAGCCATAGTATGACTTAAGTTTCACAGATTAATTTCTTTGACACACTTAGGACACTTTTTGAGAATTTTGTGAGAAGTTCTCCTATTTTTTGGAGATGGGGACATAGAGACCCCTCACCGTCAGGTAGGCAAGCCTATCCAGGACTTCTGGTCCTGAAAATTAAAATATCTGTAAGAATCCCTGAAAGCACCAAACCCCTATCTTCCCTGTTATGATCTATGTGAAAATCAGATTTCATTTCATGATCAGTAATTTACTTTGAGTAAGTAATCTAATATTTCAGAAATGGCTATATAGGCCCTGTGGAGGACAAGTGTAAAATCGTCCTAGAACTCTGTGAAATGATATAAGTAATACTCAGCAC
>NW_004524816.1:596599-604254 GCF_000260255.1 Octodon degus | reverse complement strand
AGATATTAATATGTTACAGCATTAATTACCATTACCGTTAACAATTCTTTTTTATTCCACATAAAACGTTTCCTTGCTGCTTAAGCCATTTTCTTTTAGTTTCATGCATAAGGAAATATAGAACAGTTTGTCCTCATCCTACTAAAAGCCTTAAAGTTTATTTATTTATTTATTTATTTTCCACAACCGGGGATTGAACTCAGGCCCTTGTGCTTGCCTGGCAAGCGCTTATTCCACTGAGTCATCTCCCCGGCCCACGCCCAGTGTAATATTACATCTTTGTATCCAAGTTGATGTCACAAGGCAGCAATACTTAGAAATACAGTCTCACATTTACCTAAAATTTGTCCAAGTAACGGATGAATAATCCTATTTGTGTAACACAAAGTGACACAAATCACTTTGTACCATTTTCAGTATTATGTTTTTAAAAATTTCTACCCACCTAAGCTTAAATCCTACATTTCATTTACAACACCTGCAGCAACAGCAGCTGACCATACGCACACGCAGGTCGCACCAGCCGCGGAGCATACCATGCAGCTCATTCCTGTACTGCGGCTGAGCACCCCTGACTTCCTCACCCTGGCCCAGCACCCTCCATGCGAGGGGCGTCCTACACCCCTTCCGGTACCTGCATGTTGACATATGACGGTCGTGGGCCCAGGCGGGCCCTTTCCGAGTTCTGCTGGGCGGCTGCAGCCCTCTCCGCAGCGCGCTCGCTCCCTGGTGCCTTCTTGTCGGCCAGCGGGCTTTCGGTAGCGCTCAGCTCAGGCTCCGAGAGCAGCCTGTCCGTGCTGCTGTGGAGCAGAGAAAGAACAGGATTTAACATTCTACCACGTACACAGACACGCTGCACGTCTGCTTTACGTGCCACCATCCTGAGCTACTTGGGTGTCACCTCTCATTGCGTCTTCACAGACAAATTATGCACAGTGACTGCTGCCTCCCCGCTCTAACACATGAGGAAAATACCGTGTCCAAGGCCAGCCTCCCATGGAAGTGGCACAGCTGCAATGTGAGGTCGGACACTCTGCGACCAGCCCCAGAGCGCGGAGCCCTTTCATGACGCTCCTTCACGAGCACTGGATACCGTGCACAGTATTGTGCATACAGCATAGAAACAACAGATGTCCAGACACGTGTCAGTGAGAAACCAATACTTGGGCACATGAAGTCTAAACAGTTTGAGTAAGCGTGAAGGCATAAAAGTTATTTAGCTCACATGTGTCAAATGCGTATGGTATAACAAAGGCAGAAAATAAATAAGAAATACTCTCTAAAACCTATGTGGGGGCGGGCAAAGTGTGCAAATAGGCATAGTGCAGGGCGTGCCTGAATCACAGCCCCTGATACACGCAGGACACATTCACTCCAAGTTCACATCCACTTCTGACTAGCACACAGTATTAGTCAAAAAGCCAAAGGATTCATTTGTTCAAGGCTATACTCATTCAACTACTCAGTTGCTATACCAGAGACGGAGACGAATTTAGAAAGGACAGAGGGAGCAAAAAGGTATGGACAGTGACTTTTGCTTGACAAAAGTTGGCAGAAGCTTCACAAAGGAGATCTGAGCAGGGAATTAAGGGCATCTCAAGCACACAGCGCCGAAGGCCAGGAGGCTGGCAGCTGGAGGGAAGAGCAACAGGACAGGAAGCAGGGGAGGCGCATCCTCCAACCTTCCTAACCAGAATGTGACCTCATAAGGCTCAGGTTTTCAAAAATTACCACAGTGAGTGAGTGTGAGCAGGAGCAAGAGAGAAGAGAGCAGAGAGCAGAGAGCAGAGAGCGAGAGAGCAGAGCAGAGAGTGAGAGAGCGAGGTGTGAGCCTCATGGCAGGAGACCACTCTGCCCTCTGCCAGCTGCAGCTCTACCCAGATGACAGATAGATAAAGGTCCTGAACAAGCTCAAGAATGGGGCTGGGGATATAGTTCAGTGGCATAAGTGCCCACCTGGCAAGCACAAGGTCCCAAGTTCAACCCCAGTACTGCAAAAGAAGAAAAAAAGAAAGCTCAAGAATGAATGAAAAGAGTAGAAAAAAATGGTTCAACAGGTAGAAGAAAGCAAAGGCATGTCTCTAATTTGTACTGCAGAAAGTTGCTTTTGGATATCACCGCCATGTGAACAAAAACAGATAAAGCCGAACTGAGCAAGAGCAGAGTTTCTAACGCCAATTGTTTCTAGTTTAAAAGAGGAGGAGACAGTGCGCATATTAAGCTTCACATGCAGAGCCTCTGTAAGGAGACAGGACAGGAGGACAGGGTGGACAGGGAGGACAGGAGGACAGTGTGGACAGGTGGACAGAAGCAAAGCCTCGCACCACAGGGCAGAAGAGAGTAGTCGGGAAGAGGCCAAGGTGTGAAGACAGAAATCGGCAGCTGTGCCACAGTGCAGGTGTTTATTCTCAGTGAAATTTGAAATAAACAGAAGCATGCTACTTTTAAGCATCTATCAAATATTTGCAGTTATGTATCTTGGAAAAAAAGGAGCAATAGCTTAAGAAAAATTCCAAGCCAAATGAAGGAGAGTTCACAGTGGGAAAACCTCTAACAGAATAGCATCAGAAAACAAAATTGCCCTGCTGATTACCGATGAGAAGAGAGAATGGTAATTTCAGAGCACTGGAGATGGTTTGTGTGAAACAGACACAATAAACTCAATAAACTAAATGGGGGGAGATTATAAAAAATATAGGCAAAGGTAAAAATTAGCAGATACAATTTGCTTTTTTTAAAAAAGATGATCATGGAGAGAAGTGGGAAAGCCTACTGGGAGTTCTAACCTGCGCCGCGCTGCGCTACAGTGCTAGCTGAATTGGGCCTGGTACACATTTGCTTTTAAAGAATCAAGGGCCGCAAGATTTAGACACATACTGTAAGTGTGAGTTTTTCGTGCCTTGCAGCAGCTCTACCGTCTGCCTCTTGGTGCAGGGCACTTTGGGGGGACCCAGCATCTGCTTCAAGTCAGCAGCATTTCCAGAATGGGAGGGACTTCGAGGCATGCCGACCTCCACAAAGGCATCATTACACCCTGCAAGGGAGAAGGGGGTGTAAGCACAAGCCTCCGAGGTGGCAATTATCTGCAGTGGAAAACAACAACAGAGAGAAACAGAGCCCAACTCTACAGAGACATTATTAGCCTGACCCTAAGTAACAGCTTTTAGCCACAAAGGGTGTGCCTCAGCAAACGCAGGCCCAAATAAAGCTCAATACGAAGAGAAGACCCTGCTATTTTTTTTTTAATAATAATGAATGTCAGGAGTAAAGGAGATCAAAGAATATTTACAAGCCAGAGAATAGGCATGTATTTTGTATATCTTTATATAAAAATACTTTAGGAAGGTCCAGTGCAATTAATGAAAGTAACATTTTGTGGAAACTACCTAATTTTTCCCCACGCTCTGTGGAACTGCACTTAAGATAGTTGAGCACGATGGGCCATGGCTGGTTAGTTAAACCATCTAGGCATCCCCTCAGACTCTGCACACCCCCTTTACCCAAGTAGCAGACTGTCACCAAGGAGGAAAGCTGCAGTCCCTGACCTTCTGTAGGGCGGGATTTGGGAGAAGCCTGCTCCGACCCGGTCGTCTGGATGGATGGATCGCCATGATTGGTACCTAGCACTTTTTCTCCAAGTGATGTAGTGGATATTGCACCATATTTGATATTTGGAGACTAAAATAACAGAAGACAACATATAAGACAACATATAACATAAGACATGGTCATAATTTTACAACTTAAAAGTTACTGCCAGGAAAGACTGACGCATGTTTCAAGTGTTTCAAGGGGCTCACCTCCCACCAGCAGTACGGGCTGGACCCCCAGCAGAGGGGAGTTACCTGCGCACGTCCACTTAAAGAGGCAGAGGTCTTCTTGCCCTCTGTTTGCACACTGTTGACATGGGCATCTACAGGAGTCAAGCCAGGAGGGGGAGATGGCGCTGTGTGCCCATAAGTGGGCACGCCCGACAACAGGATATTGGTCAGTGTGGCTTGGGCAGTAGATGGAATCATAAGGTGTGGAATAGGAGAAAAACCTATGGACACAGGAAAATCTTAGCATCAATTATTTACTAAAACAATAAAAACATCAGTTTTGTGGTTGCAAATTCAGAAGACAATTCAATTTTAACATTGGTTCATAATTGATTTAATCTTACTATAAAACCATAAATGAATGTTAAAATGAAACCAAATCTTAAGGGGCTTTTAATAAAGTCCCTGACTGCACAGACACATGAGCTGCGTCATGCCTGAGCATGTGACCAGCAAGCAAGCTGGTCGAGGCAGAGCCTGCGCCTCTAATTCCCAGGCCTGTGACCTGCACAGGCGTTTGCCACCATACCCCCTCCTCTGCACACTGCACTGTTCCTGATCTCTGATCACACCCGAGAGTGTATTTCATGAGTATGAAAGCTCATCGCTCTGTTGTGCTTCACTCTAATTAATTTACACCACAGGGAATTTCTGTTCGGTGGGAGTACGCTTTGAACCAAAATTTTTCTCCAAGGAAATTGAATCATTTCTAAATTTTATTTAAAAAACAGCAGCATCTGAGAAGGCACACTTTGCTTACAATGAAATGATACTGACCTGTGGCACCTGAAGCATTAGCGAGTGGTGGGGCCCATAAGGTGGGGCTGGGGGTTCCAGAACTCGGGCTTTGCAGAGGGCTCACTGAGCTATTCAGTGCGTTCAAGAGTGAGTTGGGGGTTGGTGACGTGTTGAGCGATAAGGTGGTGGGCCCCAAGAGACCTGTCGTAAAGAAATGGGAAGTCAATACACGCAAACTTGGGATTGTAAAACAAAGCGGCCCCAGTATTGCCAGTTGGGATACCTATCAATATAATCTGATATTTTCTAATTATACAATATGGGTGACAGGGTTTTTTCCAATACTCACAGGAAACAGGCCTTTATACACTGCCAACACAGGAGCAGCTTAGCCACAAGGTGATGTTTTCCAAAAAGGAAAGAGAGGACAGCACGCAGGGTCACCATCCTGGCAGGTACCTTGCATTCCATCAACTGGCCAGGTCAGATTTCTGCTCCACCCCACACCTATTTTTACTTTTCTGCTTAACTTGTCATCTGCTGCTAACACAGGCTTTCTACAACACTCCATTTAGTGGTGATGAGGGAATATGCACTTGTGGAAGAGTAGATTCCATGTGGCTCCTTTGTGGATAGGCTGAGCTACCAGAATCCATTTTTTATGTGTCAGAAGCTAGATGCAAATTATTTTGGCTCTATCCCAATAATGAAACTTCCTTCAGAAAAACATCCTTGCTTTTTTTGTTTTCAAATTGAAGAATTCAATGCTTGAGTTCAATAATGAAATTTCTCTCTGGGCATTTAAATATGTTCTAAAATATAACATGCATTTGTATACATGTTTCCAGGAATATGCATCAATATTCAGTATTATAGGATAGGTCAGTCATGAAAACATTTTTTTTTGGGGGGGCTGGCTCAGGATGCCTTCACGACAGGTCTCATTTGGCTTGAGCATCTGGGGTTCGGACCACAGCAACCTGAGACTGACTGCTCTGTTTAAGCAGTCACTTAAACAACTGAGCTAATGGACAGGCCGCCCCCTCCCCCATGAAAACATTTTTAAGAATTCAGTAACTCTATCTTTTCTTGTCTTTTCTTTTTCAGTTTGCAAGACAAAGGAGGCTGCTAAATTACCTGACTGGCCTCTCCTAGCCCATATGCACTGCTATCATATGACTCTCTTGGTCTCTGCAGAAGGGATGTCTTTGGTAGATTAGGGACCAAGAAAAAAATCCTTCCTTATTGGAATGGCATTAGAAAAAAAAAAGTTAAACCATGTTCTGAGTATTTTTTATATCTCAAGTCAGCACTGAATGAGAAAAAACAATTTGCCTGGATCACTGCACAAGCTTGAAGGAGCAGTGGGCCCAGTGTCACTATACGGGGTAGCCAAGCCCAGCCTGCCGAGCACCGCACCACAGAGTATGCTCCACACACCACTGTGCCCATGGGAGGCTCACAGTTTTTTTTTCTTCACATTATAATCCTAGGTTTATTCAATTCCTTTACTCTACACAACAAAATACAAGCACAACCTTATTTAAAATAACTACAAAGTTACAAAACTCAAATTTTATAGCACTGACTATACAATAAAAGCCCAAATCATGAGATCACTTCTTTCTTTCCCTGTTCCTTGCATACAGTACGAATGCGGGTCCTTTTGCTTCCCAGGTGCCCAGGCCAGGCTGCTGCCGATCTGGGGCAGGCAGGGCTCAAGGCTGGTGGTGGCGTTTTCATTGTTTTCCCTTCTCCTCACCCCACTCCTCATGCAGATTTGCAATTACTTTTCAGAAGCAAACCAGATAATCTTTATCTCTGGGGACTGATGGCAATATTGCAAATGCAAGAGAGAACAAACACATAAATTATAGTCAGCCTCACTTCAACCTCAGCAGCATTCTTAATTTAGAAGAACAAACACAGCTAATGAAAATAAAACAGTCAGACCTTGATTATTTACGCCAACAGAGGAAGAATCTGGGCGACCAAAACCCAGAGCTTAAAGAAAGGAAAACGAAAGAGAATAAATAGATTCAAATTTTGCTGCTTTTTACCTGATGTTAAGGGTTTGAAGAAGTAAAAAGAAAATCATTTAAATGTAGACCCATATGGTAGAAAGAAAAGGAACAGGGGACGAGATGAGCATTTCCCCAGCGCCGGAGAAGCATGGTAAGAATAAATCTGATACCTAGTCCAGTGAGTCCGAGGCCTGCAGAGGCTAAGATATCCAGGCTGGGACATGCCAGGCCGGCAGGGCATGATGGTGGGGATGGGCTGGTTGCTATGGGAACCCCACTGCTTTCAAGTCCGAGGAGACATTTCCTTGCTTCATACATATTTAAGGCATTTCGTTCAACACTTTTCACAATCACAGACTATGAAAACACATAATGGGAAAAAAAAAGTGACATGCGAGTAGTCTACAATGAACGGGGGGTGGGGGAAGAAGGTGGGTGGAAAATGAAATGCTAATAAGAATGCCACTCAGGGGACACAAGCAAGCTGCAAATTCTAGCTACTCATTTCTTAAATCTGGTAAAATGGTAGAATGTTAGTCACCATTTATTGCATGCATCTGGCACTGCATGCACCAGGATGGAAGCAGCCTGAAGGTCCCAAATCTCACCAAAACCTTCTGGAGTGGGTGTCGCTGCTCATACCCAGGGAGCTAGGAGACTTAATCAAGGCTAACACACCTGCAGAGGCAGGAGAGGGCTCAGGTCTCTATCCACAGCTCTGTGTTTATTTTAACCTCCTCCCACCATCTCACAAATTAAACTTGTCACCATTCTACAGATGACACAGTGACAGTCCTTATGTTTGATATTTATGGTCTATTAGTAATAGACCTTAGGTGCCACAGTTTGCACTGGTGGTATAGCTAAGGCAAAACTTATGGTAAAAGGAAAAATCATATAAATCTTTTATCTCTTCAATGCACTCAGATAACAAACTGAAAATGGAAAGAAAAGGGAAACACTTCCAAAGGGCAGTAAAGGGGCCAGGGAGATAGCTCAGTAGAATAAGTGCTTGCCTGGCAAGCACAAGGGCCTGAGTTCAATCCCCGGTTCCACAAAAAAAAAAAAAAAA
>NW_004524816.1:502563-596309 GCF_000260255.1 Octodon degus | reverse complement strand
GTGACTTTGCAGTTCTCATCTAAAATTTGTCCCTGATGTCTGCTATTTGTTCCTGAACTACAATTTTCTTGTTCTTCTCTACTTGCATATGGATAAATACTCAAAAGGCTCTTCTGCCTTCATCATTTAGTCCTGGAGTCTGTACATCAGCCAAGTATAAGCTTCATAATGCTTTATATTTGCTAACTTTAAATTCACTATATCAGATTCAGAGAATCAGGGCTATTTTCCTTCAGAAATTTACAACAATGGAAGCCACAATTAATCAGTGTCTTATATTACCCTAGTATATTAGAGATTTCAACTTGTTTCAGATATATTTTTCTCTGAAACTTTCCATAAACTTAACACAGCTACATTTTATAAATTCTTTTACCTTGAAGTTTTTCTTTTTAAACATAGAAAACTGAGGTGACTACAGCACCTATGCATTTAGCACCTGGACAAAGGATTGATTTTCAGTGTCTGAGTTTTGCTGAGGAAAGGTGCACACCCCTCGTTCGCCTCCTGCGTGTACTCCCCTCCTCTGTCTCGCGTGCGCCCTGCAGGCAGCTCTCTGCACACATAAATGCAGGCTCCCCTCGGCAGCCACTGCCGTGCAGTCTGATCTCCTGTCTGGACCATCCTGGGTAAAAGTGCTGCCAGCGGGTGGAGCTCGAAGCAGCATGGCGCAGCGCACGCCTCCACAGGGGGTGCCAGGGCCCAGGGCGCTCTTCGGGCAGCACTGCCAGCTTTCACGGCATGAACTTCGGGACATTCCTCTCCTCTCGCATCCTCACCAGCACCTAATGTCAGATTTACTCCACTAATTTCCTTCCTGTATGTGAAATTACTGGAATGTTGCGACATCTCAGAGGAGAGGCTCAAAGAACGCATGAAAATCTTTCTGAAAAAGAAGGGGCAACTGTTCTTTAAAGCCTACGGTAACCACAGTGGCTAGGATATAGTGAGTAATTTAAGCATGGTTTTGATTGTGCTGGGTGTGTGTGCACATATACATGTACACATGTAACATACAAGGTAACGCTATCAACTCACTGGAGACAACAATAAAAAAATGTTAAGGTTACCAATTTTCAAATTAAAGGCAAAAAATTTACTCTGTCTTTTGCCTATATCTATAAAAAAACAACAGTAACTACTCCAAAACCAACAAACAAATATATAAAGAAAATGACCAACAATGAATGCTGCACAAACATATACTGATGTAGTTAAATGTGCAATGACATTATATATTGGGGTGTTAGTTCCTTGGACATGCAAACACACACTTTACATATGCAAAATAATGCTGCGTAGAACATGCACGACGGGCGACCCCAGCCTGGGCTCCTACCCACCTTGCTTGGCTGCTTTGGCTTTGGCTTAATACTGATGAAGACATCCAGGTGCTCCATCAGCTGCGTGATGAATTGCGGATCTACTTCAATTTCTTCCTTCATATCAAACATCAACACAAGAGGAAGACAGCCCTAGAGCACGTCAGGAGAGGACACACAGGATTTCATCACTTGAAGACCTGCTATCTGAACATGCTTACAAATGACACAATATTTTACAGATTTAAAGAGCAGAACAAAGTTTTAAAGCTAAGTTATCTACCTTCACACAGCTCGAAGGGCTGCATGGAAATAATGTGAAGAAGCAACTAGATGTCTTAAGTTTCCAGTTTGGGGGTTGTACTGTTTTTATTCACTCTCCCTCTTTGAAAATTCCTTCCTACTTTGACTTCAGCCTCACTGGTGATGGTAGAAATGAGATTCTCAACCACATCAAGGTGACCAGTCTTCCGCTCTTGCTCAAAAACTTGCATTTATTTTCCATTTATGTATTTGGCTCAGGGTCTCACTCCGCAGCTCGGACTCTCAGTGAGCCTCCTGTTTTCAGCCTCCCCACTGCTGAGATTTCTGGTGTGTGCCACCATGCCTGGACTCAATCACCAGCTCAGTGTGCCCCAGGGGTGGAACCAGCATGGCATGCAGGACTGGGGATCGAACCCTGGTCTCTGCACTTGCCACAGCAGGTGCTTAGTCTGCAGTGCATTTAAAATGCATTTTTAAAAAACTCCTCCTTTTGGCCCAGCCTCGCTTGTCTAGACAGATCTGCATGTCTGTGAACCTGTCCCTCTCCCAGGGCAGTGTGGCTTTTCACTATCTTTTCAAGGGACCCTGCTCTGGTCTGTACCATCAGAGGCCTCCTCAGCACTCCAAGTCATTCTTCTGTTCTGACACAGCTCAAGCTCGACTTCCTCCAGGCGGAGGACTGGCTCTTGTGCCTCCTTTGTCTACCTCTCGTCGGCACTGCAGCGTTTAGGGTAGACTCTCTCTGAAGCTTTCTTCCTGTCCCTAATCTACTGGGCTCAGGAGTCACATAACATGCCTCGTGATGTGTAGGATTCCACACATCTACGTGAAGAAGTTCCTGTGAAACATTAAAATATGTGCCACTTCACTGGTGGATAAAAGCAATTTTTCTAGGAATGCTATTATCTGAGAAGGCGATCAAATATAGGAAAAGCCTCGCTTGTCCCACACAGATCTGCATGTCTGGAAGCCTGTCCCTCTCCCAGGGCAGTGTGGCTTTTTACTGAATCCCTCCCTTCCTTCAATATTGCATAATACGATGTCTTCTTGTGCATCTATATTTTTGACAGGTATGATCACAGTATGCATACAGCTCCATAACTGCTCTAGATGCTGGAAAACATTTACTTACACTTTACTCAAAAATTACATCTAAAGAACTTACGAAAACATGAAGAGTTATTCTAACAATTCATAGCTATATGCATATGCTCCCTGACTGGTAGTTTGCTAGAAACAGCCTGATAAGATAAACTTGCCCCTAAAAGAAAACATTCACCAAAAATAAAGATCTTAAAATCATATTATAACCCTTCAGGATTAGAACAAACTTCCATCTGTCAGAATGGAATCAACGATACAAATGTGGATTTTGTGAAAGTTTCTCCAAAATGAATTCTGTAAGTTAATAATAACAAAGGTCACACCAAATGCTGACTGATTTAAATGTCACTAAAGGCTGAGCATTGAACAAGAGAATACAGTGGTATTTTTAATAAGAATACCTGGAAGCCCAGGAATATGCCCAGCTATTTTGTTACTATGTATTCCGCCTATGGCGTGGGATTTTAAATGAACATAGGAAGAAATACCATAAATTATAAATCAAAAGCAGCATTAAGCTAGAAATCTCCTGTTCTATTTTTAATAGGTATTACTCAAACTTAGGGCTTAAATTGTAATTATTTAATTAAATCAGAAATGTATGAAGTAAATAAATACTTTAGGCCACCAAGAGATATCTTTGAGGATAAAGGTTAATTACTATTTATACTTCTGTGCATTTTATTTATGTATTTGGTACAGGGTTTCGCTGCACAGCCCAGACCTGCAGTGACCCTTCTGCTCAGGCTCCCACGCACTGGCATGACAGGCATGCACAACCACATCCAGTTTCAGTGGTCAGCATGGTGTGCCCGGGGTTCCAGGACCAGCACAGCATGTGTCACTAGGACTGAACCTAGGTCCTTGCCTTGCCAGGCAGGCACTCAGACCACTGAGCTATCTCCCTAGCCCTATACTCTTCTGCTTAAATGGAAAACTTTTTTGTAAGTACACATCACACATTAGAACAATATATTTGATAAAAGTAATTACACTCTATCCATGCCACAGGACACAGTCGATTATTTTCCTATAACTGCTTGTGTTTAGTCGAAATTAAAACAGTACAAAGAGTGCTACGCCACTCAATATAATTCAGAAAAGTTTTTTAAATTAATTTTATTGAGAAACAAATTTTTAAATAAATTCCAACACTAACTTCAACGGCTTACCATGAGATATTGCCTTGCAAGGCAGACAGACTCAATGGTGCCCTGGAGGTAGACGGTGGATTTCTTCTGTGGACTGCTGGGATCGGGAAAGTGGATCTGAGCACCTGTGCGCTGCATGATGTGCTTGATGTTGCTCCCGTTCCGCCCCATCATGAAGAGGTGATGCTGCGCCGCGATGTCCAGCTGCGTGCTCACGGGGATGGCGGAGGCCAAGCTCCCCGCGAGGTGCTCCAGCAGCATGGCGGCTCCTTCCTGTCAGGGAGGGGCAGGGAAGCGGTCTGATAAACACAGCAGCTCATGTCGGCTGCACTTCTACCAGCTACGGAGAGACAGAATATGCGCTACAAACCCGAAGAACAGGAATGAATGTCGCAACATAAACAGTCTCACATCCCTTAAAAAATAAAACTGTCATGACTTGTATTCTTCGGATGTCAGGGACTATCTCGGGCGCTTACCTTCACAGCACTGGTGTTATTCTGAGACCCTCGGACTATGACAGTAGCACCATACAGGCGGGAACGCTGCTTAAATGACACTGAAATGTTGTAGGTCTGGGATATGTGCTGAATAGAGGGGGAATTGGGATCGGGCACTGGTTGGAGAATTCCAGCAATTGGTAACTCGAACATCAGCACCAAAGGAAGCAGCTCCTAGGAGACAATGACAAGACCCCACAGCGGACCATGAAACCGCTGTATGTTCAGAGATGTGACTAGTTCCTGAAGGTGGATTCATAACACGAGTTGTTCTTATGGTAAACCTCACTTTACATAGATCATGGGAAGTTTTTTTAAACAGAAGGCTTCTGCAAACTTTGAGTGGCTCTAACTTACACTGTCTGGGGCATTTGTCCTCAAGCTGCCATGTGATCATGTAAAGATCATCAGAGAAACTGAGTCCAGTGAAATTCAGATTTTCTAAGAAGTATCTTCAATAGAAAGAAATTTGTAAGTAAACTAGAACCTTATTTTTAAGGCTGACAATAAAATGTCACCAATGATAATTTAGATAATGGTTGTCAGAATGAAAGTGAAAACAGCCTTTGCTACTACTTCCTACTTAGTGAAGTTACTGGCTATAAAACAATAAAGGATAATATGTTAAAGCTTTATAATGCAAATGCTGTGACATCAATTTATATTATTAAAGTAAGAAATAGTTACCCGAATTCTAACTCGGGCAGATTCTACTCCTGCTGGTTGTCCTGCTATAGACACCTGAAAAAGAAAAAGAAAAAATAATAATAAAATGTGTGTGTATATATATATATATATATATATATATATATATATATCAAACTCACATTTGCTTTTCTAGCTATCTATACCTTTGTTACTCAAAGTGTGGTTCAGGGATAAACAGAATCAAATCAGGAGCTCATTAAAAATAAAAGCTCTCAGCCCTCAACTCCAATGTAGTCAGAATTTGCATCCATTTTTTAAAAATATATTTAGTACGGGGTCTACAGTATCTCACTACATAAATTGGACTTGTAGTGATCCTCCTGTTTTCAGCCCCCCAAGCGCTGGGATTATAGGTATGCACCACCACACCCAGTCAGTCGCTGTCTCAGTGTGCTGCAGAGGCAGGGCCAGCACAGCATGCTGGGGATCGAACCGTGGTCCTGGCACCTGCCTAAGCTTCAGTCTGTTGAGCTACCTGGCTGGGCCCAGAATCTGCACTCTACTGAGGTCTTTCTCCGTGATCTGCATCATGCCTTGCTCCAAACCTCCAAGTCCACACACCCTCGTGAAGTCATCATGCCCTCTGTATCCCTGGTCTTTTCACGATATTTTTCTCCCTTTTGTTTAAACTATACATGCTAGGTAGTTGGCAATACGCAATCACGTGGCTATACTAGGGACACGATGGAAGCCGCTGGCACGAATGCCACAGTGGACTGCTTTGTATCACTGGAAGCCCTAACAGGCTCGCCATCACTGCCCTGGGTTCTCAGACAGTGAGCTTCTTCTATGCCAGCGGTCAAATAATCAAGGCCCCAAAATGCACTTTTCTCCAGCTTCCACATGGGGCTCCCTGAGCCTTGGGGTAACACACAGATTAAAACGCTGCTGTCACATCAGGTGTGGGTGTGGGAGTACCGAAACACTGCTTACGCCTGTATGGTCACGCCACAGCAGCTATTAGATATTTTCATTTGTAGCAGGTCCCCATGAGTAATTATACAGAAAAGATGTCATCTGTGTGTCTGACAGCTTCTTGTCTTGTGATTAGTTTAGAAGAAAGAACATTTCCAAATAACGTATGTAATACTATCTGTTCTCCAAGTAGTGTAAGGGCCTGCGTATGGACAGCTGAGTTCCAAATAGAAGAACCGGGAAAACTGCACAGGGAAGGACACAGCTCAGTCGATGACCGAAGGGGCCTGGGCTGCCAGAGGCACTGCCTTTGCAGAGAGTCAGACTCGGGGGCCAGACGGCGTCCAGGCCCTCCCTGATGCACACACTCTCCTGGCTTTTCCTAGGGCTTTGGTCTGGTTCCTGCTTTCCACTGAGCATGAGGAGGGCCAGCGGAGGTCCCACTTGGACTCAAAGAAGCACTGTGTCCTCTGTCCCTGCAAGGGAGTCCTACCATCCATGCTGTGCGTCAGCTAAATGATTATATTTTGCGCTCATCATTCAAAGACGACGTTATTCTGAAGATTAAGTCTGCGCTTCAATCCATAAAAGCTGATGGGAAAAAGACACCTCACCTGGTTGCTTTTTTCTGCTTGGTTATTTCGGTTGGAGTCTGGAAAGTGGATGTGGCACCGCGTTTCTTCCATGACCTTTTTAATATTGTTGCCGCCTTTGCCGATGACATGCGAGTGCTCTGTGTGGGAAACATCCATCTTCAGTGTGACGCGGTTGCTCTGCGCAGAAATAACGTAGCCTTGTTAAATGCATAGAAAGGGAAAGAACAAACCCCTACAAACTTTGTCTTTGGTGATTTTTGTATTTACGAATGAGGCAACCTGGGCACAGTGGTACGCGCCTGCATTCCCAGCACCTGGGAGGCTGAGGCAGGAGGACAGCTGCGAGTCTGAGGCCAGCCTGGGCTACACTGTGAGCTCCAGACCAGCCCAGACTGCATCCTGAGACCCTGTCTCCAAAGACAAAACAAACGAAAATACAGAAATCCACTGGGAAAGGTCACAGGGTTCTTAGACAATACCAATCTAAAGTGCTCAATTCCCTGGCAAGTACAAGGTCCTGAGTTTCCTCCCAAGTAACATAAAATGCTCAATTTCTATCAACATCTCTGGTTTCTTAAAAAAAATTTTCATTTGAAGACAAGTATTGTCAGAAGAAACAGATATATTTTCAAGCAAGATAATCTTTTGGAAATTACTCTTTAAGTAGAATAAGCTATAACTACAAATAAATTATTTTTTAAGGACATTATTAATAAAGTATTTAATTCAAATACCCTAAAACTGATGAAAACATAATTCTAAGACTAAAGATATGGAAATTATAGGAGAGTGGAACTAAGAGGAAACTAGGAATCAATGTAACGCTCCAAACTCCGACTGAGGAAGCACTTCTAAGCCCGGCCTCACCACCTGCGTGCTGGCGCGGGGAGCCTCCCGCACGGGTCTGCTCGGAGGGGCAGGGAAGAAGGAGCAGGCGGCACACGGCGAGGAGCTCGGCTGTGTTATCACAAGGCGGGATTACTAACACAGTGGTCACACTGAAATTGATGTATTAAATTTTAGGAAATTTAGTCTTCTAAAACTCTTTTTTTTATTTTCTGTATTTAGTGCAGGGTCCACGGGGTCTCACGACACAGACTGGACTCAGAGTGATTCTCCTGTTTTCAGCCTTCCAAGTGCTGGCATTTCAGGCGTGTGCCACCACGCCCAGTCTCAATCGCTGTCTCAGTGCACCCGGGGGTGGGCCGGCACAGCCCACTGGGACCTGAACCTGGCCCTGTGCTCTGCCAAGCAGGTGCTTTCCTCTGCTGAGCTATCAGGTCGGCCATTAAAACTCTAATTTACAAGATTGTTATGGAAATTCTAAGACTGTTATGGAAATTCCATAGTCCTCAAGGTAAGATTTCCATGACTTATGAAATTCCATAGTCCTTAAAGTAAAAATTTAAAAGTCTAAGCATAACAAAATATTTTTAAAAAACTGGTAATTTTAAACCTTCTGAGAATCTTAAATTCTCAACTTACATTCAATAAGTGTTTTGACTTTTAAACTTAATTCTTTCCATTTAACTTTGGAAATATAGGAAAGGAGCCTTGCTTTTCAGCAATATTCTAAAGCATTTAATGATTGTAAGATAAATAATTCCTAAAAATATTTTTAAGAAGAGTAATAACAAAAAAAAATAAAGAAAAAAAAGAAGAGCTCAGAGATCATTTCAATAAGTGAAAAAAAAAAAAAAAAAAAAAGAATTAGCCTAGATGTGAATCCTTCCCATACCAGCTCTGTAATTTGAAGAAATTGTTTAATACTTAATATTTAATAATAACTGTGCTGAGTTAGGAGCATTTAACAACACACTGTACATGGGTCTATACTATGATTGTTAAATGTAAAGTGCGCAGCAAAGAGACTGGAATACAATAAGTGATTTAGGTGAGCTTAATTCTCACATGTGGTACAGATTTCCAAGTACTCAAACATCCTTTTTATCAATCTAACACCTGCACTGAGAGTAGGAGACAGAGGACAAAACTGCACACAACTTCATGCCACTGCATGCTAAGCAGAGTGACAGAGAAGGTCATTCTGGCTCCTGCTGGCATCACAGCGGCAAGGACACTGAGTCCTACAGTCATTGTCACTTACACTGCACTAACCAGGCTGTCTACTGCTGGAGGTAGCAATACACATAAGCACACATACACAAATCCACATGCACAGACATGTTTGTGGGCGTGTGTGCATATGTACATGTCTCTCAGCTACTCAGGATCAGAGAAGCTGTTCAAATATTAAACTGAACTTTACATGGACTGGAGAATCGCAAGTGCTATTTTGAGATGCACCACGGTTTTCTCCTGCCCTTTCTTCACCAAATGGTTCCTCTAACCTGGCAAGAAGTAGCCCCTGTGGAGACAAAGTGCTGACGTCCGCAAGTCCTCACACTTACTTTGGTGTCTAAGACAGACATGATCATTTCCTTGGCTTCCTTAACATCTTCTTTCCTTCCAGAAACCTTAATATGGGGATCTATAAGAAATCAGAAACAGGGCTCAGATAAAACTCTCAAACTTTTCCCAGCTTAAAGCTTATGCTACAGTGTGAGAAAGGGGATCTGGGTGTGGTGCTGTACGCCTGTAATCCTAGCCAAAGGCAGAGCGCAAGTTCAAGACTGGCTAGGGAAACTCAGTGACTTAGTGAGACCTTGTCTCAAAATTTTTAAAAATAATAATAATAAACAGAAAGGGCTAGGGATACAGCTCAGTGCAAAGGCCCAGGGCTCAAGCATCAGTATTTCTCTCTCCCTCTTCCTCCTTCCTCTCTTTCTCACTCCCCCTGTCTCTTTTACACACACACACACACACACACACTCCATAATAAACTATTTCACTGTAGATATGCTATCACTGTAGGAAAAAACAAGCATATGGAAGATATTCAAATTGTGCTTTAACCTGTATCTTGTTTCCTTTTGAAAACTGGCTATTTAATTTTTTTGGCAAAATAAGCACATTTATTAATGGTAAAATATATCAAATAATTATTTTTAAATAAGTGAGGTATCTATAAACTTATTTATCAGTCTCCTGCTGAATTCCAGACCCTTTCTGCATTTCCTTTCACTCTGCAGTGCTGGGGACTGAAGCCAGGGCCTCGCGCACGCTGGGCACACAGTGCGAACTACATCCTCCCTGTAGGGTTTAAATACATGGATTTATATTTTTTCTATATCACAGCCTTGTGATGTTCTTCACAGCAGAAACTGAAACCTGAAGTCACAATTCAGTAATTTATGCCTGAAAAATCACCCATATAGTCATTAGAATCCAATGTCTTCTGACTCTGATCCGCACTTCAATGATAAGGCATCTTTCTTGACAGGTTAGGGAGGAGAGAAAACAATTTTCATTCAGAAATGTTTAACTTTACCCAGAATTCATACTGAGTGACTAATATGTGCTGCAACTACTATCTGTTATTGAATTACATACAGGCAAGCCTTCAGTCACTGCACAAATATTTCTAAACATTACACTGGCATGCTCCAAGGACGTGCAAGTGAGGACAAAAGCCACTGTCCACAAGAGAGCTTACAGCCTTCTATAGGGAGATAGAAATAAATCAAACGGGCCAGGGAGACAGCTCAGAAGAATAAGTGCCTGCCTGGCAAGCGCAAGGTCCTGAGTTCAATCTCTGGTACTGTAAAAAAAGAAAAGAAAAAAAAAAATCAAATATATTACTTAATATATTGAATTATAAATCTTATTTTTTAAAAAAGGAAGACAAGACAGAAAGGTCACGAATACCAGTCACAGGAAGGAGAGAGGACAACAGACTCATTGAAAAAATGAGATCTGGGCAAAGCTATCAGCAGGGGCAAAGTGTGGCTGAGACCAATGGGATCGGCCTCATGGAGGAGGGCAGTGGCGCCCGAGGCCACAGCGTGAGAAGAGCTTCACTGTGCTCTGCAATTAGGTTGCCAGGTCATCCAGCACCCCGAGAGCCTGGCCTGGCCCAGACCAGGACCATTTTGAGGAAACAGCAAATTCCACACCTGTCAGCACTAGTGACAAAGCTGAATGACCAAGAGAATTTCTTACAGCTGTCATGTCACTGAGACCCTCATCCCTCTTGAGGCCCAATCCACAGTGACTTTTTGGTTGCATCGTTTATGAGTAGCACAAGTCAGAGACAGTGCCAGCGAATGTTTCCTGAGGACCTTTCACATGTAGCACTGCCTGAGGCCTTGACTTCTTCGAAAGCGCTATTTCTCTGCAGTGGGGAGCCAGAGTCATCAGGCAGGGGCTTGCTCCGAGCCCCATATGTCCCCCAATCCTGTGGTCTCCATATCCCCATCCCACAAGCCAAGTAAAGATGGACGCCTGGGTGACTGACAGACAAGGACAGAGAGAGGAACAGAGAGAAGCAGAGGAGGAGGAGCAAGAGATTGAGAAACAGAGGGGGCAGGCAGGTGGGCAGAGGAGGAAGAAAGGGGAAGCCATTTTCTTAAAGCCACTGCTCTCAGGAGCAGGCCGGTGAGGTCACAGTTAACAGCCACACACCAGGAAGCCTCAGAGTTCAAGAATGTGGGCCTTGGCCTTGGGGGAACCCTCAAACAGCTGTGCTTGATTTGAGTCAGAGCCATCACCTCCAGCAGGGACCCCTCCCTGGACTGCTTCCTGGAGGCTGCTCCTAGCCTCAGGCGCTGCTCCTTGTCCTGTTCTGTAATCCCTCCTCTGAGGCTTGCCCTGTCAAGAGGACCAGGCTGTGAGAATCAAAGGCCCTACAGGCTGCTCAAATCTTTCTGAAATTTTTAAGTATTAGGCGTTGTAAGCCAAGCGATCTAGAAGCAGAATACAAGAGACACCCAGCTGCAGAAGCCTGGCGAAGGCACACTGCCCCCTTCCCACTGCGCCTGCACAGGGCTAAGGCGGTTCTCTCGGCATGGCACACCATCCACAGGACGCATACAGTTAAGTTAGCCCACCTTGGCCGCACTTCCTTGATTTATTCTTACCATAGCCACTGTGACCTCCTCTGGGAAATATTTGCTGGAAGAGCTGTTTATACTCAAGCTGTCAACTTTGGCTTGCGTTTCTACAGGCTGATGTTGGGGTAACTGTAGTGAAGAGCATCACTATCCCTAGGGTGCTGCGAGGCCAGTGTTCTGAGAACCACCTGTGCCTCAGGCTCACCTGCAGCAGCTGCTAAAACGCAGGTTCCCTGAGGCCCCTGGGACCGACCTCTTACTGCCTTGCCACATCTACATTCTTATTGGCTTAAAGATGCACAAGAAAAGATGAAGGCACAGGAGAACTTTAACTCTAATCTTCATATTTTGGCTCAATATGCATGACAGAATGCTTCTCAAGGATATGTACATATTTTTCTCATACCCCCCCCAAAAAAAAAGAATTAGCAGTAAGTACTGAGAGGTCTAATAACCTGCCCAGGTAGATAATCACATTAAAATCCCTGCACACGTGTAGAGGGGCAGGGAGCCGCAGATCCAGTTGAAGGCAAAATGGACTGCACCCCTTCTGCAGCAAGACAACAAACCCTCAATGGAAAGTAATTTATTTCAAAGCGAAAGAGCACCATCTAGTGACCACAAAGTAAGTTATCAGCAACCACAGAGACTCCTGTGTGTGCACTCGTGCAGTCACCGACCTGTAACCTCCAACTGGCTCCAACTGGCTCCAGGATTTGAATCAGTGCTTTTTGCGGGGAAAGTGGTTATTCTTTAAATAGCCAAGCTCCATAAGAACACAAAAGACCAATCCTGCCCAATCTCTGGCTTGAGCCACCAAGATAGCTCGTGGTGCATTTTCCACTCCTTCCACTCTTGCTTAGAAGACACGCGGGACATCTTAGTTCAGGCTGAACGGAGCTTTCCTCAACTCCTGAAACGCGGTGCCTGTGACAGGCTAGAGCGCAAACCTAGCTGTCAGGCCCTCCGCAAGGGACTGACTTTCATTTGATCTGTAACTCTCTGACAGAAAAATCAAAGTATTAACTGAATTAATAGACACAAAAATGAAAATAAAAGCCAGGCAGTAAGAGCCCTAGAAGACAGTTAGGGATTTAGGGAGTTAGAATATACTTCCTCCCTCCCCCAAATTAATTACTTTTATGAAAAACTCAATTTAGACATGAAAGTTTTGAGATTTTACTCTAAAAATACTACTCACTGTTCTATAACTAACCCTCAAGCTCCCTGAACACAAGGAATCACATCTCAGTTTCTTAAAATCTGGAGTAGAACTGCAGCAGTTGATGCCAAGCTCGCTGCTGCTGCAGAGAGCGCCAGCTCCCGTGATGGGAAAGGCAGACGGCACAGACGGCAGCTCCGGGAGGGCCGAGACCCCACAAGGCGGCCGGCAGCTCCGGGAGGGCCGAGACCCCACAAGGCGGCCGTGCGTCTTGCATTTGCTGGAATCATACAGCTTCAAAGATCCTGACCTTCCTACCCGAGTAAAAACACTGAGATACAGACAGACCCATGCAGATTACCGGTCTGTGTGCTCCTGCCTCGCTGTCTGCTCACGGGTCTCCCAGGACACGAGGAGGACAGGTGGCCATCCAACCTGCACCACATACCAGGAAGCCATAGTGACTATGCACAGGTATGGACATTTTATCTGTGTATGCTGAAAACAAAATGAAAGTGTACCTTTCTTTTTATAAAGTGAAGACTTTATAAAATGCCTCTTACGACTTCCATCTGAAATTCATTAGAATTTGATAAAGCAACAATTCTTGGGCTGGGGAGACAGCTCAGTAGAGTAAGGCCAGGGAAGCGCAAGGGCCTGAGTTCAATCCCTGGTTCCACCAAAAAATACATATATATTTTTGTAAGAACGGCTGCTAACCACATTTTCAATGAAAATAAATATTTTAAAAAGCTCAGACACTTTTATAAACTTAGTTTATGGTTTTAAAAGATTATCTCCTGGTATTCTGCTTTCTGCTCTTTGGTTTTCCTTCCGGGAAACATTCCCACCCGTAAGAACACTGCAGAACAACTGCCTTCCCCTCTGCTCAAACCTCAGTCTTTCCCCTTGCTCCTGTCCCATAGCAAAAGCTACAGGAAATCCTCACGTCTGCAGTTCGTGTTTCTTACTCTGCAGAAGCAGCGTGCTACTGACACGTGATGACCTGAATCTCCGTCTCCCACAGCGCTCTGCAGCTACTTCCTGCCTCACTGGCTTGCACTGAGCTGAAGGCCCAGCTCCCAAAACGCAGGCTTCCGTTTGTGGCACATTCTGCTTTCACTCAGACCAGCCCAAAATAAAAGCACCACGTTACAGTTGCATGTCTGCTTAAGAGGAAGAAGTCTCGTAGCATGGCCTGAACTGAGGAGGGCTGTAGTACATTTTTAGCACAGCAACAAACCAGCAAACTAGCCCTGTATCCATGAAGAGAAAGACAGTTGACAAAATTCACTCTCATTTTATTTCCAGTTGATTTTCTTCCTGCTGTGTAAGCCACAGAAGCATTGGTCCGGGCCCAGATCTATCGGGGTGGCAACGTGGACCACCAAGAGGGCCACAGGCCCAGCTGCCTCTGTGACTGCCCAGCGCAAGGAGGCCGGCAGTTATCAAGCAGAAATGACTAACATTTTATTCCGATTGAGCACAATGTAATGAAAGGCTTAGGATTAGAAGTGCTTCAACTTTGAGTCTTTTCAGCTTTGGGGATACTGGCATACACATAATGAGATATCCTGAGTACAGGGATCCAAGTTTGCAAAAAATCTGTTTTTGTTCCTTGCACACTTTGAACAAAGGCCCCTGGGCAACACTTTGCCAAGTTTTCAGCGCACCGGTGTCCAAATGCAAACATTACGTTGTGGTTTTCACTCATGGCATCGTACTGATTGAGAGCATTTGAGCTTCTGCAACATTTCAGCTTTTCAGCTTCAGGATGCTCTGCTTGTATTCAGGACTTTTTTTTTTTTTTTTTTTTTTTTCCAGTACCGGGGATTGAACTCAGGGCCTTGCGCTTGCCAGGGAAGCACTTCTACTGAGCCATCTCCCCGGCCCAGATTCAGGACTTTTGTCAGTCAGTATACAGCTAGCTCAGGAAGAGCCCAGGGATCCTATGGCTCTGGCTGCCTTAGAGTTACACAGGGCAAGGCCAGGCACAGCACAGTACAGCACACGAATGCATGCACTGTTAATGGCTTTGACTCCGCAGTCTGTTTCGCTTTTCCTTCCCTTGGTGATGGGAAGACATGGAGCCCAAGGCCAAGCCCATGAGCCACTAACACACTCTGCCACCCTGAAAAACATCACTGGCTTTTGGAGTTTCTTTGGAAGAAAATTTAGGGCTAGGGAGATAACTCAGTGGCATAAACACCTGCCTGGCAAGTGCAAAGTCCTGAGTTCAATCCCCTGTACCACACCAAAAAAAAAAAAAAAAAAAAAAAAAGAAAGAAAGAAAGAAAGAAAAGAAAATGGAAAAAATAATAACAGGGAATTCTGTTGGACCATTCACTGGATTAAAGCAATACTATAAGTTCTTAAATCAAACTAATCTAACAAGCAAGTTTGTCTTACAACATCTAGGTATCTCATAGACTTACAGTTGGCTCAAGCTGTAGGCAAGAAACAAAAATAAGACACAGTGTGAGTCCTGCCCCTGGATACAGGTCAGCCTTGAAACCTTGGCAATGGAGGATGACAGTAATCTGGTTTTTTGCGCCATCCTGCACACCCAAAGAACACGAGACTTTACAACAGTGTCAAAAAGTAGTGTTTGTTCCACTGAGTTTCGTGAATGATGTGCGGCTATGGACAAAACACACACACAGACAGCCCCGTAAGACTGATTCTACCTCAAACCCTGCTTGAACTGAGCTCCACTCAGCGCTAGAGGCTTGCTATCTTGATCACTCTTCCTTTAGGTTGGCAGGTCCCCCTGATGGCCAGCAAAAGGGAACTCAACTGATGGCACCTGGCCACCATTCATGTTTTCTGGTAAACAGTAAGTTTCCCCTGGCCTCCTGAGAAATATACTTTCCTGTTTAAATAAAAACAACATAGGTCAAAGTGTCCTACGAATATCACACTTGGAAAACGCAGATACAGACTTTATAAAAAAAAGAGAAAACTGACTGACTAAACCTAACTGGCAGTGGTTTTAAAAGAATGAAGCGGGATGATAAGTAATCAATGTACTTTCTCCTTATTCTGCAGCCAGTAAGATTCTAGATTCTTTCAAGGAATTCATTGACAAGAAGAATTCTAATAAACGGAGTTAGAAGAGCAGGAGTGTTCCTAATGGGGTAGAGGAACCCAAGCTGCATGTGTTTAAGTCAAAATGGGCTGAGCAACCCTAATGTGTCAGAGCATACAAATGAGACCGAGACAGGACAGAGCCAGCTGCTGTAAGTGCACCATACCACACCACAGCATCTGAAACAGAGAAAAAAAATCTCCTTACACAAAAATCCTCTTTACTATTCAACTAAAAGAGGAGCTGAGTAACAGTACAGTGAGCAATGCAAAAACAAACATTTTAGACTTAAAACCCAGTTCTCATGAGAATAATGCTCCCCCCCCCATGTGTACAATCAGTCTAAACACTGTGAGGTCTCATTTCTTCCTATTACAATTTTACTCAGCAAAAGAAAACTAACCTGCAACAAGGAAAGCATATTCTTGGCATGATGATGACACAAGTCAGCTAAAAGAAAGAAAACGCAGCACGTTTAGGACACCGCTCAGCTCTACCGGATGGCCATGACCGGAAGTGAGGTGCTCTCATCGGCACAGTTATCACCATGGCAATGACTGAGTCAGGCAGGTTCTGGCTTTGCCACAGCACAGACCAGGTGACACACTCTCGTACCCAGATGGAGCCCATGGGCCCCTCCAATCCACTGAGGAGGAAAGAGCTACCAGCTTGGGGATACCCAAAAGTAGCCAAAAAGACAGAGGCCTGCTGCTGATGAAATAGTGGCCTTTCAACATCACCAGCAATAAAAGGGCTCCAAATACAATGATGCTATGCAAGTAAAATTCTTCTGCACCGATCTTCCAATTTTAGGAGGAGATAAGGCATACGCTGCACACATGCCTCATCTCTGGTCAGATTTATATGTGACTTATCAAAGTAGTTTATTAGATAGGAAAGTTATTAGGACTCAGTGAGGACCTAGCAATAATCTCAGAAAACAACAATGCAAACAAAGTTGGAGGCAGAACCAAGGCACACCAGACAAAGTAATCAAGAACACATGCACTAGAGGATGAGAGAACTGAAATCAGAGAGACCACTTCATCTCATAAATGATTTTATCTTATGTGGTGTAAACTAATCTCCCAGCAACACCTCAGAACTGCTGCGCAGGTAGAAGAAAGGTATTTAAAAATCCAAAGCCCAAGAGAAGTGTAGCCTCAGAAGAGGGTGGCAAGGGAAAGTTAGCCCAAAGCACCTTAATCAGACTCCTTCAGCCTTCCGCGCCCAAGCTCTGTTCCAGAGGTGAGGAGGAAAAGGAGGAGGAGGAGGAGGAGGAGGAAGAGGAGAAAGAGGAAGAGGAGAAAGAGGAGGAGAAGGAGGAACGAAAACCAAGCGCCAGGAGATGCTCTGGAGCCACTGAATGACTTGAACGTAAGTTCTGCACAGAGCCCAGGCAGAGCTAGGTTCCTGCAAGGGAGGCTGCTGTTCATGTACGTGCACACGCGGGACAGCGGCTCTTGTGGTATGGGGAACAAAGCCCAAGTGACGAGGGGAAAGAAACTCCCAACCTGTTAGATGTCCGGGACAAGTTCATATTCTCTAAAGCCGAAGAATGAATTTTAGGAAAAATGGGGGTTAGGAGCAAGAATATATTCATTGGGGAAAGAATGCTTCTGTCCGAGAGAGGGACAGAAGGGGACCCAAGTGGGTCACCAAGGGCCCTACCTTTTCTAAGGATTTATTTACAGAGCCAGTCCAGGACATGAGGCAGGTTCCATGTGGGAAAAATGGGAAATCACAAGGTGGGCATGAGGAGGGACAAAACTGTGGCCAACCAGTAAGAGTACTTACTACAAGTGCTCAGGTAAAACCGATTAAATCAGGATCAAATGAAGAAGTGAGTCACAGCAAGCGGGCATGAATCCCAGAGAACAGGAACTTTTCTGTAGCGGGTCATGTTCGTGGCTCTTCCTGCCTTTCTCAAGGTGACAGAAACCTATTTAGAGTACCAATCCCTGGTGCCTACTCTTAGGAAGAACGTGGGTGCATTTGTCTTATCTTAAGCTCTGGTCACCATGGAGCTGCCTGTCTCCCCACAGTTACGGCATCCTGTCTTCTGCACCGGCCCATTTGAGGGCCCAGCCCCATCTGACCGCCTCTATTTCTATCTAACTGAGTTGCCTGCAGCACAAACACCACCACAAGATTAAAAAGCAGCAGCACAAGGACCCAGGATGCAGAGGGGGATGGAAAAGAGACCCCAGCCAGATACCAGCGACTAGAATGACTGCCGAGTCCTTGCCTCACACTGGCTGGTCCTTCCGATCAAGGAAGGACATAAGCGTGGGGCTGGAGAAGAGCAGCAACCACAGCACCCTGGGAAACTGTGCTGATGTAGCAAGTTACACAACAGCTTCTCGGGGCCAGAAGGGAGTGACCTTCACCACTCTCCAAGGAATACTGATGTTCACAGTGCTCACGACAGGCCCCAGAGGTACTGCCTGTGGTCTAAATCCAAGGCACTGCAGAATGGTCCTTTTTCTTCTCTTCTTCTCCTCTTATTCCTCCTTCCCTCTTTCCCTCCCCCTTTCTCCTTTTCTTTTTGCCAACAGCTGGGATTATTCACAAAAACACTTAGCACACAATGCTGGCTGCCATCACAGGCTACTCCACCATGTGCTGAAGGGTTCACACAGAGGAACAGCAAAGTCCTGAAATAAAGATGCGACCACACCATTCGACTGAATCCTTGCATCATTCCTGAGAGAAAAATAACTGAAAAATTTAAAAGTTCTATCTCTTCAAGACATTCCAGGCACCATGAAGGGAGTTGTAGGAAATAGCAAAACTCTAAGGAATTTAGTTCTAAAAACAACTTAGCAAATTTAGACTGGCATTGAAATTCTTCACCTTTCTCATTATTTTTGTAAGATTCAGGGAGAAATGTCATCTGGCATTATGAAAAGGGGATAATTGGGGGGGGGGCAGGGAGATAACTCAGCAGCATAAGTGCCTGCCTGGCAAGCACAAGTACTGAGTTTGGTCCCCGCTACCCCTCCCACCTGCCTCCCAAAAAAGAACAGGAGCTAATTACAGGTCCTGACTGTGCATTAAATACTCCATTTCAAGCTTGTGCATGAACCAATTGGAAAATTTCGCAAAATTTACATGTGTCTGACTTAAAAAATTATCATTTGGGAAATAACTACCGACCGAAACTTCCTTCACACTCTCATTAGATGACCTGAGTAGCTCGCTGCTCATAGCTTTCCATGAGGCACATCACCCAGCAACAGTACTCCCCTCCTCCTCTCTGGGTACATATTATTTACTTCTTTCACACCTTTTGGTACCTGATTCTCTTTATTATAAGCCAAAAGCCTTAATATGTCAGTCTTAAGAGTCTTATTATCTTCAGAAGGGATGGTGCATATTTCAAATAATCAAAATAGTCCTTTGTTTTTCTTATTAAAAATGGCTGAAGTTCCTTTGAGGCCCCAAAATTTCTACTTCAAGATTCAGCACACACTTATCCAAAGTGAATATTCCTACTTAAATCATCATGTTTCCAGTGCTGGAGATCAAGCCTGCTTTTTAGGTATGCTCAGCAAGAGCCCTGCCACGAAGCTGCACCCTCAGACCCCTACATAATGTAAATAATAAAATTTTGTGATTTTAATAATTTAAAATGAGCATTTCTTTTAAGGACAAAAAGGCACTTCTTTTAGAAAATTGCAGAAAATAAACATTATTTGCAAAGGGCAATCAATTAATCCTCTTTGTAAGAAGACTTGATATTTTAAAATAATTTATATCTATACAAAGAATATCTATAAACTAACACAAAACATTTTCTCATAGAAAAATGAGAAAAAGGCATGAATAAGTACCTCCATAGAAAATAGTAAACTAATATTGTATATGAATATGATTAAACTTCAACATTTATCATTTTAGTTGATAAAACTGAGGATGCTTTTAAATTTATAAGGTCAAGAAAGGACAAAGCTAAATACTACAGCATACTACTGATGAAAATTAACAGCACTGGTGTAAGATGTCTGGGAAACAATTTGGAAATATTTATGCTTTTGGGTTGTTTTTGTTTTTGTTTTTGTTTTTCCTGGAACTGGGGATTGAACTCAGGCCCTTGCGCTTGCCAGGCAAACGTTTATTCTACTGAGCTATCTCCTTAGCCCTGGAAATATTTATGAAGAACCATAATAGTATGATTCATCTTAAGAATACACACATAGGGGGCCGGGGATATGGCTCAGTGGAATAAGCACTTGCCTGGCAAGCACAAGGGCCTGAGTTTAATCCCTGGTTCTACAAAAAAAAAAAAAAAAAAAAAAAAAGAATACATACATATTAGAGGAAGAAAAGGAAAACAACCAGATTAATAGTTTTTACATGTAAGTAATGAAGTGTGTAATTTTAATTTTCTTTTATGCCTCAAGCACTTCTGTATTTTTTCCATCATGAACATTTGTAGTATGGAAAAAATATTCATTTTTAAAGGTATTTTTTAAAAAATCACCTGAATTGATAATCTGAGAGGACCCAATTTACTGAAATTACATCCTTTTACTTTAAAATGAACTATATTAAAGTCAGAATTTTTACTTTCCAAGTAAAATGTTTGAAGATTAACCTTTAACACAAACAGGACCTTTAAATGTTAACAACACAGACAACAATGCTTTCTCAATTAGTCAAAGGAAGTGCTGCTTCTCTCTCAGGCCCACTGCTGACAGGGTTTTTCTCTGACAGGAGGTCTCTCTCAGGCTTTCTGCCATGCATCTTCTCAACTTCATCTCCTATTACTTGTCGTGGTATTCTTCCTAGTATTTACTAACATGCTTGGGCTCTGAAAAGACCTCCCTGCAGCACTGGAGCACCGTCCACCACGGGGCCCACTGCCACTGAAAGAAAGGCTTGCTGGGAACGGAATCCACACAGTCGGTGGAGGCTGTGTGGTACTGCTACCACTGACATGCGTGGAATTGCTCCAAGCATTTATGGTCACATCTCTCTTTTTATTCATTAATGGTTTCCAAAAGAAATGGAAACAAGGTCAATCTGGTAGGGGGGAAGTCTCTCTCCATGGCTTCCCCCTTCACTGGGGCCACAACACCTGTGTCCCCCTTGCCCTTCAGCCTCTGGGTGGTTAATGGCTTCCAGATGTTGCCAGACTGCTTGCCACATAGTGGATTACTGTCCATTTGGCTTGGCACTTAGCATTTCTAGTGTGAGCAGCCTCTTTGTTAGAGATTATCACCTTTGTGTTTGCAGTTAATTTTGTTCTCTGAGGGCCAGGACTGATTTTTTTAAAAAACAAAACAAAACTATTTTTTAAAAAAATTCCATTTCTTCTCATGAAGAGAACGTGTGCAGGGAGTTGAGGTAATAAAGTGGGTTGCACATTTAATATTTGTGTTTGTTTCCTTCTCCAGAAAAGCGTGACTTAGGAATTGAACTCTACCCCTTGCTGAGGTTAAGAATAACATTTCTTAGGTCTCCACAGATACTTCTTTGAAGAGATCCATTTCTTTCGACTTTACTGTTTAGAGTCCACAATAGAGACAGACCAACGCCACAGCTCTCTTCTCCCTCACTCTCCTTCCCTGTCTCAGGCCCTCTCCCTCTAAGGCTACGTAAACACATTTTCTTCATGTGATCATGTTTATTACTGGAAGTATCTTGGCACCTTCACATGTTCCTTGATAAATGTGTTGTAATGTTTACAGGACCTCTGAGAAATATGTGTGGATTCAACAGCATTTTAAAATTTCTTTCGTATTTTCTTGGCTTCTATATAGCTCTTACCTCCAAAGGCATTCGTTTGCATGTCCTGTCCAAAAACACAGTTTTAAAAATATGCACGCATCTATTTTGCAGGGTAACTTCAAATCTACTGTAGTAAGAACTCCATAACCAGTAAATCAGAGTGGATTCTACACATGACCTTCAGAGCTTATAAACTGGTCTATGATTGCTTTCTAATACTGTGTGCATATATATTCGTAAACATTTCTGAGTGGGCCCACATTTCATAAAGGCTACAAAGGCTAAGTCTTAGTCTAAATATCGTACAGACATTAGAGAGCCTATCTTGAAATCCTTCAAGGTGCAATTTTGGTTTCCAAGCTAACAGTTGTCTTCTGTTTTGAAACATTCAACAATTAGTAGGGATGGAGGAAGAGGACAGCAACAAACATGAAGGGAAGCTTCCTGAGAGAAACTACTCCCTGAAATGAAAACTCTATAACTGTTACTCTCTGTTACTTGCAAATATGGATCTTTACATGAAATCTTGTTTTAAAATCTATGTTAAGGTCTAGAATTACACAAAAGTTTCACACCTAGAATGGCACTCAATGTCCCAGTCTTCTTTAGCTCCTTCACCAAGGTTTGCCAAGCACCCACCTTGACCAGACACACCCCCACAAAGTGGAGGCCCAGCGCAGGTGGCACCAGAGTCCGAGCCACGCAATTGACCAGATTCTAGGATTTCCCATTCTTGCCATGCTTGCTTGTACATAGCATTCATCCTCAACTGCTATCTAAACTGGCACTTGTCAGTGACAAAAAGTTCATTTTATGAAAAAATCAAGTGCCTGCTGTTAAAAATTATTTCATTCAAATCACCTTCCTCAGCCAGAGAGACAACTCAGTGGAATATGCATCTGCCCAGCAAGTGCAAGGTCCTGAGTTCAATCGCAGTTCCAAACAACTCCCCATCTTTCTCACTATAAACCTTCAATGATTCCCCAGCCTCATAAAGTTACAAATCAAACTCTCTGATGTTGTCTTCAAAGCCCTCATGATCAGGAATGTGCCCAGCTGTTCAGCTTCCTCTTCCTTTAATGTAATTACACCACAGTCACAGCAAGACACTCACGGTTGCATTGAGCTGTCTTCCAATTTCCTATCCGCGTGCCTCTGCTCCTGAAACCACCGCAGCCTGTGCGCCATTCCCAGCTGTGGCTTCATCCACCCAGTCTGTGCCCTGGGGAGGTCAACCCAGATGCCTTTGTGCAGGGCTTCCACGACATGCAAATCTACATGTACATCAGCCTCTCTCTGATTCTGTCTATCTGCCTGCCCCCGCCCCCATGACACTACTTGGTTCTCTGATCATCTCTTCCACATGCTTCCCTTTCTCTAAGACCAGCCACCTATACTCAGGTCTGCAGGCCTTCTGATCCGACAGCAGGTATCACACCAGTTTTTATTCCCTGGCCAAAACATGTGACATACTGACATGTAGAACATTACAGAACTCTGACTTTTACAGCTGGGCCTGATAACGCACCTTTTCCATGCATTACCACTTCTTCCCCCAAAAAAACTCTGATCCATGACAGCCCTTTGCCATAATGTTCAGCTAGGCATTTTGCTTTTCATATATCACCTTTTTTAAAATTTATTTTTTATTTTTTTATTTTTTGTACCAGGGATCAAACTCAGGATCTTGCACTGGCCAGGCAAGTGCTTATGCCATTGAACTATCTCCCAGCACCACCCTTGTCTTAGTTGGTATTCCTATGAGCTGTTAGTCAAACAACTTTAATACTTTGAATACTTGATCTCTGATGTTGGCTACAAAATAAAGTAGGTCCTACCCACAGAGAGAGAGGGGTGAGGATTATAAAATACTACATAGGGCAGCATCATGACTTAATAGCGCAGTGTGTCTGGTAGACATAAGCACACTTCTTATTACCCAGCAATTACTAGCACGCCCCATGACCGCTGTGGCTCTTCTCAGAACACGTTCCTATCTCTCTTTATCTCTCTTAGCAACGCTCTGTAATGTGCAGCACGCGTCAGGTCCACATAATCACACAAGCCCTGTGTTACCTCGGCTCGAGGGCACACTTCCCCAGCATTGCACGCTCATCACATACTACGCAGAGTGACTTTGTGCAGCCCAAATCCCAGAGCCTGCTTTTATCAACGGGTGTTAAGCTCCATATTTCTCCTGCTTGGATTGTCTCACAAAGTATAAATAAATTTTTGTTTCCATGGCTTTAGTAAAATTCTATTAGAATGTCTCATATTTGTTTTATTACATTAGTGTTTGTATTTTCTAACAGAAAATTCCTATTACATTAATAGTATTTTTCTCATAAAGATAAATATAATTAAGAGAGTAGAAACACATGACTTTTATTTCTAGACCTCCAGAAAAATTTTAATATGCTATTTTCTACTTCATATACTTATTTCGGTCACACTTAAGGAGTACTAAGAACTTCCACTTATTGTTGTGGTAACTCCTTGTTGAAAACAAGTTCCTTCTGTAATTCATGAGAAAATAATGGCTGAAGAGAAAAAGACAAGAATAAAAGAGATGCATTTGCCTTGCCACCAGCTCACTGTGCTGGGAACGCTGTGTTGGGAGCAAAGCAGTAGAACATTCCAGTTGCAATATAATTCTAAAACCAGAAGACTGGCGAGGATTTCACCATAAATCCTTTTTTTTTCTTCTGTATTTTAGGGAAGGGTCTGCAGGGTGTTCAGAGGCTTACTACTAGATCGGACTCGTAGTGATCTGCCTGTTTACAGCCTCCCAAGATCTGGGCTTACAGGTGCGTGCCACCATGCCCAGTCCCAACTGCCATCTCAGTGCACCCCGGGGGTGCTTTCAAAATTCACTTAACTGCTTTCAAAATTCACTTCGTCTTTGATTTCTCTTGACTGAGTTCTGTATGTAGACCTGTATTACAAAAGACCTACACTATGTTCTTCTCAAATACTCATGAGCCCATGTACCTAGAGGTGCTTCCTTCCCCACCTCTACAATGAATGTTTTCGGCCACTACTTCAAATAGGATCTCTCACGCAGGGATGTGCTCAGTCCTCCTTGCTTCTCCCTCATTCCAGTACTCTCATAGTGCATCTATTACTTCTCTTTTTAATTTAATTTTATTTTTTATGTGTTTGGTACAGGGTCTCAGGACAAAGCTCAGACTCCTAGTGATCCTTCTGTTTTCAGCCTCCCAGTGTTGGGATTACAGGCATGTGCTACCATGCCTGGTCTTGGCCAGCAGGGCATGCAGTGCTGGGGATTGAACCAGTTATGAACGCAGGTGCTCAGTCCACTGAGCTATCTCACAAGCCCTTCCATTACTTCTCTTGAATGGTATTTCACAAATCCCTTCAACATTACTCATTCTGTTTTTCTTTTCTGACTGGGTAATCATAATGATCTGTCTTCAAGTTCATAGATTCATTTTCCTATTTTATCAAATCTTCTATCAAGGGTCTCTTGTATAGTAGTCCCTTGCTATTTTGCAGTTCTACTTTCATGGACTATTTTTTGGGTTTTCAAAAAATATTAATCTAAATTATTTATCATGGATTTTTCACTATATTGCAGGATTTTGCAGTACCTTACAGTATATGTATGTTGTTAAAATTACATAGGTTTATGAGTTAGGAAAATGGTTAAGAAAATTAGAAGTGTTTTTAAGGTGTGAGAAAGGTTTATGAGAGTGTGGGGAGGGTTTATACAGCCTTAAAATACATATAAATACTAAAATAAATATAATGTCTCTACTTCGCCGATTTTCACTTATCACAGGGGATCTGAAAAGCAACCGCTATGACCATTGTATCTTATATTTTGTTCACTGTTGCCTTTAGCTCCAGAATATTTTTCACACTGTAGCATCACATATCAGTTACATAAGTTAGTGGGCCTCATTTTGGCCGACTTGTCCGAGCACCTGACATACTTATCGTTCCTCACCAGTTACCTCCCTTGCCCACCCCAGTTTCTTTTCTCTTCAGGGCTGGCCTTCCAACATGTACAGATTTTGATCGTTCTCTTTAGTGATGTATATTATTTCAATAACTTCTCACTTAGCTGCTGTGTCGTTTTCCTTATTGTACTGAACTGTTATCTGTGTTCGTTTGCGACTCACAGAGCTTTCTTAAAATAGTTATTAATTTTTTGCCAAGCAATTTGTGACTCTCCATTCTGTGGAGCTGCTGAGAAATTACTGTGTTCTTCTGCAGGTATCATGTTTTCTTGAGGTTTTTCCCAATTCTTTCAGTTTTGTTTTGCCGTCTGCATATGTGACTGGCTCGGCTGCACCCCTCTTATGCCCTCTTGCTAAGCGATTCTTTGGTTGTAGCCCCCTCTCCAGCCCACACAGCAGGCTATCTACTGAGAGCGCTCCCTTGGTCTTCCCCAAGGGAAGGCTGAGAACCGCTGAAAGATGGCAGGCTGAGCTGCTCGAGTTCACGCAGCTCCCCTGCAGCCCACGGAACTGAGCCGCCGCACCGCGTGTGCTGACGAGCTGCCTGCGGAGGCTTTCACTTAGCACATGAAGAGCAGGTGTGCTGCGGTTGGGGTGACCATGGGAAGGGACAGTGAGAGCATGTGGAGTCCGGGAGCCCCAAGGACCAGAGGTGCCCCAGTCCGCCCCAGGGAAGGCCTCCGGGTGGAACACAGGGAGAGGTGCGGCACCATGTGGCTCTGGTGGACCCAGAGCCCTGTCCACTGCGAGGCCTTCCCTTCCGGCCTCCTGTGGCCGCTCAGCCGCGCCGAATCCCCTGGGCATGTTGCAGGCGCACATGAATCTCTGGAGAAGCAGGTGCAGTGCTGGGGCAGCAGGGCGCGCGCTCGCCGTGTTCCCACCTGCCCCATGGGCAGAGATCACGGCAGCGGGGTCCCTGGCACCGAGCTGCGCTGCCTTGCCCTGCAGGAGACGTGATGCGGGCGGTAACGCCGGGCTGATGCTGCCGGCTGCTCTGGGAGTTTCTGCTCCACAAGCAGGATGGGACTTCTCCGCTGGGCCTCCAGACTCCCACGAAGTCGCTCTGTCCCCGTGTGGCTTACAAGCTGCTGCTTCTCAGCAGTTACCTAGTCCTGCTTACTGGTGTCCCTCTAGGTGAACTTTTATCACTGAAAAGCTCTCTTGGGTTGGTAGTTCTGCGCTGATACTATTTTTGTGATGACTTGTTTCACTAAATTGAAACCTATGTGTGCTGAGGAAGTGAAATACATCTATACTTCCAATTATTCTCCTCACTCCGCTTCAAGGGGAACAAAACAAAACGCAAGGTACACAGGGCGTCGCCGTTCTAATACACTGCCCACCACGCTCTCCCGCGGTGTCCTCACCTGCGGCCCCAGCTAAGGCTCGAGGCGGCCTTGATCTGGCCCCCAGATGGCTCTTTTCACGGAGCAGCACACAGTACAAGGCCCCTGCACAACTACCAGGCGCTAAGCAGCAGCGTACCGGAAGAGCAACGCCGCGGCCTGCCAGCAGCGAGGCCGCTTCTGCGGCAAATGAGCCCGCGCCTAGCCGCGGTGAGTGGTGCTGGTTGCTCCCCGTACCGCAGCACACCTTCTACTGGGACTGCAGCCTGGGAATATTTCACACGCCCTCATGGATCAACTTTATTGTGTGCCTGGAAAAGACAGGGTGCTGTGCTGCACTGGCAGCTGCAGTGGACTTGCCCTCCTGTAGCACCTGCGTGTGCTGATTAAATTTTAATAGGACTTTTTTAAAACAGTCAGAGCTCAGGAGAAATGCAATTGGCAACAGCTTTTCTAATTTGAGTGTTAATATGTACACAGCATATAGTAAAATAAGATAAAAAGTTCGTTTTCCCCCTGAGTTCTTATCTCAGAACATAAAATTTTACTTGGCAGAATGTTAGACTGCCTCATTTATGATCCAACCTATCCAGCACTGTTGCTAAGTTTTCTAATCTTAAATACCAACGGGTTGCTGCTATCCTGGAAAGCATACAGAAGACTCACATAGGAGTTTTTCATGTGCAACCCCATTAACGTGATGTTCATTAACTCAATATGAATGGCTTGGCAGGCTTCAGCTTCCCCTTTACTTTGCATAGAAGAACGTTTAATAAGTAAATGAATATAAATAAAAGTATCTGGACAGGAAAGATCCTACTCGGGCCGGGGATACAGCTCAGCAAGCATGACATCCCGAGTTTGATTCCTGGTATCCTGACACCCCCAAACAAAAACACCAGAAAAGTCCTAGTCAAACACCATTAGGTTCAGTAGGAGCCCAATTTGTTTGCATTTAAATCACATACCACAGATAAAACCATAGTAAGCAACCATTAAACTGGTCTCCCAAAGAAAATTAGGCCGAAATATGGTTGTATAACTCAAACCCCCCCGGGGGGGGTGCTTTCTCCTAAGACAAGTGCTGGGGCCCAACTCTTCCTAGTTGACACAGATGCCACCTAACATGTTCATTTCTTAGCTATCTTTTTGATTATTTCTAGATAAGCTGATGAATCTGTATTATTTTTTCTTTTCCATTCAAGTGTATTTGAATTTCATTCAGCCTAATGACTTTAAGTTTTATCTCTATTAGGTTAGAATTGAAGAAAATTAAGGCAAAATCTAATGCCAACCCCTTTTCCTTCTCTTGAGGAAGAAAAGAGGAAAGGTACAGCCAAGAACACACACTGAAAGAAAGGAAATTACCAAGCAATTTCAGGTTTCTGTTTCTGAGTCTGGACTGGGTTCCATGTTTACTCAGATTTTTTTCCCGCTATACTAGCATATCTGTGTGTCACCTTCTTCACATACAGTCTGAGTATGTGAGATGAATTAGTAACGATCCCCTAAGAGCTAGGTCTGGAGTAATTTACTGCTACTGTTAACTCCCCTTGTTTCACTGTATGTCTAATTAAGAATTCAAAAGGCTGGGCCAGGGAGATGGCTCAGTGGAATAAGTGCTTCCCTGGCAAGCGCAAGGGCCTGAGTTCAATCCCCGGTTCCGAAAAAAAAAAAAAAAAAAATCGAAAGGCTGATGTTGACCACTGGCTTAAGAAAAAGCCATATTAAAGCCTACGATTCCTGGGTGCACTGATGCACTGTCTTCTCATTCATGAAATGGTTTAATAGTGCCCTTTTCATAGTACATGCTTAGTAAATGTTATTATGTACTAACTGCATCTCTACCCTCACAGGGCCCTGAAACAACACTAAGCTTATTGCAATTTCATGAATCTTAAGTCTGTACTTGGCATCCTTCTTGGTCATTTTTCTGTCTCTTCTGCCTCTGCCCTGAGAAGTACCTTCTTTTGCATCCTCTTTTTCTTCCATGCCCGGAGCACCTACTCTTATAACTTTAACTTGTATCCAATATCTTACTGCTTACCAATTTTAGTTGACCAGGCCTCGCTCCCCCTTCTGAGCTGCCAACTACAGTTCCAGCCCCAACATGAAGAACTCTTCATTACTCTCCTATTTTTCGTGTCAACATGCCAGATCCAAAACTCATTATTATCCTTCACCTTTGGGGAGAAATGAGGATTTCCACTGTTCAGCGAAGCATACGCTGGTGGAACAGCCAATCCAAAGGCTCAGAGAACACCTGCCTGTGAGTGCATCCTATCCTAAGGCAAACACTGCTCTGTGCCCAGAACTAAGCGCTTCTAGAGCCTTCCACACACACCCCGTTCATACTCAGGAGTACTGGCTAGGGTGGCACAGTCACAATTTAAAGCCACCATAGTTTTCTTTTTCTTTGAATAATTACAAATTTTATTGGGTCTGTTGATAATTTAAAACATTCTTTTTCTTCCATCTGAGCCGTATTTACCTTGCCATTTGGGACATGGTCTTGGAAATCACCTTTAAAAGTTAGCTAGTCCATTCTATCAGTTATGACTGGTGTCTCAACAGCACTCTAAAAAAATAAAAATGTACCTGAAGCATATATTTTCCCCCAAAGTTTTCATTATTTTAAAAATTACCCAATCTTTTCAATTTACTACTGGAAGACTATTCTTTTTCTTCCTGGTAAAGACAGTGAAGCTTGGGCCAGCGAGATAGCTCAGTGGACTAAGTACCAGTTTGGGCAAGCACACGGACCAGGATTCAACCCCCTGACCCCAGGGCACTGAGCTGGCCACCAGAGCATGGTAGCACACACCTGTACTCCCAGTGTTTGGGAGGTGGAAAACAGAAGGATCACTATGAGTCCAATCTGTGTAGTGAGACCTTGCAGACCCTGTATTAAACACAAAAATAAGTAAAAGTTCACAACTCAGTGACTTTCCTGTGTTTCCCCATTAACAAATGCAACAGATCACAAAGCCTTGAAATATCAAGGGTAACAGGTGGCTCCACCTCACATCCAGCGCCCAGCCCTCCAGTTAGGTAAGACTTTCTAGGGCACTGAATCTGACAAAAATACAACCGTTGGCTCTGGCAAAGCCAAAGGTATTGAACATCTTTTGTGTAATAAGGGTATCACTTGAGTAGGGTGACACACTTGTATGGCTGGTCTGGAATGAGACTGCTGTTTGTTTAGGTTTCTAAAATATGTTGCTGGTTTGGGTAATGCCTGTTAGCTTCCAACTCACAAGGAAAACTTACATCAACTATCAGGTGAAGAAAATTTTGCAAAGGGCATTTATGGAAACTTAATGTCACAGACACTGGCACTGAAATGATCCACTGTAACAATGAGTCCCCCTACTTCACCAAAGGCAGGACATTACCTGCATGCAATGGGAATCAGCAGTCCCAGAGTTTGGAAAGAAAAGCTAGTCATTTACAGCCTGCTCTTCTTCCTTAACCAGAAGAGTAAAGAAACAAAAGAAAGCACAAAGCTGACTGCATTTTGCCCAGCTACCATTAGACCACGTAGCATGTGAAACTATATGGATCCTTTATTAAAAACTTTTGCATATCGAAAGATATCATCAACAGTGTGAAATGACAACCCACAGAGAGGGAAAAAAATTTTAGCTAACTGTCCTTCAGACAAAGGACTTCTATCTACAACACATAAAGAATTGAAAAAATTCAGATTCCCCCAACTTCAAGACCCAATCCAAAATTCGCATCTGAGATGAATACACATTTTTCAGAGGAAGAAATACAAATGACAAATAAATATATGAAAAAATGTTCAACAGCATTGGCCATTCAAGGTACGCAAATTAAAACAGCACTGGGATACTAACTCATCCCAGAAAGAATGGCTATCATAAAAAAATCAGCCAATAACAAATGGTGGAGGGGCTGTGGGGAAAGAGGAACCCTTCTCCACTGCTGGTGGGAATGCAGACTGGTACAACCACTATGGAAATAGTGTGGCGATTCCCTAAAAAGCTAGATCAGAGATCCCATCCAACTCAGCTACTCCCCTTCCGGGTATCTTCCCAGAAAAATTAAAAACATCATACCACAGCAATATACGTACACCTATGTTTATAGCACCACAATTTGTAATAGTTAGATCTTGGGAACAACCCAAATGTCCATCAACGAAGGAAAGGATAAAAAAGATGTAGTATTTTTATATAACAGAGTACTATTCAGCCATAAAGATAAACTTGAGACTTTTATAAGTGGATGCAACTCCAGACTGTATTCATAAATGAAATAAATCAGACTTAAATGTGTAAAACATCATACTGTCTCCCTGGTATGAATATTGAAAGAGTAAATAACCTTTAGCAGGTACAATAGATACTGTGAAATGGGAATTAATTGCTTAAAAGGAAAAAGGAACTCAGAGGGGGAAAAGGAGAAAGGAAGGAAGGGAAAAGGCAGAAAAACGCAAGCAGCTGCACTATCAGTGTCTCTTAGTCCACTGAAAAGGAAGGCCGTGCTAATGTGCGGAGAACTTTGTATGCCTATCTTGTACTCTGAAGATGACAATGTGCAACGCATTAACTCCTGCTATTCTATTATTGTTATGAAGTTGTTTTGCCTTTTTCCAACTAAATTTTTTTAAAAAAATATACGGATCTTGCTTTTGGCACTTCCACAGTATGCTTCAGAGGATATGTTTCCTTCTTCAGGAAATCTTACCACTATATTTTCCAGTATTTCATGGACACACCCATCAATTTTGGCTCCAAATCGGTCCCCCATGTCTGACTGCAAGTCTCCATTTCAGCGGAACCCTTACTCTCCTGTTTCATGTTCATTAGGTTTCCATAATTTCTGCTTTTCCTATTCTCATGCCTTTCTCAGCTTTCACTTCCTTGACCTGGATTTGCTGAGATCTACACATTTCCTGAACACAAACTTCTCCTAGGAAGGAACTAACCGTGAAAAAGACATGGGCGAAGCCTGTACCAACCCTCCCCAGTGTCCCGCAATGAAGTCCTTTGGGGCAACTCACATCAAGGGGGAAAACGATGCAAAGTCAGAACACATACTTGAAAAGGAGTTTGGTTTCAAGTGGAATCCTGTACTCACAACCAAATCCATTAGAAAATGAATCTGCTTTTTACAGTAGGACTTACCTTAGGCTCCAGTTCTTTCCTGGAATGTTTTGTAAGAATTCTTTTTCTAGGGCACTGGGGAGATGGCTCAGTAGAATAAGCACTTGCCTGGCAAGCACAAAGGCCTGAGTTCAATCCCTGGTTCCACCAAAAAAAAAAAAAAAAGAATTCTTTTTCTAGAAACACTCATTATAAAAGTGGTTGCCTTTACTCATGATTGTTAAGAACTTTAAAATTCCTCAGCTCTTCATGTGTTCATACAGAGGGTTACATAGTACCTCCCAGACTTGGGAAGATGAAGGCCTACAGCCAAAGCCTTCTACACTAAGCCTTGCTTTACAGCCCCCTCTTAGAAAAGCATCCCAACTGCCTCCTTCCAGCCGCATCCCAACTTTGCCTGACAGATGCTCAAGAAATCGGCAGCTTGAACACCTGTTTCTACCATAGTCATCTAGTTTCAACAGTCCTTACATCCACAGAAAAACTCCTTTTTCTATTGTATGAAAATATTCAAGTACATCAGTATTTCCACATTTTTCTAAGTGATTTTATCAAAAGAAATAAGGGGATAGATAGAACTAATCAACAAATATGGGAAAACACAATAAAGGATCTCTGAAAATCCACTTCAATGAGCATCGCTGCAGTTTCTTTCTAAGAGAAATGAAGAACACTAAGCACAAAGCTCATCCCTGGCTCCTTCCTTAGTGTTTCCTACGGAGAGATTGCATCTTGCGCTGACCTCTCCCATTGGCTCTGTATACCTCTTCTCTGAACCAGGAAAAACAAAAGGAACTTTTTCCCCAGCCTCAACCCTCTCTTTCCATGCACAGCAGGCATGAAGTGAATGACAGTTCTCTATTTGAGCACCACAACTTATCAGTCTGCTCATAAATTCCTGGTCTTTACAATAATCTCAAGTTAGATCCTTGAAGAAAAGGCTTACATCATCTTTGTATCTCTTTGAACAGGGAGTGAAGACGTCTTTGTCTGTAAGAATAAAATAAGGTCAATAAATTTGACCTTTCAGAAAATAACCAAACTGGTGCTTTCCTGCTACCATCAAATATTTATTTATATCACTCATAACTGACACAAGAAAATGATAAGCAGAAGAGATGACTGAGTCCCTCTAATGGAGAAGGACACAGCCCATGAGTCACATCCTCTGCGGTTCTCTGAGTCTGACTTTTTGTTTCCTTTGAAATAATTAAGTTTTAGAACATTAAAAGTAAAGCAAAATAAGTGTTGTCTGCGGGCACACAAATAAATTCTCTCTCTTAGAGATTCCATTGATTTCCCTCCCTCTCCCCTTAGAAAAGCCAGTTTCATAGATGCATTGTGAATTTGTCTCACCTTCCTTCATTCCATGTAAGTTCGTGTTTTTCCTTTGAATGGTTATAGCACTTGTCTGGCCCTCTCATGAGTAATAAGACAAACAAAATCTTTAACACATGGTCATTTTTACATCCTTATGACAGTCATAACTTGCGATTTTCTTTCAAGATTATCATTTAAAACTAAGTTAAATAATTCCCAAAGCTATTAATAAGGACAATTTAAATCCCATTACAATAAATTCTCCAAAAAATATTTTTTGGCCAACAGAAATTTCTCTGCACTGAATATTAGCTTAATAAATGGTTTAGAACATCTACTCTACAGTCTTTGGTGGTGATATATTTATTGCAGTGGGATTTCATCTGGAATGTCCATGTGAACCTCTCATGGAAGACATAATATATGAGTGCTATGATTTAACAAGAAACAAAATGATTAGATTAAGCTACACTAAAGAGCTGGAAAAAAGTAAAAACTACCCCTGGGGACTCAGCAATCTCCCACATGAATGTTATTTATAGTAACTTAACACCCTTGATGGGAGACTGTTACTGGTGAACGTCATTCCCGTTCTCAGCCCTGGCAACCACCAGGCTTCCTTTAACACCGATCTTTTTCCTACAGATTCACAGGGGAATTACTATCAAAGCAAAAACAGAGCGAAGAATATGTCTTATGGAAAGTAGCTAACATCACTCCACATTTAAAATGACCACAACCCTCTCCAAAAGTGACAGTTTTTCTTTACTCTTCTGCCCTTCCTTTTGCTAAAATGTAGTTTTTAGGTCTTATGGAGCAAACGATCAACATTGAGTTTCTTTCATACCCTACAAAATGAGGAAACAGTATTACTTTAACAACAAAATAACAATTATTGGTTCTCATTCTTTTCTACCATTGATTTGTAGTTTAGCAAAGACTGTTTTATGGAACTGTTCACATGCATACAGCCCAGACCCAAGGAGCTCAAGTTAATGAATCTACCTTCTCCTTGCCAACAAGAGTGAAAATCCCTGTCTTCCCAGAAAGACAATGCTCCTCCTCTACAACTTTTCAAAGACTGTAGTTTTTATAGGCCTTTCATATATACACTGATCTGCAGCTACAGTTCTCTAATTTAAAGGCCCCAGCTGGTGGGCTTTCCACACATGGCCAGTTCTCCAAAAGAATTAGTTTGGGAGCAAGTGCCCAGCTTGTATTAACTTTAATTTACTTTTCCTTGCTCTGATCAGACATTACAAAATTTCACTGTTTATTCTAAAAAGCAATCAAAATATTTCACAAGTTAAAAAAAAAGCTTACTTAGTCTCATCACTTTGTTATCTTGGACCTACAAATGGTGTGAAAAATTGCTGATACGACATTCCTGATGCTTGAAAGCTTTTGGGAAAATGATTTGTAGAGCTGAAATGGAATCTAGTCCCACAGGTTGGTTATTAGGACTAACTGTGGATTGCTGAGTGGGGGACAATAAGGAACAATGGCTGTCTTTAAGTTATAATCCTAGTAGGGCAGAGAAAGATCCAGAGGAACTGTGTGCCAGACACGGATCTATTATTGAACATAGTGTTTATGGCAGCAAAGTAACTGCCCCCTCCACCACTGACTCTGCAAAATAAATAGAACTGTCAGTGCAGTGGGGGAGGAGGGCATCAGAAATCATCTAGCAACCTCTGTGTGCTGTTTGTATCAAAGGGCTCTTACAAAATATCACGTAGATCAGACTGCATGGCACGTACTAAATACATGTTTAGGGACCACAGACCTATGATCCAGCTATAGATGCTAAATATTTTAATGAATTAGATATTCATTAAATGGCAACTGTGGTCCTATGTTTGGATCATAAAAGCCTAAAATTAATAGAAAGGCTTTAAAACTAGACATACAAATTTGTAAGATGGGGGAAATATTGCAAATGCATAAATGTCAGTATGCTCCATCTTCCACAGAATGGCCTTGGAAACTGAACACCATTTGCAAGGCTATTTCCTGAGGGCTATGTCTGAGATATGGAATGCAGCTTCCTCTGTTCTTCACCATGTTGCTGACTTCCAAGAACTTCAAACCTTCTGCTGTGACAGCAAGAAGAGCAGCCTGTGATCGGAGGCCAGCTGCACACAGCTGATCAGAGTTGGAAGTTGCAGGCATTAGAACAGATGGCATGAATATTTACAGCAACTAGGGTTTGATAAACTGTACCCAAGAGCAACTTGAATAGGCCAAAAAACCACTGCAGGGAATCATGTCTTGATCCCATTCCAGCAATGCCCTTTATTCTTTATCTCAGCATCCCTGAGTCGCTGATCCGAATGGGGGTTCTACCCCTAGTGAAGCTGCACAGGAGTACGGAGTTACAAAAAGACCTGTTCCCTTCCCACCCAGCTTTTGAGTTTCCCTGAAAGAACTCGAATCACAGTCAGAGACCCTAATCATAAGCCTCACAGCTCTGGTATTAGTTTTGCAGTCTTAACCTGTAAGCTAAAGCTGGTCACACTGAGATACTTTCATGCTTGCTATACTTTTCACCATGCACATCCACATCAGAATGCATGTTCCAAAACAAACCATGGATACATGGTAACTGGGCAGATTCTTAACCATAATGTCCAACCCCCTTCCTATACAAATTCACTAAAATCTGTATTTCATAGCTGACAAATACTCGTGACAAATACTCCACATACTCGTGATCAAATGCAAATCTACAGAACCAATATGCAACACATGGTAATATTCAACAAGGTAGCTGATTCCATACCTGAATCATAGGCTTAGTCTCAATTTTTTTTTTTGGGGGGGGTACCAGGGATCAAAGTCAGGACCTTGCACATGCCAGGCAGGTGCTGCTTATGCCACTGAGCTATCTCCCTGGCCCTTTGGTCTTGATATTTTAAATGTATCCCTTGTACATTCTAAAGTGATTTCTCTGGTTTACATGCAAATAATATTTGCTGCTATGTATTATAATTACTAATGTTTATTTTTATACATGATAAAAAGATATACTTCACTTAAGCTAGATCACCAAGACAACTGGATTTTTCTTAGCACCTCTTAAGTCTTTGACCATACTGCAAGCATTCCTCTTTATCCAAATCTATGGTGCTATGCCAGCTCCACAGCCAATGACAGCATATTTCTTACATCTATTAAGTCCCTGGGTTTCAGAGGCCAGAAAGTTAAGGCAAATCTATTATCAAAGGCATCCAGATACAGTCTAAGTGTTAAATTTGAAGTATTTGCTCAAATACATTTTTGCTGAGTATTAAAAAGCTGCTTTTTACCAGAACTGCCCTTAAGGCAGGCTGAGCCAGCCAAAAAATAAATAAAACAAAATAAAAAAGCTGCTTTTTCCCTCAGAGCAATGAGCTAACTTCTTGTCACTCCAACTGTTCTGGAAACATTCTGACAAAAGGTGCTGGCGTCCCAGGGGAGATGTCATGAGCCCGAGACCACTTGTGAGGAGTCCGTGTACGTGTACATGGCCAGCTCGAGGCTGGGCCCAGCCAGGGGAAGCAGATCAACAGTGCACAGGTATGCTGCTAGAGTGGAAACCTCAGGGAAATTAAGGCGACCCAGCCTGTAGGTAGGAATCACCTAAAATCAACACAACGTTCAGGACCAACCGTGGGAGGTGAAGGCTAGCACTGCACATGTTACCCAACCCCCCAGCCAAGAACAGCAGGTTTAATTTTATACAGCAATGCTGTCATTTCTCCAGTAAGTAGCAATCTACTTTACTTGGGAAATGCAAAAGCAGTTGGTCTTTAGATGACAAGAGCTACTGGTTTCAAAGACATGAATAGAAATTTTTATAAAAGAAAACACTGATGACCTAGGAATAGGCCAGCTCAAAAAGAGAAATGTTTTTCAAAGGAAAAGAGAACAAAACTTGAAGACACATATGAAAAGGGAACAAGCGGTAGCATGACGCTCAAAGGGCAAGAAGAAGCCCAGATCAAGGCCTAGAAGGAAACTGAATCCGGAGGAGATGCTAAGCGCAAGATGGGTGCACACAAACCTCAATGCAGAGAGTGCTGGGGGCAGGGAGTGAAATTGCCCACCCGGAACACAGCAGGCCTGCGAGGGGAAGGAGCAGGAGGAGTGGAATATGCCTAAAGCCAGTGGCTGGGCTGCACGGGCAGCTAGGGCAGCGTGCTCTAACTCAGGCTCAACTGCTCTTGGAAATAGTTTTTCAAACCCAACTTTCATTCACCTTTCAGAATGTCATTAAATACACCACAATTGTTTTAAGCAAGAACAAAATATATATTTTCCAGCTCATAATTTCACAATAGCATTTCACACCTAAAATGTTTCTTTGCATATCCACTTGGAATTCAGGCTTTCCAGCACAGTGCAAATTTTCTTCAGCCTCAGATGGAAAATCCCCAATAAGATGAGGCACTCCGTGCTAGAGCCAGTGAATTATCATTCAAGATAATTTACCAAAGGTATTGTACTGTAAAACTAGAGCAAATGGAAAGCAAAATTACACAAGGAGCCAAGAACAAACACTAAGCTGCTTGTCCACAGAGGAACCAGCTTTTCTCCATTTATTATTTGGCCTTGCTGTCTTCAGGACAGTGGAAGCTGCAGGACTTTCCCCAAAGATCAGCAGAAGAAGAACACCCGTCCAGAAGACAGAAAGCAGCACGGACACTTAGCACATGCCCTGGAGGTCAGAAGGAGCAGTCAGGCAAACCGAAGTTCATCAGCTAAGATAAGCACGCTGTTCACCTCCTTCCATTTACACTTCATTTAAACAAAGCAGTCATCCAACCCAGAACAACTCCAAGAAAACAAAAACAAAGAAAAATCCTGTAATCTGGATATAGTTGCATGCTTTCAAAATTTTCAGAGTCAGGCTTCCATTCACCAGAGCTCTGGTTTACAAAGGAACTTTAAGAGAAAGCAGATGTCACCTAAAACACAAGGGCTGCAGCACACACTGCAGTTCATCTGGTACTAGAAGCATCAAGTCTCAGCCTGCAGGGGGTTCATTTGCAATTCTGATCTGCTTACGCTAAGTATGGATGGCATAAAAGATGCTGTAAGAAAAGTGTTTTTACATTCAAAGTCTCTTTGTGGACACCCCTCCCACCCAAGATTTGGAAAGTAAACAATTCCAGTTGGGAAATCCGGGCTCCAGGGGAATGTTTCACACACACACACACACACACACACACACACACACACTTCTGACAACTTTGTCCCTAAAACTCGTGTAGTACAGGGGCCACAGAAAAAACTCACATTCACTGGAGGTGTCTCTGGTCCCCCTGAGGAAGCCTGCCCACCCCAGATGTGAGACTGCCTTCTGCCCCTGCAGCATGGGCCTGTCTAGAGCAGAGGCTGCAAACCTCGGGCTTACACAGAAGTCAGAATAAAACCATGACAGATTATGTAATTCTGTCTAAGAGGAAACACCTACTTGAAAACAGATGTAATTTTTTAAAGCAATATTCAACCAAAGGTACTTTAATCCCGTAATGAACTGTTGCAGACTCTCACATTTTCAGGGTTAGGATCATCCTGTTTGCTGATGGAATTTACTACATTTATATAGTCTTCTAATACTATTCAACAGAATAAAAAAGTGCCTCTTATTTGCAATGAAAATAAGCACTTCCTCTCAAAGTTATTCACTCTAAATTCCCAATGCACAAGCTGGGGAGATGGCTCAGTAGAATAAGCGCTTCCCTGGCAAGTGCAAGGGGCACAAGGGCCTGAGTTCAATCCCTGATTCTGAAAAAAAAATCCCAAATGCACTATTTTTTATCAGACAAGGAGTGTGAGACACAATAAGGGTGTGTGTGTGTGTGTGTGTGTGTGTGTGTGTGTGTGTTTTAAAACAACATCATACACAGCCATGTTGCAGCTGTAAGTGTACACTGCTCCATCTGGCAGGAAAATAAAAAGAGAAAATAAAACCTAGTGGTCAGTGACTATGATTTTCATACTACTATTTTTAGATGGTCAGTGTTGAGTCTGGTCTTTTTATACATTCAGTACTACAAATTAGCTTTCAAACTGGTGACAGAAACAAAATATAAGTTCCATTAGATACTGAGTATGCAGAGATACCATCTACTACTGCACTGTCAATTTTAGTAAAAGAAAAAGAAAACAAAAATAGAGAGGAAAGGAAATGAAAAGAAAAAGGAAAGGGAAGGCAGAGTAACAAAAGTCTTCTCTGTATATTAAAACATATTTCATAGTTGAAGAAACAAACAAAGGACAGAATTCCAGGACGATAAGAAAGCAAGAGAAAGACAGGTGCACGTATACACTTTGTGTGTGTTTTCCAGGTTGGTTAATCAGAGAAGTCACATCACAAATCTGTGAGAAAGAGCAGATTATCTAGAAACTGATGCTAGGAAAATTGACTCACTTGATAGACATAAAACTGGATCCCTAACTTTCACTGTATACACAATACACTTACACAGATGGGTGTAAGGCCTGGGGGAGAAAAGTAAAATTAATTAGACAAAATACACATTACGTTAGCCTTGAGATGTTGGCTTTGGGGAGACCACCAGAGGCCGTCGAAATGCATTCTCTTCAGAACAGAGCGCCACGCAGCCCCCAACCTTCCCACTCTTTTCAGGATGCTCAGCTATGCAGTTATCATTCTGTGACCACCTCCACAGGCACAGAGCCAGCCAGCCCGGCACTATCCAGAGCAATGACCTGGTCCCTGCCACATACACACTCAGCGTGTGTAAGTAGTCCTGGATCGGGGACCTCCGCCTGACAAGGCTTCCCTCATGTGCTTTTGGACGCTGCTGGGGCTTTCTGTTATCCGCAGTTGGATGTAGAAGTACATGACAAAGAAAACGCTGCACGCCCCCAGTTGCAAAACAATGCCCAGCACTGTATCTTCCAAAATGTCCCTCAATACCCAGAATAAGTGTGTTCTCAGAAAGCATCAAAACTAATTCTGGGTCAGAGAGACAGCTCAGTGGCATAAGCACCTGCCTGGCAAGCACAAGGTCCTGAGTTCAATCCTTAGTACTGCAGGAAAAAGAAAAAGCAAAACAAAACTAATTCTCTAATCAATATTCACTCTAAGATGTTCAATGCAAGACATGGACATCAGGAGTAGTTTCTGCAAGACAGAGGACAGAAAATCCAGCAGCCAAGGAAGGGTAAGGGTGCTGGAGGAAATTTGTTCTTTTTTCCATCCCATTCAACTACTGCTAACACAGAGTCTGAGAAATTCAAAGAGGACACGCCTCCGCCAGAGAAAGGAAGGCTGAGAAGGCCCTGGCAGTGCAGTTGGGTATCTGAGCGCCTCAAGCTGGGCATACCTGACATCAGGAAACTGCAAATATCTTAAATTGCACCTGAATAAGCTGATCTTAAGAAGCCTAAGTTTCTATGTTTAAATAGCAACCACTCTGTACTCATGAAATGTTACACCACAGAGGTCTTTCACATTTCTTACATGGAGAAATACCTCCGACGTGGGACTATAAGTAAAATGAGATGCTTTTGTTTTTGCCACTTGTTTTCCTTAGCTAAAAAGATATAAAAGAAAGAACACTGCATTCAGTTCTACATCCAAAAGGAAAGGTGCTAAGAGCTTACGTGAAATGCGTGGGCAGTGTAGAAAAGCTGACAACAGTTTCCATCTCAACAGTTTTCTAGGAAAACTAAATGTACCCTCTAGGCTTGTTATGCATACAGTCTCCATTCCCCAGTGTATTAGGCCACCTACCAACACTGAGCCTCGGGTTGTTGCGCTGAACACACGCGGGAAAGGCTGTCTGCTTCAGGCACTTCAGAAAACAAAGGGATGAAACTAAACTTTATCTCCCATAAAGAAATCCAAAGTTTTCAGGATTCAACAAAAGAAAATTACAATGTGAGAAGGGTGCGTGTTCTGACTAGCAGCAAGCAGCAGTTGCTTCTGGCCTAAATGATTTCCTGGGCCTTGAACTGTTCTCTAACAGGATCGAACAGCTTGTCCCAATAACTAAATAATGCACACACAGGGGAAGTGGTTCTCAACTGACATGTATGCCATAAACCAACATTCTAGGTATTTTATTTATGTGTTTGTTTGTTACAGGGTCTCCCTGCTCAGTTGGGACTCACAGTGATCGTCGCAGGTATTATGAATGAAGGAGCTGGTTAGATTTTAAGGAAATCGATAGCTGATACAATTTTTCATACCTGTATTTACTTATTATTTACTAGGAACATCTCAAAATTGATAGCAACTAAGCTGCCTGACACTGGAATGCTTGCAGAAAGTCAGGAAGAAAATGGTTGTGGCTCATGTTTCAGTAACTGCATGCTTTACATTAGAATCCCTTTACTATGAGAGAAATAAAAAGGATTTCAGAATAAGTTACACGAATGGGACCTAAACACAGATGAAGACAGTATCCGCTGATGAAGGCTCATGGCCTAACCATCCCTTAAATATCCTATCAGTCTGTGTAGTCAGAGGCAAACCAGCAATAGTTGAGGAGGGCCAGCGTGGCTGCAGTGGGGCAGTGCCAGGGAAGAGCCCTGACACGACACAGGAACAGCTATGTGCAGGGGGAACCCTCATGCCAGAGGGCTTTAGAAACAGAAAAGACTGATTTCAATGAAAAGCTTCAGGTTTTCCGAAGCTAAGTCTTAACGAACTAAACTGTCACTTGGAAGTCCTAATAGCTGGGTGGTAAGGGTAATTATGATCAAGATGGAAGGCGTTTCCTTTTAAAATTCTTCCACTTGATAGGATTTATGGACAGAAGTATAATACATAATATCCAGCGTGAAGAATTTTCTGACCTCTTGCATTCTGACTGTGAGCTCCCCATTACAACCCTTATACAGCAGCAACTGTAGGACTGATGGCCACCACAGTCCTGTGAGGTCAGGCCATAGGTCCTTGCACATGCACACACTGGACACAGGGGTCCAGCCCACTTCTTGTGTCAAAAAAACCTAAAAGAACACTTAGGAATTTTAAATAATTGCAAATGACAAAAAAGCACCATGTCATAGCTTAAATTGAATTTTTCTTCCCTAGGGTTTATCTATGTTTTCTAACAATTGATGAAATTTTTGCCTCTACAAAACAGCATAAAAAATATAATCCAGATAAGCAGCACCTGCCATGGTTGGAGATTCAAACTGCCAAGACGCTGGTATAAAGCTTTCCCACTGACTCTGCGAGCCCCACGCAACAGCACCCTAGCTTTTTTGCCAGCCTTCTCTCCCACTAGCTGCTTTCCTTGTCCTGCTGTTAGGAATAACCCACTCATGACGGCTTTAACATTTCCTTCACCTGCCTGCCTCTGCGCCTGCTCACACACTCAGAGGACTCATCTTCCTTGCACTGCTCTCCATGTGACTGCAGAGCCTTTCCTAATCTCTGCCCCTGTACTTAATCTCACTCCCACCGTATAAAACACCCCATGAGACCTATCTGTACAAACTCATACTGAAACAGTCACATGCTGAACAGTGGATGTTGGAGCTGATGCCAAGTTCTCAGAATCATGAGTCACACAACTACTTCTTAAGTTATCCAGTCTCAAGCATTTTGTTACAGCATTATAAAACAGACTAATGGAAAGTTAGTATATACAACAAAACATACAAACTTTTGTTAATTACACTGGCTATTTTTGTTCATTTGTTTTTGCTATACATTCAGACTCAAAGGAGATCTGGCAAATATCAATGAAGGCTTTATTGGAATTTCTATGGAATCAATAACTATAAGCTCTGCAAAAACACAGTAATGCACAGCATGCAGTAATGCATGCTGCTGGTTTCGGCAGCCAGTAGAATTTCTACTTCTTAACTCTAAATGGAGTATAACAGAAAACCCACAGGAACCCAGGGAGATGAACTGAAGAAGCATTCTGTTTACTATAAATCAAACAGACCAGTACTCAGCACCTACTGAGTAATATGGACTCAGGATACAAAGAAAACAATGACACACGATCAGTCTCCAGCCTTGAAAATGTGCACATACTACCTTAAAAAACAAAATAAGCTGTATAAAATCAGCTAAATGGACAGCAACTCATGTGACCATAAGCAAAAAGTTTATGTTTAGAAATTCTGATTTCTTTGGAAATCACTCTCTCCATAAACAGCCCTGAATATTAAGTATTTACTTCAATTTTTATTTGGCGAGATCCTCATTAGCTCAAAGAACATTTCTGGGGGGATTCTGAAAATCCCAGGGAAGTGGAAGGACCTCGAAGGATTACGCAGGACTGTGGTTCCTAGACGCAATTCCCAGAGAGGCCTCACCAGGAAGCGTGTCACAAATGAAGGTTCTCAGGCCCCGCCCAGGCCCACTAAATGGGAGACTCCAGGGTGCGCCCAGAGACGCCTGACAGACTCCTCAGCCGATTCTGACGCACGCTTTTGAGTTTGAGAAGCACCTCGCTCCAGAGAACCTGTGCGGGGCTATTCCACCAAAAAGCCCAAGTGGAGCTAAAATACGGGTTTCCTGTTTTCCAAATAGTCCTCTGCAGTGCCTGGGTATGCATTTGCCAACCTTTATCAACATGCAATTTGGTCCATGGGTAAAAGCTAAGAGCAGTCCTGGCTGAGGCGTTCCAACATCTTCTTGCTGCCCTTAAAGCTCTGTCTTCAGGGGAGACTGACATACTTTGAGGACACCAGCGTCGGATGGCCACGAGACCTGACTTATAGATACAGGCGTGGGTGACAGTTGGGCTGCTGACTGCCGTTTGCCAATCCATTTCTGAAAACAAAGCACACAACTACTACAAGTTTTATTTTTATTTTTAACTTTTATGTATTTATTTTTTGCAGTACCGATTGAACTCAGGTCTTTGCACTTGCAAGGCCAGCGCGCATGCTGCTGAGCAGCTCTGTTTACAGAGAGCTCATAGATGTTTATTTTCTTTAAAATGTAAACTCCATAAGAAGATGCCATGAAGCTGTGGGTCTTATCACAGACATCATTCATTCATTCATTCATTCATTCATTCATTTTCCTTAAATTGGTCAAACTTAAAATTGGATGCAGGGATCAAATTTATTCCTGCATCTTTTTTAGATTTTTAATACAGAGATACAATCAAGATGGACATTAAGGAGAGGCTGCCTTTGTTACTTCTTCTACAGTGTAAGATGCAGAGGCAAGGCAGACAATAGTTGAATTGACCACCACTTTATGAAAGGGAAGTTTATCCTGGCACCCCAAGGCCAAAGTTAATATTCTCTAGAGCCTCCAAAGAGGCTTTAATAACAAACAAATATATCATTTTATATTTCTCTTTTTATAAAAGAATACTTCCTTCGAGATTACAGCCACAGAAAGACAGAACTGGCTCGCCCACCACACTGTGTGGTCCCGCAAACCTCAGCGGCTGACACAAGCAGGATAAATCACTCGGCTTCTCTTGCTGGGGAGAGTGTCCTTTGGAAAAGACGGGAAGGGAGAAAGCCAAAGGCTGAATGTTGCCTCTCAAGTCCAGCTCTGTTCCCAGAATCACAGCTATCGTTCCTGGCATGCACTTTCCCGAGAGGATGAATGATTTTACTGCTGCTGACACGTCAGCTGACTCCAAGGTTTTTCTTCAGTGAGTTTTACGAACTCAGAGCAGACCTTTTTCTCTTCACCCCTTTTATTCTATGAAATTATTGAGAATGATGATAAATGCACGCTATACTAGAAGCAAGGGCTGAGTATATGTTCATGCCTGGTTTCGAGAGGCGAGGAATGCTTCAGTCTCCCGTGCCAGCCCGGCAAGATTCACACAAAGAAACAAAAGGACCAGACTTGATAGAAATTTAGCCACCAGCAATGGGCAGCCGTCACCTTTCTCAGAGTTCTCAGCTATGAAACAGAACAGTTACCCAGACGCCGTCTCCCCTTTTGTCAGTTATATCTCTGCCAAATTTTAGCTAAGGGAAGAGGTGGGTATTTTTCTTGTCTTTGTTCCTTTTGGCAGAAGCAATATGCAAGCAAATATTCAGAGATGTCTTTGTTATCTAGAATATTTGAGACAAGGTACATGAAATAATCTTGATGAAAATATCTGTAAATTGTCAGGCATTTCCCAAGTGTTAATCTGTTTTATTTCATTGTTTTTAGGCTTTGTCCACTCTAAACTATAGCATTTGGTGCCGTTGGGTCATATTTTATGGATGTAAACAAAGCAAGAAAGTTTCTGTAGGGAAAAGAACTCTTGAAGATAAAAGGATTAAAATCTTCTGATGGACCTTTAGCAAACTTTCTGAGGTAAACTCTTCAAATGGGAGGCTAAACTGACTTGTTCAAAAATATGACAAAGAATTATCTCTATACGCCTGCAAGAGACAACAAAAAGAGTAGCCACTGGCACAGAGCTCATCCCACTCCTCTTTGCCCATCTCTCTTCATGAGGTAAACATACAGCTCTGGGACAGCATGACATAAAAGTAGGAGCAGACAGAATGAAGATGGGGTCCCCAGGGATCCCCACTTAGTGACCTCTGAGTCATGAGGCTATGTCAGGTTCTGTGACAAAATGTACTGAAAGTTCCAGATGAAATGAAGGCTGCTCATCAGCAGGTCTTAGACTGCAGACATTATCCAGGTGGATCTAACATAACCACAAGGGTCCTTACGGGGAGAAGAGGGACAGAGGAGAGAGGCAGGAGTGGTGGGGTGGGGGGCCGTGTGACCCTCCAAGCAAGGTCTGAACACGGGAGTGGACCACGAGCCGAGAAAGTGGGTGGCCGCTGGAGCTGGGAAGGCCAGTACAGAGACTGCCCCAAGCGCCCTCAGAAGGGACACTGTCCTGGGGGCACTCCAGGTTTAGCCAAGTGATACCCATATTGACACTCTGATCTATAATAAGCATCAGGAGGGAGATGGGTCTGATCAAATTAGATTAAATGCATTGAAACCTATTATCTTATAAAATTAATAGGCACTGATATTAAAAGGGAAAGCACCAAAAATAAAATTTATTTGTATGAGTTTAAGCCACTGAGATTATAGTCATTTTGTACGATACTAGAAACCCAGCACACAGCTATTTCTGATACATTCGGCCTTACAGAACCTACTGAAGGATTGTCATTATTATTATTAATCAACACCCTCATTTTATAGGTAAAGCTAGTGCTACAAGATGTATCAACAACTTGCCCAAGGTTACAGAACTAGTGTTCAACCCAGTAAATTTACTTCCAGAGCCCAAATATGTTGGTACTTCAAATTATGAAGATAGGGCTGGGGTGATAGCTCCGCAGTCGAAGTGCCTGCCTAGGCAAGCACAAGGACCCAGGTTTATTCCCTGGCGCCAAATGCCATGCCTGCCCTGGAACCCCAGGCACACTATGCTGGCCACTGAAACTGGGAGTGCTGTGCACACCTGTAATCCCAGCCCTTGGGAGGCTAAAACAGGAGGCTCACTATGAGTCTGAGCTGCATAGGGAGACCCTGTACCAAATAAATACATAATTTTTAAAAGCAAAAATATCATTAAGATATAATATTGCAGAAAACACTTCAAGAATAGTCATATCTTACTATTAAAATGTGAAGCTTTCTATTGCTACTGCTTTTTGTTTGAGGCAGCATCTCCCTGTGCACTATATTTCAGGATGGCCTTGAACTCACTCAGAAGCTCAGGCAAACTAAAAATCATGGTGATCCTTCAACCTCAGCTTCACCTGAGAATCGGGATTACAGGTGAGCCTCGCCTAAGATTTGAATTTTCTTGACGGAGAGTCATGAAAAGATTAGACTCATCATGTGTTCAAGAGAAATGAAATTAGTTGCATTTAATCAAGAATATAGATGTAGGGGCTGGGAATATAGCTCAGTGGTACAAGCACCTGCCTGGCAAGTGCAAGGTCCTGAGTTTAATTCCTGGTACCAAATAAGAATATGGATGTAGCAAAACAAGGTCCTAACAAGAAATAACAGAAAATCTAATTAAAGTCCTGACTCTGTAGAAAGAGACCAAACAAAATTACTCTTGCAGCCAGACATGGTGGTACCCATCTGACCACTGTGGCTTCAAGACCAGCCTGGACTATCGAGTTCAAGCCTAGCCTGCAATGCACAACCAGACTGTTTTTACAGAAACACACACACACACACACACACACACACACACACACGTACTCTCAAGGTCATCCATTTGCTGGAATCAACTTCCTGCCCAGGGTTTGCTTCCGACAGTCATCCCTGATCACCTCTAAATGTCCCTAGAAAATAATGTGCTCGCAGGGACTTTCAGCATCAGTCCTTCTTCTTGAGTCTTGATCCAGTAGACACTGCGCTAAACGCTGAACCTAATTCTGCAAAATGAGTCTTATCAGTGAATAACTTCCTCTTTAAGGTTAGGGTAAAAGTGTTCAAAAACTAAAAAGCATGAAATTGAAGATTTTATGTTTTTTCTCAATGATCAGTTTAAATAAACTACCAAACAACAAATAAAATTAATTATTTTCAGAAAAAAATAATACTACTAAAATACAAAATATTCTGACTAGTGAATAGGAAGCTTATTCCTCAAATGGCACTATGTTTGTCAGTCGGAATACCAGCCTGGATTTTTAATGAGCAGCCATGACAGTGGTCTTTGATATAAGATACAAAAACCTTTATAGAAGTCCTATCTTTTAATAAATACATGGCTTCATCAACTGTTGCCTTAAAAATAAAATTTTCTTTCTGCAAAAAAAAAAATGAGGGGCTGTCAAAACATGAGTGAGATTATTAACTATACTATAAAATAGTCATTATTAAAATATCAATCTTCACCTGTGTCTAAAACCTTTCCATTTTTTACCATAAAATAATATTCCAATTAGCAACAGAAGTAATTGTTTTTAAGTGAACATAAAATCAGTTTGACAGTGCAGTACAACATAATATATTTAATGTAAGAATTCACTTACTATTACCATTCTTTTTATAAGTTTTTAAAAATTTTTATTTATTTGTGAGTGTGTGTGTGTGTGTGGCCAGCTCAGCCCACCAGGGGGCAGGGCTGGCTGGCATGTGGTGCTGGGGGATTGAACCGCAGTCCCTGTGCTTTGTTAAGCTTGTTCTAAGTAGGTGCTTTAGACCACTGAGCCATTTCACCAGCTCCACTATTACCATTCTAATAATCTCTTTAAAATGCTTTTGAGCAGGGCATGGCAGCACACTCCTGTGGTCCCAGGTTTCTAGAAAACTGAGGTAGGAAGCTTTGAAGTTCAAGCCCCGGCTAGGAAGTTAAGTGAGAACACAAGGGTGAGGGGTTTGGTGAGATAGTTCAACATATAAGGCACCCTCCAGAGCATACACACACACACACACACACACACACCCCTTTCGAAATATTTTTCCCTATGACATTTTCAATGTGCTAACCTATCCTGCCTTCATCAATTAGCGCATTCATGATGAAAGACATTTTTGTGACATGAATGGTTTACAGTGAAGACGACGCTCCACACCTGCAGAAAGCTCTGTTGTCATGGGGACTACGTGGAAGAAACCATTGAAAGGCCAGAATTTTAAGCTGATTAAAATACTGCCTTAAAGTCTGGCTTCACCTATTTTGGAAATTAAAGAAACTGTTTCTATTTTTTAGAAATATATAATCCCTCTACTTAGGAAAAAAAAGGATTGGCTTCACTCTTTGAAAAACCTTGAATTTCCTTTCCATAAAACAAATTTTTCCATAAAAATTTCTGAAATGACAGCATACCAACCTAGGGTATTCTGCTGCCTAGCAGGTAGCTATGGAAACAGAAATATGTACTGTGAGCCTGCACGCAGGCGCTCACGATAAGAGCATAACTGAGAAGGTGGGCACATGTTTTTACACCTGCTGTCTCCTTGGTTTTGATCTGCTGGTGTTTTAAGAAAAATTCAGCTAATTATTCTTTTCCTTTAGGCTTACCTGAAGGTTATTATCAAGATACAAGAAATCTAGCAAATGATGAAATTAAATAGTAGAGAAATAAATACGCAAAGTCGAAGAGAAGGAGGAGTCTGGGCCTGAAGCGGCTGGAAGCGCCTGTGTCCCGCTCTCCCAGCCCAAGCTGCACTGACCCAGCAACCTCAGGCTGGTCCACAGAAGGGCAGCAGCCCCGGTGGCTAAGAGACCCGGTGTTACGGTGTGTCTCTACTTGTCTCCCAGAGCCTCATGCAGCCATGGGGCAGACTTCTAGAGTTTGTGATTAATTCATGAGCCACTGGGATTACGGGTGTGAGTGCTGCTGGGAATATGGGTGCGAGTGCTGCTCAGCCTCCTCAGTGCTGGGATTACAGGCGTGCACCACCACTCCCAGTTTCAGTGGTTGGCACGATGTGTCTGGGGCTTCGGGGCCAGTGCTGCATGCGGTACTGGGGATTGAACCTGGGTCCTTGCACTAGCCCAGCAGGCGCTCAGACTGCTGAGCTACAGCCCCAGCCCCGTCTGCCTTTGGGCCATTACATATAAGAGCATGGCCAGTTCCCGTTACATAACTATTTCACTCAGATTACTTATTGACATCTATTTTACTCATCCTAACATCTTCAAGAGCCCACATTTTCTCTGTAGTACTGAAGTCCTCAAGGTGCCAGCAGCCGAACTGCCATCATTTAAGAAGAAAGTGATGGCTCATAATCTAATATCTAGTACCCTAGTAACCTGGATGACAAAAGTGATAATGAAATAAATGGTAAACACTTAAAGGATATTAATTTCAATCAACCAACATTTAATAATACTAAAATATAAACCTGTAAGCAGACCAATCCAAAGCTACATAGATGTACTATTAGAATAAAAAAATTTAAAAATAAAAAAATATTTTAAAAAATACATACATTCACTGGTGAGCACACTGAATTATATTAATTCTTGTAGACATTCATGTCAAGAAATCCTTAGGATAGTCTATAGGAGCTACACAGTATAATCCTCCCTAAAGAAAATGACTGGAAATATTTTCCCCCTAAGTTTCTCCAGAGAGCTTTCTGACAACACACACAACACCACATGAAACATGACAGAAGCAACCACTGCACTTAGGAAAAAAACACAAGTGTTCGAAGTTACTACTTCATCATTTTCAGTATCAACTAGGAAATCTTTTTTAAAGCGACAATAAAAGTGAATGTTTAAACATTAATGGCCTGCTTTGTAACAGAAAAAGTTACAGATATGTCAAATCCAAAAATCCATTTTTCATTTTGGGGTGTTTAGCTACCCACTCGAGATTCTTTCCAGATACCTCAACTCCAGTGAGTACAAAGCTCAAGCGCTCACCCCTTCCATTCCACGTGTGCAAAACAAGGCTGGGCCACCTCTTCACTCACTCACAGCCCCTGCACCCAGTGCCCAGCGCTGGCAGCAGGAAGGCCACGAGGCCCGAAGCCTCAGAGTCAGCCTGAACATATCCTAGCCTAAGATACTAACTGAATAATTTCAATATCAAACAAAACCATGGAAAACTACAAGTGTGGGTCTGTCTGTCTATCTGTCCACCGATCATCTAGCTAGCTAGCTACGCTTTGAGATAGGATCTCTGAGTTCAGGCTGGCCATGGACTGACTCTATCTACCCAGGCTGGCCTGGAACTCAAGGTGATCCTCCTGCCTCAGTCTCCCAAGTGCTGGGAATATAGGCATGCACTACCACACATGGGCAAAAGCATGGGTTAAAATATAAATGGCTTATTACTAGCTAGACAATTCTTAGACAAGATACTCAATAAGTCTGAATTTCCCATTTGCAGTGCGAGGATTTAAAACCTCTCTCAACAATGTAAGTCTTAGTAGAAATTTCTTTGAAATAAAAATGTAAGCTTCAACTCACAAAGAGGCTTTGAAATACATTATTCTATAGTTCTTTCTTGGTAATTCATAAGAACATGCAACCAAATTAAGGGTTACAAGGAGTGATAGGATTAGAACAAAACGATCCCACTGTCTAATCCACTCCTTGCCAAACTTCTCTGACTTACAGAATCCCTTTTAAATCAATACATGAATGTTTCTTCCAAAAGCCAAAAGTCAATTATAAAACACCAGCTATCTCATGGCTACCATGAGACTGAGGATCATGTTATGTCATTCACGAGCCCATGAACACTAACTCGGATCCCTGTTCCCTCTGCAAGTCAGTTCTCCTGCCTGAACCCTCCCTGTCACCAGGCTCCCGTCTGGACCTACGAGCCCTCATCACCGCTCATCAGCTCTCTGCTGGCCTCAGTGATCCTCCACCCAGGTATCTCTCTAAAGCACCAATATGGACCTTGCCTTCCAGGCGAAGGACGGCTTCCTTAGGACGCGCACCCTTCTTGATTCAGTGCCAAGTCCTCCAGCATCTTGGCCACGTTCCTGTGTCTGAAGACGCTTGCTCAGCTCGGAGACAGCTTTTACAACCTAATTCCTCATGGACCCAGCAGCTGAATTATGATCATTAATGAGATACAAGCACTTCCAGAGGTCCGAATCTCACGTCACTCCCTCGGTCTATAAAACCCACCTACCACCAGGCCCTTTCTACGTCTGGCAAAAAATCCAACCTACAAAGCCAATGCAAATGTCCTTTCTGTGTCCCCAGAATGGGTTAGTCACTTCTCCTGGGGTTACCTGTGGTGCTTTAGTTTCTCCTCTGTCTTGGGGAGCTATTCAAACTTGGGAATAAAAATGAAAAAGATCTAAAACTTATAAATTAATAATTCCTACAAAGTGTTTTTTACCAAAAATTTCAACCATTCAATACTTTCTCTCGAGTAACACACATGTAAGTACACTCCAAAATAATCAGATCTAGAAAAATATGGAAACAAAAGCCTCAACAAATCCAAGAAATTGAGAAACTATACAATGAACTCAAATGAATCAGACCTGCCCTCATTTTGAAGTATCTTATTGTGTGCTTTGACAACGTTTAAATGTCAAAAAAGTTTCTTGGAACAGTCAAAAATTTTAAGATGCTTGTAAGTGATAATTTCTAAATTATAAAGACTTTTTACACATGCGCACAACTTTTAGAATTCAATGGAGAAATGCACTTTCATTTCAAAAATTAATTTTAAAATTGGGCAACAAAACCATGTGTCATTTCCAGGGCTGGTCAGGACAGCGGCAGCTCCCGTCTGCCAGAGCACAGCGCCGGGCAGCTCCATGCGCTCCAGCGGGTCTCCACGCCCGCATGCTGCCGCATGAAGCAGGAGCCACTAATCCTGGCTTTCAGAAAAGAAAATAAAGAAATTAAGAAAGCTGCTAGGCAGGGGCCTGGGTTCAGACTCACTCCGTCTGTCAGCCCACACCCACTCTGGAGGTGAAGACATGTCGGCAGAAAGCTAACTGAGTGAGCTGAATGGAACAATCAAGGGCCCTTCTCAGACCATAAGATTCAAAAGAAAAGCTTCTTTAACCAGCTAAAGTTTATTTTTTCTTTTTTTGGGGTGGTGGTGGTGGTGGATTTTTGTCTGTGGGAGTTTTTTGTTTGTTTTTTGAGGCAGGGTTGTGCTATGTAGTTCAGGCTGGCCTTGAACTCACTCTGTAGCCCAGGACACTATCAAACTCATAGTGATCCCCCTGCCTCGGCTTTCTGAGTGATGAGATTACAGGTGTGTCCCACCATGCCAGGCCTGACAGGGGAAATGCAACAGGATCTAGTCACCAAAAATTCAAACAGCATTTTCCAGCATGTTAAGTGAAATTATGGAAAGTATATTTCTTCATAAAGGAAAAACTTCCAAATTTTCTACAGAGATAAACAGACAGACAGATAGACAAGCAAATTAAATGGTTAGGTTACACGTCGATCTCATGGGGAAATCTGACTCGATGTTTGCTGAATTCAGTTCATGACCAGATCACGGAAAGAATCAAGTTCAAGTTCAGGAAGCATGGTACAAATCAATTATTCAATATCCAATGAAAAGACAGCATTAGAGTGTTCCTTACATTTTGGGGAAACCTACTCCAGGCTAACCGCAGCTTTACCTCTGTGGCAACATGTCAGTTTCTTGGCACTTGACCTTTCACAACAGGAAGTACAAGACAGTACACCATGCTGTCTTTACGACAGCACCAGCCCAAAGCAGCAGCAGACGCACTCTCAGTTCTGCAGGCTCTCTATACTCTTTTTATCAAAAGGAACATTTGACAAAGTAACAGCACGAATCCCAGCACTGTCGCATGTGCGTGAGCCAGCACTGCCTGCCGGGCTCCGCACCTCTCACCACCACTGGGGACGCAGTGGGATACGCCAGGCCAGTCTCCCAGAGCACTGCACGACCCGAGGAATCGGACGAAAACAATTAGAAGTGTGAAGCGAAGGAGGAGAAATGCTGGGTGCTTGGGATTGACAGAACTACACATTTTAGACTGGTGAAAGCTTTGAAACAGCAGTTAAACGTAGGGGAGGTTAAATGACAACAGGAAGTTTCCAGGTGAAATAATACTTGGGAAGGCCTGGAGGCTTGGGGGCAGTCAGCTGCAGCTGGGAACAGGAGCATCCAGTGCCCTATGCTGGAAGTGAACCAGGACCAAAGGACTCCTCCAGACACCTGGGGCCCTGCCGCCCACCTCCCTCCATGTGAGCCTCTCTGAGAGCTTCCTGGGCTGAGGAAAATAGCCCTGCTAGCTCAACCCTCTTCTGGGCAGCACTTGGTGACCATCCCGCCTGTGGGTACAAAAGCCCGAGCCAGCGCAGATGGGCCTCCCAGCTCTCAGGCTTCCCTCGGACCAGAGGTCTCTGGGACTTCTCCCCAGCCCATGTGTCCCTTTCCACCCCCAGGTGCTGGCCCAGGGCGTTCCTGTACCCTGACTGCCCTTGCCAGTCTCTTACCAGCATGGAAGCTGAAGTCAGCTGGGATGAGAAACTTAAAAGTGGCCAGAGGTCAGTTCCTTCAGAGCTGTGCCTGCAATTCAGCCAAGTGGAACACTGCAAGTGGCACCCCAAGTGGACAGAACACAGAAATGTCTTCAAAAGCTGAACACTCAGCAGGGAATTCTTCCCCACACTCAGGTACAGTGAGCACCAGGAGGGAGCTCCCGCCACGTTTTTGCAGGAGAGTAATTATCTTGGAAACCTGGTCTAGCACTGCTGTAGCCTGTATACTGCTATCACTTGCCTTAGGCTGCCTCGCAGGTACTACTACAGCGGCCAGAGACTACTAGGCTGTTGAGGGCCAGAGGACGAGAACAGTGTTTATGAAAAACTTCTTCATATGGAACCACTGAAGCTGAGGAGAAAATATATCCTGTGTCCTGTGTGCCGTGTAGCAGCGTGTGTGTGTGTGTGTGTGTGTGTGTGTTATGCAATGTGACTTGTATAAACCCAGTTTAAAATGGCAGTCTTGCCACCAGACACATCTGGTCAGAAGCAAATTCCTAATACATCTACATTTATTTGATAAAGCTATTTAAAAGAAAAGAAAACTAAACAAAACAAAAAGGCTGCAGTACAGTCATTCTGGAATGAGTGGAGGCCAGCCAGAGTGCTGGAGTGCACCTGACAAAGGTAACTGACGGGTGTGGTGACAGGGGCAGGACAGGGGTGTGGCCTGGGTGACTGCGGTGGACAGGGCGGGTGCTGCCTGCATCTTCTGGCACACAGCACTTCTTGAGCTGGACCATCTCTGGCTGTCGCACCTCAGAAGTGTACCAGCTTATGAGCCCACATTCTCTTCCCAAGCTGTCCCAGCCAAGGGCGCAACAGCAATGTTCGAGGCCCCTGTCGTGTGTGCCCTGGATGGATCCCTGGCCTGAGCTATTCGTGCTCCAGAGGCCCGGCTAGGCCGGCTGAGGCAGTCAGGTCTGTGGCTGAAGCTCTTCTGACCTCCTGCCCTAGCCCCGCCTGTCCCAACGTCCACCCGCCCCTCACCCAGGTCAGACCTGAGCTACTCCCGTGAGGGTGGCTCCACGTGGGACACAGCTCAAGGGGTCAGGTGAAGGTGAGGCCAGCCTAAGAGTGAGGCTAGGAAAGAGGGCCTGTGAAATGCCTGAATTAATTCAGCGACCTCATAAGACAAAAGAGCATTTTGAGGCATAGATTAGGATTTTGGAAATTCCTTCGCATCTCAGTACTATTCAGTGCTACTTTGAATAGAGGTGGCGATTAGCTGACCAACTTCCTCAAGGCACCCTAAACCACACTTCCCAATCCTAAGTGAGGACAGCGATCCTGACCTGGCCAAGCACAATGACTGAGACTCGGCAGGCTCTCGAGAAAGTGTTCCCTTCTGCAGGCCTTTTCCTATCTTGGTCAACACATTTATCGAGAACAAGTAACATTAATGCCTTCATTAGATGGCTACCAGTACACACGCAGGCATGCAAGGAGAGCACCCAACGAGACGCTCCATATGCCTTGGCGGGCATCGAGAGACCTCCACAGTGCACGCCACGCTGTGATCAAAGGTGCCACGCTGACTAGGGAGCACACGCAGAGATGATGGACATTTCCAGTGGACAACTGGAAGAAGCGAAGCAATCCCTGACTGTGGCATCCGAACAGAAGACCACGGGTTCTGAGTGATCTGCTGCAGTACTACTGGACACAGAAACAACTCTGAGAAGAACAGTCCATGTGTCATAACACGGATACCACTTAATCAGAAAAACATTCTTGTAAATTCTCTTTCTTATAAAGTGGAAAAACAACGAATAATTTCTAGCTAAATGTGGACATAACTCTATCCTGGTATAAGCTTTCACTGTCCTCCGTCAGAAGGAGCACTGTGACTCACTTCCTAGAGAACTGGAGCCTGTGCAGCTGCTAGCGAGAGAACGCAAGTCCACTCCGCAGGATCTGCCCGACAGGCAGGTACAGAAGCTAAATCTACCTGCGGATGTGACATGCACACTGCGACGGCTTCTGCGCTACATACTTTACAGGGCCAGCCTTCCTCAAATATTAATTTAATATTTTGACAAAGCAAACAATTTCTTGATGGGCCGAAAGGTCAAGTAATGCCTAAAACAACTGCAGACAGCTTGGCAGCAGATTCACTTGAAAAGTTCTTCCTATTAAAAAATGCTTCCTTTGCCTCTTCAGTGAGAATTTAAATTTTCACTTTTTTAAGCTAATATAAAGTTACCACCAATTTGCTAAAACTCCAAACACAATTTGGAAACCCTGATATTATGATGACAAAGTATTTCCAATCCACTTCAGTATTGAGCTAAATGAAGAAAAATGTTGAAGAATGCCCAAATCACAGTCATTCTTCTTCATCCTGCGCACTCACTCGGTAAGCAGAAGCAAAATATTTATCAAGTCCATATGGGTGCTTTGGAAATGTTAGTGGTTATGTTTGAAACAGAAATAAATTCAACTATGTCAGCATGTCAGGAATTTATAGCCAAAGACCACAGCAAAAAAGTTTCATTCTAAGTAGAAAGCATTATTCAAACTTTCCCAAAATGAATGCTTTTATCATAATGATCAGACTCTGAAGAGTTTGGCTAGCACCTGGATGGAAAGAAACAGCACCCTGAAACCCTCGCCAGGCTGCAGTGTAGAGGGGTGCGGCACTCCCGTGAGCAGAGCAGGCTGGCAGCTGGCGGACTACAACCAGCTGCGTGCTAAAGCCTTCCCCCTCTTCTTCCCAGCTCTTGGGCATGTCACTGCCAACAGTCCCAGGCTCTTTGCACAGGTTACACTGTGGCAGGGAGCAGTACAAATCCTCTAAGAGGTGGCTATGCCCCACGCGCCCATTTCACAGGTGAAGAATCTGAAATGATGGCATGAAGTGTCACAACCTGCCTGCAGCTGCACAGCTGTTAGGCAATGGGCCACGGGCATATCGTATGCAGTGGAGCAAGACACCATGCTCCTCATTAGTACCTTAACAAGGTACAAGATTCTCACAGGAAGCAAAGCAGCACCTGCATGGCCAGCAAGCCCAGCGAGACATACATTTGTGATATGGTTGACTGAGCTTGAAGCGCCTTCCATGGGCCACTAGCCTGCAATTTCTGGGGTTTTGGGGGCATCCCAGAGGGCAGGCAAGCAAGCAAACAGTCTAGCAGCAGTGGAGGCAGCTGCAGGAAACCACCAACTTTCACTACTTCACTTAACACTTGGTTCCTTCCAACACTGTCTCCAAGCATAAATCTCCATTTCCATCTAAATTTACTATAGGTGGGCCAGGGAGATAGCTCAGTAGAATAAGCATTTGCCTGGTAAGCACAGAGTCCTGAGTTCAATCCCCAGTACCAAAATAAATAAATAAATAAATAAATAAATAAAAATAAATAAATTTACTGTAGACATTGCACATGGAATTATCCTCTAGTTTTGTAGAATATATTCTCTGAGCAGTAATCTAAGTTGTTTAATAAGGTCAAAATCTGAAAGACTCAAAGAAATTAAGAGACAAACCACAGATGATTAAAAAGTTGTGTTTACTTTAGCAATCTGATTGAAAGATACTCATATCTTTCAACATATGTATTAATAATGGTAAGCATTATTTGATTAAGAGGTCATTAACTGATGTTATTCAGGTTTGCTCCTAAATAGACGTAAATCTAGCTTTTAAAGACATTTTCAATAAAAAAGAGATCTCTTTTTAAATACAACTTGGCTATGAATCCCCTTATAATTCTTTTTTTTTTTTTTGAGGAACCTGGGATTGAACTCAGGCCCTTGCGCTTGCCACAGAAGCACTTATCCACTCAGCCATCTCCCCAGCCCCCTCCCCTTATAATTCTTAAGGATAAAAATAATTTTAATGTAACCATCTGGTTAGAAACTTAAGATATGTAATAAAATTTCTCAAAGAGAATTAAATACGTTAAGATGAGAATTCCAACCACATATATATTACTTTATTACTATCTCAGAGTTCTATTTTCTTCATAAAATTCAATTGGATTTTTAAAAGAAAAGAGAAACACTAAATTCTACCATCTTTTAAAAGCAAATACTACTAGCGACATTAACATTCATACCTATTGCTTAGTAACTACTTGCATCTCTCAACAAACCTCTGCATGTTTCTTCCATCGCCACCCACTCTTCCCCAGATGAGCTGTTTACCTTTAATGGTAAAAATACATTCACAGATCTTCCCCCACGTCCCCTCTTAAAGACTTGCAGGTGAAAAAGAGAGCAGCTTCACAAACCAGTACAGAGAAAGTACTCTGTACTATAATAAAAGCACAAACGGATACCAAGGTCAAGTTGGGTGTAGAGATGTGGTGTTGCAGATTGTCTGCTGAATTATGTTTGGGCAGAGCCCGGAGGTAAGGACTGCTGCTGATGACCACAGGTGGAATGCCATGCAGGGTCCCCAGGTGCCCCCACAGTCCTCCCTCTTCCCACCGACATCATCAACACATATGACCTGTCTCAACCATGTCTGTGGGAGGAAATTCCAAAAGGAAAAAGACCAAACCACACTTCTTTGCATCAATAATAAGCACAGAATGGGAAACTAAGTCATCCTTTAAATAAGGCAGAAGTGACTGGCTAGGGCTCCTAAAGCCCACCCCCAGCAGATGCTGCAGGAAACACTAGATTCTTGCCATACAGGAACAGATGTATAAGAAAATGTTATGTGTATCTGTAAGGGACATGAGGTACTGCAGCCTACGCCTGATATAACTTATCAAATGAGGCAGTGGGCAGTCAAAAGAGGGAAGAGATGGCCAAGACAGGCAACAAGATCCTCGAAGACTGCTTTAATTCACTTTGTCCCCATCAAGGGAGATCCACACCCACGAGGAACTTAAGTATAAGGAGAATCAAGACCATAAGATGTGCTAGCTGCTTTCCCACACAGAAGCACCCAGGGCCTTGGCCAGACAAATTCTAGTCTGTAAGCCAAGTTCCGCACACCGTTTCAGCCACCGACCAATCCTGCCTGTACAACACCCTCAGTTCAGGTTCAGAGTTTCTTGGGGGATGAAATATGACTAAGCATAAAAGGCCACTGAGATAGAGCCAAAGGCCAGGAGAAGCAAGAATGGCTAGGTGGCTAAAGAACATGGCTGGGATGATCTGGAAGCCTATGCATGGCTCTGCAGTGGCCGAGATCATAACTTGCTTGTCTGGAGCAGAAAAGTGACCCACTGTGTACTGAGGCTGTGGGGTTGGGGTGCAGCAGAGAGATGGTCAGGCTGACGCCACAACTTACGATATCTGCATACGCTTTTGCAAAAAGCACACATTTATGCACAGCTCCTTCAGGTTTCCAGTGAATGTCTGTAAGAATAATTTCACTTCTCTCTTTGTAAAAAACTGAGATTACTACTACAGTTCATGTAAGTAGGAAGTTATGAATATTCTAGATTATGTAACATCTAAGAATCATGAATCCATTTACTTTCTTTCAACCCATGATGTAATGCTCACTGGAAAATGTGCGTAAGTTATGAGGTGTCTACACATGTAACATTTCAAAACCAGCCAGCTAATGCACGGACAGGCTGTTACATGAGGCATTCTTCCATACATGAAACTCAGGGTATGGAACCTCCCCTTGTCTGATCTAAGTCTGAAAATCACATAGGCTTTTATAATCTAGAGTGCTATCAACACTGTTTCCATATCTCACGTGGTTTTAACCCATTAAGAAGTTTTGTTTTGCTTGCTGTAAGAATCCAATTGGATTCTTTAAAAACACTCCCAAAGATGCTGAGAATCACTGTTAGGAGTCCAGTTACACACTAGCCACACAAAAACCCAGCCACAAACTAGACCTCATCACAACCCAGACCACTTTACCTCTTATACTTGTGAGCTGACCAACACAATTCTTGAATGCTCTCAGTCATACAAATCCCCTGAGCTATCATGACTCCCCATCCCCCATTCAACCTGCCCATCAATGCCCTAAAGTCTACTTCCCAGGCTTCCCACACATGTCACTGTCCTAAGAAACTCTGCTGGACATGCAGTCCAGCATGACAAGTCTTCAGTTCATATCTACTGCACTTCCCATAAGCAGCCGTCCCAAAGCTTTTGCAGCTTCCAGCCTCCAAACTATCCCCTTATTCTCCCAGAAGACGACTTTATCTCCAAAGAGACTGAGAAAAGTGGGGAGACTTTACACTCAATTTTCTCTCCTTTACCTCAAGTGTAACATAATCTTTACTCTTATTTTGTCCAACCTCAGGAAAGAATGTGTGAATCAATTTTAATAAACATGTACTGCAGACCCACTACAAACCAAGTATTTCACTGGGCATGTGTCTGGCACAATCGATGGCCACAGTCATTAGAGCTGTGACCTTACCTAGCAAAGCCTAATGAGGATATGACTGAACTATGTTGTTTCACTGAAATGACAAGAGCATTGGTGGGAGGTCCTACGAAGTGCACTGAACAGGCTAATCTGGCCAACTCCTGCACGGGGATCCTCCTGGCTGACGCCCCCTTTGGCATCAATCTCTTCTGTGTTTTCTCAGCCTAAAAGCTCACCCAGATGACCTTGACTTGTACAGGAAGATGAAGATCAAACAGTGAGATGAGCTCACCCTACCTCCACTGACAGCTGCACAGAGGACTGCCCTCCTCTTACTGCTCCCCTCTGCCAAGCAATGCTTTGCACATGAGCTGCTGCCTCTCTTCTCTAATCACTGCCTTCTGGATCCTGTTACCTATGAAACTGCCTGCTCTAAGGTCACCCATATGATGGCGACTTAATTATCTTGTATATTATGTTTTACTCAGAGGAGGTGAAAATACATTTTCCTAAGAAGAATTCAAACATGTTTTATTATTTCATTGCTTAATTTATATCACAGATGAAAACATAGACGAATTCTCCAAAATATATTAAATGGAAACAATGTGTGTTTTAAATTCACTGTAACTGAATTAGACTACCTAATAGATTTTAGAAGAAAGAACAGGAAACAGTGAAGTTACTCCCTCTTGTAGAACAAGGTTCAATATGGAACGTGGGACGAAGCCAGGCCAGGGCTCCATCTCCTGAGAGCCTAATGCACAGGCTCAGGCCAAGGCAGGCGTCTGGTCAGCCGGGTGCCACTGCCGGCCTGAAGAGCTCAGGTGTGACTGCTCATGGAAACTGGGTGTATGTAAGAAACTGTCTAGCCCTTTGTCCATAAGATTCCACCAAGTGCGGGGTTTTCAAAGGGGTAAATGCTAACGTGATCATGAGGAAAAACAGCAGAATGAAATTCTAGTGCTCATCACTGACACGTGACTGTCTCAGCTCCGAGAGCACATGCAGCAACTATCTTGTTAGTAATGGAAGACGGGTTCCTAGCTTGGCTCAAGTCACTAAACCATAACTTCCAGCAGGGGACACGCGGACAGCGATGATCCTATGACTGGGTCCCCTCCCCTGCAACTGATGATCGCTGTTTCCTAACCTGGCAAGAGCCCCGGCCCCATGGCCCACAGCCTGGGAACACCAAACCGCCTGGTGACGCCCAGACAAGGCTGGGATCCTTTCTCCTGACCTGTTGGGAGCATGGGCTTCTGACCCTTGCTCTCTCCTGCCTCTCCCCATAGTGTACATGTTTGCATTTGTTGACAACAATCTAATGTGCCTGGAAGCTGCTTCAAGTGCCTATGCTCCACTTGGGATCATTATTACTCTCACAGATGGCCTGGAGCATGTCGTTTTCTCGAAGTGAGCCATGAGCTCTGAATCACTTCATCATACTTCTGCACCGATGCAGAGAATACACTGGAGGTTACTGCAGTCATTTCACTAGACAACAGAGTGATTAATTAACTCTGGAAAGAAGGCCAGATCCATTTTTTTTAATGGTACAATGACTATCCCCATTATGCATGACACATATCCTACTTTGGGTTCCTTCAAAAAGGCCTAGATACAAACTCAGTTAAAATTGGGGTGTCCAGGGTAGTGTACTTGGAAGGAGACCCTTGGGAGGGTGAGGCAGGCAGAGAGGAAGGTGACTGAGGACACGGGGGAGCTTATGAAGGCAGTGGAATGGTGCAGTCGCTGCTGGGCTCAATCCTCTGAGATATTCTGAGGAGACCTGAATAAATTCTTCCAAATTATCCCACAATCGGGATGGACAACGAGGCATTTGGGTTTGGGCTTCAGTCTTTCATTGAGTGAAGCTGTCCCCAGGATATTTTGACCCCTGGCATCATCACAAGTACTGCTGGGTGACTGCACCAAAGGCTTGGTTCCCACAGGGCTGTAAAAGGACACGGGTAGATCAGCAGGGACCCAGCCCCAGAGATGCGAAGCTGCGAGAGGGTGTGTGCTGCAGGGGGCTGAAAGCCTGGCCAAGGGCAAGTCAACAGATCCACTGTAGTAGCCACCTCCCCCACTGATGCCTTACTCTTATCAAGTTCCTGTGACCTTCAGATTCAGCTTTTCAGAAACCCCAATGTCCCTGTCATCAAGTAAGATCGACTATCTTCATCTTCCTGTGTTAAACCACTTTCTGGTATCCACTGTTTTCTCCCAGTTATCTCTCAGGTTTTCCACTGTGAACAGGATGAAGTTCTTATGACATCACTGACCTCAGGACCAGCGCTACTGGCCACCAACTCCCCCAATATTTCCTTTTCACCTCCCTTCCCTCTTCCTGCAATGCATAATGATCCCTCTGAGCTTCATGCCTTTCCCACACAGAATGTCCCACCCTTTCCTTTGTTCAAATTCTCCTCACCCTTCCACAGAGAACCACATCCAGAGCTACCAAAGCCTGAAAGTATTTTCCTTGGCTGTGATGTGCACCTTCCCTCTGTCTCAACTATCCTAGACTTGATGGCAAACTATTACATTTTTAACAATGTGCCTAAATTAAGGAGGGCAGGCGTCCCCAAACACTACATATGCAAAGATCAGAGAATGGAATCAGTGCATCTTCCTCAGGTTCACGAACTCGTGGTACAGTGGCCGTAATCTCAAAGGCCCCTGGGGTCACATAGCAAGCGAACAGGCTGGTTCCCTCATCCGGTAGCAGTTAGCACAAGCTTGCACCAACAGCACCGGGACAGCTGGGGAAGGAGCGGCAGGTGCTGGCTACACAACCTGCGTCTGGTTTTGGAGATTCCGAAAAGGGCATCCGACACCAGTGATCAGCTTTGGGATGGGGGGGTCAGAGACCAGGGCCGTGCAGGAATGGCCCTGGCAAATCTGAGTGCAGAGGGGCCAAGCTCAGCTGAAGTGAGGGTGAGCAAAGCAGCAGCTGTACGAGGGGAGACGCCCAGGTGCTTGGCGAGTAGTGTCCTGGCCTCAGGCCTGCTCTGGATAAACCCGAAGGAGCCTTGTCTCATTAACAGAATTCTTCACGAATTCTGAGAACAGTGCAGCCTCACTGTCAGGTGACAGAGATACTACTCATCTTTTCAAAAGTGATTCAAAAGATATACCTGGAAAACTGAACTCACTGTTAATTTCAATTTATCCTCCATCTAGTGACACTGTAAGCTTTAACTCACACTTTACCAGTCCAGCTTTTCGGCATGCACTGCAAACACGGAGACAGTAACATATGCTGCTCCCTGAGTCCAGAGGAGAGGGGAAGGCCTAGGGGTACACAAGTGTGCAGACTCACAACAAAATGCAAGCGATTACATGGAACTGCGTCAATGCGGGGACCAGGCTTGAATTCCCCTGGGAGGCCAGAGTGAAGCTCTCCGGGAGGACCTGGCCCCTGGAGAGGCTCAGCGGGGTCAGGAGGTGCAGGAGGCCCCTAGGCAGCCAACACAGGTGATGAGGTAAAGGTAGGAACGGGCACCACTGCTCGGAGACAAAAGCAGCAGCTGAAATTGCTGGAACACAGTTTATTCAAAGCCCACAAGAGTATTTTCAAACTAAATTTAATACTATTTCAAACTTTAAATTTATAGATACTGTATTTGTAGGTAGACAACATGCTCGTGACGTAAAAAAAATTAATGAGCTATTTACATAAGGAGAAAACTCCTGAGGATTAGGTGGGAATATTTGATTTCATGGTAAAAGCCAGGAAAATTGTGATATATTGTTTGGCCTCAAACATCTACATCTTTGGTGACTGAAAAGCCTCTTTGCTTTTTTTCCTCTGGCCAGAGAGATAGCTCAGTAGAATAAGTGCCTGCCTAGCAAGCGGAGGGTGCTGAGTTCAATCCCTGGTACTGCAAAAAAAAAAAAAGAGAGAGAGAGAAAAGAAAAGAAAATTTCAAAAGAAGGTAACAGGAGAGTAACAATGGTTAATCCTTTTTCCTCTGCTTCCCTTTCCCGGATTCAGGTACACTTCCAAACTGTGTGCAGCAACTCAGTTCTCCCAGGTGCTGTGTCAGATTTGAGGACGAGAGCAGACCACACAGAAAAGCAAGGTCAGGGGTTACGTCGCAGAGAGCCCAGCACAGCCCCTGGTTTCTGTCCTTCTAAGAAACAGAGCAGTGAAATGGAGCAAATTATGCCAAGAAGTAAAGAGCTTAGGCATGGATCTGATTACGGGAGACAGGGTAGAAACAAAATAATGGGTCAACTCAAAACAATGTATTTAAGTTACACATCTTTTCCTTGAATGTAAGAGATGGGAAAAAATTTCAGAAACTTTCGCCACTAAAATAGAGAACCAAAGCCCAATACATACAAATAAAGCCAAACAATTTATTAGATCTCCTTTCTATTATACCAAGAAAACTTTGGAACTGGATAACATGTACAATATCATAACTATTGCTTATACCTCAATAAAACACACACATATTTTCATGCTAATAAAACTAAAGATCTTAACCATTAGATAATTCTCTTTGGAAATCCAAGTCTCTAAATGTTAATGCATACCTTTTATAAGCTTTTAAAACTCTCTTTTTTTTTTTTTTTTTGTGGCTGGCTCAGCCAACTCTGGGGGTTGGGGCTGGTGCAGCAGGTGGTGCCAGGAATCAAACCGTGGTCCCTGAGCACTTGCCTAAGCAGGCGCTTTAGACCACTGAGCTATGTCACTGGCCCACAGTCTTTTAAAGCTTAACACATTATTGCCAGGCATGGTGGTAATCCCAACATTCAGGAGGCTGAGGCAGGAGGATTGTCACAAATTAAAGGCCAAAGTAGGCTAAATAAGTGAGTTCAGGGTTCGGCCAAAAAGCTCAGCTGGTTAAAGTAACTGTAAGCAGGCACAGGGGCTGGGGGTTCGATCCCCTGGCCTGCTGTGTTGGCCCTGCCCCTGGGGCACACTGAGACTGCAATTGAGACTGGGCGTGATGGTGAGCACCTGTAATCCCAGCTCTTGGGAGGCTGTAAACAGAAGAATCACTATGAGTCCAATCTAGTAGTGAGATCCTGAATACCCTATAGACCCTGCTCTTAAAAAAATACAAAAACAATGTGAGCTCAAAGCCAGCCTATATTACATAGTTAAACCCTGTCTCAAAAACAAAACAAATTAATACATTATTATTATTGAGATGAACTTATTTCTAATTTGAAATAGAATGATAAATTTTTGGTAAATAAATGTCAACAGTGCTAAGCAGTTTGGGTAATAAAAGTATATATAGCAAGCCTAAATAAACTTAAGTTCTTGAGTAGAGAAAAGCTCAACACTGATTTAACTAGAAAGTAGATGAACAGCCACGAGCATGTGGGAAGGACGCAGTAAGTCAGTAGAAGGTGAGGCAAATGGCTGAAGGAGGGAAACAGACACATGTTCCAAGAGCAGAAAACACACTCAGCTTTTCCACTCGCGAAGCCCTGAGGCATGTGACAGAGGGGTTGCTTTCCACATTGCGCTAAGCACGGAAAGCACAGCACTGGCCAAGAGCGGGTGGAGGAGCTGACTCTCTCTCAGAGTCCAGTCCTCCCACTGGCAGGTGACAGTGGGAGGGGCCAGGACAGCACCCAAGAGCATTGCACCGCGCGGCTCCTGCGACCTAAGAATTCCATTTGTAGGGATTTACGTGACAAAAATGTCTACAAGTAGACAAATAAATTTGAAATTCTTCATAGAAAAAAGAGCAATCATAGAGGGCCGGGGAGATGGCTCTGTGGAATAAGTGCTTCCCTGGCAAGTGCAAGGGCCTGAGTTCAATGCCCGGTTCTGCAAAAAAAAAGAGCAGTCAGCCCAATGCCCAGCAGGAGACCTGCTGCACCAAGCAGACAGGCTGGCCATGCCCTACAGACAGACAGCACATCAAGCCACTGAAACAATAATGGATTGCTTATGCAGCTATATAGGGTTATGCTTTCTAATTAATTTTTACAGGGAATAGCTAATTGCACAAATGTGTGTGTAAAATGAGCCCATTTGCCCAAAGTAATAATTGTAACTATTTCTACAGATCAAGTAGCCAAAACCTCACATATGCTGTGTGCCCATCTTACTGTTATTTCAAGCAGGACTTGTTTTGCTTGAAGAGTAATTTCTGGTAACAAGATATAAAGGGAATGTACCTCCTCGTTCCTAACATCTCTTTAATATCTTCTAATAAAAAATGTCTCCAAGTACCAAGGTTTGTATAAAAATGTAGTAACAAGCCCCAAGCCATGCTTTAATGGCCCCCAAAAGCTTTGGAAGAAATGAAGATGCCACCGCAGTTTATTTTCTTTAGCTAATGAGGAGCACCACGTGGTAGCTTAGTAATGTGTGTGGCTGCAAAAGCCTTCATGAAGATAATTGCTCCTGCCAGGCCTAACAAACGTCACTAAACTCTGCCCAGCAGTGGCGTGACTGACAGCGGAGAAAAACTAGAAGGCCACATGCAGCTGGGAACATCATCACAATCTGCTGCCTAGTTCCAGCACTTACAGCGCACGCTGGTGTTCCAATATGGTGAGAAACCCTAGCGCTGCCCCAGTGGGCAGAAGTACGCATTCTGCAAAGGGAAGCTGAAACAGGCAGCGCCAACCAGAGGTGTGGTGGGTCGCCAAACGCGGCCTAAGTCCCCCAGAGGGGTAAAATCATTCCAGGTTGAGAACTGAGGCTCTAGATAAAAATACACAAATCTCAGAACGACTCTAAAAATCTTTCATTTCCAAAAAGATAGAAAAGTACAAAATATGATAAATAAAAATAGACTTCAAGAATTGAAAACAAACCTCAGCAAGCTCCATTTTGCGTTATTTTCAAAATGGCTTTTAGACAGGCTCTCCCTACACAGTTTAGGCTCATCTCAACTTCACTGTGTGCACGAGCCCAGGCTGCCCTCAAACTTGTAGCGATCCTCCTGCCACCGCCTGCCAAGTGCCAGGATTACAGGTAGGTGCCATGATTCCTTGACAAAACCAGAAGTTGCCTGCAGCTTCTAAAACCTGGATAGGCATGCCCAGGATGCCCTTCTTCCTAGGGAAGATACTTAAAAAACATTTTAAATCTGGGTTCTCTCCAATGAATGTGTTGTGACTCTTCAAACCTTAGGGGACCCAATACTCATGAGTACCTGTGTGCATGTTTATGGAGCGGGAGAAAATATGCAAACCAAGAAATCAAGGCTTATGTCCTAACTCCATCCCTGGAAACAAGTCACATCATCTCTCAGAATCAATTATTAGCATTTACAGTGGGGAAAGCAATACGCCTACCACTGATTTACAGTAAGGGTTAACAGAGCGACCACAGGTCACACACCTGGCACAGTTTCTCCCTTCCTCTCTGTACTTAAAACAGGAGACTGCAGGTGGAAGGGGTTCTCGGTGGCCCTTCCCCAGGAGAGGCCTCTGCTCAGGAAACAAGATAGGCAGGATAGTCCACAGAAGAAAGACAGCAGTTCAGAGGCTGATGAGCTGAGAAAACTCAAGACACAGTCCAGGGACCTACTGTGGTCAGCTGCCTATGCTGTCCTATTTAACTTCTCACTTTTACATCTTCCTCATCAAACTTTCATTTTTTAGGAGATTCATGGTGCTTTCAAACCTACACATTAAAGAGTTAGTAATCATAATATACTTATACATATGACAACCTTTATAACGCTGACAAAAGCACTGTGCCCATCAAGAGACTCTGTTTTTCAATTTCAGTCTCACAGCAAAATGTAACAGAAGTACCAAGTGCCCCTGTGCCTCTTGCTGCCCACAGGCAGGCCTCCCCCATTACAGCCCCTTCAAAGCCCGGTCCATGAATCCCAGTGAACGCATGAAGGCACACAGCCACATCAGGGATCAGACACAATTTCACTAACCCTAAAATCCTCCTGGCTTACCTATTCATCCTCTGCTTAAATCCCTGGCAAACACTGATTTTTTTTTAGTATTTCTAGCAACATTTAATAACAATGGCTCATATTTTACTCACTTTGTAAAGGGAAGCGAAAGTAGAGTTAAAAAAATCATTACAGCATTAAGTACAGTATATTTAGTCTAGAATGCTAATTGTGTAAGAAACACCAGAAATTCCAGGTTCACTGGTGTTTTGCTATTCTAACTATTAAGGTATGAAAAAGAATGAATCCTCTTATGTGTTTGGTGATACAAGTTGGTTAAACTTTTTCAGGGGTGAATTTGACTATATCTACAATGTTTTAAATGTATGTGATTTATATTGTTTTCTGGAAGAAGAGGAAGAAGGCACAAGACCTAATTAACTGTGTACAGACCCTCATCTTCTTACAGTCTCCCTAGGTCTGCTTCTCCTAGTGCGGAACACAGTCAGCTCACACAGCGTCCGTCCCTCTCGGGCGGACCTCACCACCAGGAACACACGCGGATGGCTACTGCATCTCTGTGAATGGCCTGGCCTCATTACAGCACTGCGCAACAGTCCTCTGTGTGAACAGGCATATCTACCCACTCATGTAAAGGACTCCTTGGTGGTGTCCAAAATCTACTAATTATAAATATAGCTGCCGTAAACATCTTTTTAATTTTAAATATGTTTATTTGGGCATTTTAGATATCCACAGTGATCACATTCATCATAGGTGTCATGGTTTGTGTCTAGTTGTCCCCCAAAGCCTCTGCAGTCATTGAGGTGGCTTCTAGAATTTGTGATTAATTCATGACCCCATGCTGGGATTATGGGTGTGAGTGCTACAACCGCCTGGGGTAGGTAATCTGCATTCAATAAAGGGAAGGGAGAGAGGCTTGCTAGCGGCCAAACAGGCTGGCTAGCCCCTGCTCCTCCTTTTGCTCTTTGCTGTTTTCCGCCACCACCAGCAGCTGCCATATGCCACTCTGCCATGGAGCCAGCTGAGTATGGACTGCAACTTCCACAGACTGTGAGCTACAGAAACCTTTCCTTCCATATTCTGGGTCCAGGTATTTGTTCCAGCAACGAGAAACAAGAGAAGAGTAACTGAAACAATGGGAAATCTGTACCTATACATGCTATATCTTGATTCCTCTTTCTCCCTCATCCCCTCTCTTCAACCTCTTTCCTCTCCTTATTCCCAAGGCTTGGTTTCCCTTTTATCCCTGTTTAATCATTTCCCCCCTCCTTTCCTTTCCCCCTCCTTCCTCCCCAGTTTCCCTTTCTTTTGAACACTTTCTTCCTATGTCACAATATCTACTGTCTACTTTGGTCCTTATACACACTTTCAGTTTCTCACACCAGAGAAACAATGAGATATTTACACACGTGTTCAATTTATTTCACTGCCATACACCATCCCAAGGCACACCCATTTACCTAGAAATGTCTCCACTCTATGGCCAAGTAACACTCCATTGCATTAAAAAGCATATCTTTTATCTATTCTTTGGCTGACGGGCACCTGGGTTGTTTCCAAGATTTAGCTGGTACAGGCTGTGCTGCTCTAAGTGCCATACACTTCTTCATGTAGGTGTTTGTCTGTCAATGAGTTTTTAGGTCATGTGGGTGACAGCAAGAGGTGACTGCTGGATCACATGGTGAGAACTGCATTCAGTTCTGTAAGCAACCAGCACCTGTCTTCCAAAAGGACTATTTCAGCTTGTATTCTGTAACATTGAAGCTCCTACTGTTTATTTGATCCCCAGAATCTGATGTCATCAGTGTTTCAGACTTCAGCCCTTCTAACAAGCAGATAGTGCTTGTCTCGTGTGTAATTCTCTAATGACAGTCCTGCCTTCATACTCAACTGCTTTGAAACTCATCAAAGTTAGTACCTGATGCATTCAGACATGCATCCTGGTCATAGGAGAACCCGTACTGTAGCATCCTATAACCCAGTTGTGTCCCAAATTTTCTGATCAAGGAGATTATGGGGCCACAGAGGAAAGTGATCAAAGTTGTAGAATGTGCCTAAGGAGAGTCACATGGAGAGAAAACATTCTTTCAGGCTTTCACAGAGAACAAATTAGTCAAGCAATGGCCGTGACTCTTCCACATGGCTGACACTCACAAAGGATCTATAAAGTGTGGTACAGGGTTTCAGCATAAAGCCTGAGGGGATTTCACTGACCTTGTCAGATACAAAAGTTACATTTCTTGTTATATAGGTTTGCTTTATTTTGGTCTTAACCATCCGGCACAAAAGTATAAAAAAGAGGTATAAAAAGTAAAGCCATATTAATATGTTGAGCTATAAAAGACTCAAGTTAACAACTTCTGACATTGCCAGTCCTATGGATAACCCACTACTGTTATGGATTACTGGACTATATTGGATTATTTTGCTGAATTCACACACCTACAATATTTAAATGACAATGGAATACCCATCTCTAACAAAGCTAAGCAAAAAAGGTTATACAAATAAAGGACCATTTTGTATCTGCATATTCGAAATAGGATAGATATATAGCTACTTTCTCTTACTTCAATAAGAAGAAAGACTTGTACTAATAGTATTTGGACAAGATATCATGGCTGCATGAATAACCACAACAATATGCAATGTATTAATTATTGAAACTGTACTACTAATCAGTTTTGAAACTGTCTCATTGCTATTTGTTTCTCAATAAAATAAATAAAAAATAGTGAGTCTCAATGACAGTTAAGCCTATGTTACAATGTTAATATTATAAAATATTAATAAATATGTTTATGTACCTGGAAAAAAAATTTTGTCCTCGTGCTCAAGGTTTGTTTGGTTCTTGACAGACAAGCTAGATGCAGGAGGTGTCAGCTGCCCTGTTACTCACTACCCTTTCTAGTCACATATGTTTCTTTGGTACACCTCGCACGTCCCAGAGCCAGCTAATTAGTGCCACGGTGCCAGTGTATGACGCTGAACGTTTTCCCACATACCTGTCTGTATACCTTCTGTGGTGATCTTTTGCCCATTTTTGAGTTGTTCATTTCCTTTTTGTTGCATTTTTAAGAGCTCTCTGAATACTGTGGCTAGCAGTCCTGCTTCATGTATGTCTTCTGAGCATTTCCTCCAGTGTCTGGCTTGTTCACTTTTCCTGTCACTGCTTTCATTTTTAACTTATTTCTCAACATTAAATTTCCTTCCCTACTGAGTTCATGGGAAATATCTTTCCCAAAACTTGTTTCAGTATATGGGGCCTTCAGAATAAAAACCAACCAAGGATGAGGCCAAGCTCAGGGGCTCAGGCTTAGCAACAGCTCAGATAGCATTTTAGCCCCATCTCCAAAACGTGTGTGTTTTGTGTCTCTGAACACTTAGAAAAGTTCTCAAATGTTCATGTCTGAAACTACCTACTAATGAGATTCTTCATGTAGAAAGAAAAACACTAACAAATTGAGTATTTAAAATATACACTCATTTTTATAAATTTTTTAATGTTTAATGATACTGGAACCTTAAAGAACTAGAAACGGTTCTGATTTCAGTCCTCCGTGCATAGAATTTACCCAGCTCTTTAGCGGGATTCCCACTCTCGGCTCTTGGTTAGTATTCACCAAGTAATGATTAAGCACCCAAACAATATACAGAAAAAGGACTAAGTACAAAAATCTTTCTCCCTAAAGGAAATAACAGGGTCCCTAGATAGATGATAGATACTCTCCTCAAAGATTTAAGGCAACAAACAAAATTCAAGACATTTATACATACTCTTCCAAATCTATTTTTTAGAAATTGTTCAGTTTAAGAATGAATCAAAAAGTGTCTTCCCAAGCAGATAGCACATGAAATATTAAGTAAAAATTCAAAGACATTTTTAAGATGTGCATCCCTATGAGTGGTTCCACGTTTTCAGCTATAAAATCTGAAATTGGAGGTATGGCCTATGATAAGGACATGCCAATGTCAGCCAATCCTGAAGTCTGTAAACTCCAAGGATGGAGTCATTCTGAAGTCCAGCTGCTTATTACCAGTTACAAATGGTAATAGCTGCTGAAGGAATACAACAGCAAGGAGCACCTCAAGGTGAGGCAAAGCACCAGAAAAAGTATTTTGTAACCCAGGTGTGGGCATAACAACAACTTGCATTCAGTGATTAGGACTTAGGCATCTAGAAGCAGACAGCCTTGCATGCAAGCGTGGGGTCTGCTACTGAGCAATTGCAAACTATGGGAAAGTGATTTTACCTTCATGTACCTTACACTCTCCATCTGAAAAAAGAAAATGCCAGAACCTAACTCACAAGGTCTGTTTTAAAATTAAGAGAGGCCAACAGTCAACCAGGACACTGTATTTATGTTAGTCTTGTTCAAGCCTACCAAGAGTAGCACCAGAATTTCAGTGGCCTCAGAGTGACAGTGATCGTGTCACTTTTCTGTTTCTTTCCCCTTCCTCCACAAGGACTTCTGGCCCACGGAAAGGAGGCCTCTCCACAACTGCAGCCCAGCACTGTCCACGGGAGGATCCATAGGAAAGGCTTCTTTGGTCGACACTTCTACGTGAGTGCCCTCCCATGTGGAGGCCCTGGTTCTCAGTCCTGTTCCGAGGCACACACCTTAGGGGTCGGCACCATAGGGATTTCGGAGCTCCCCTACAACCATGACTAAGTTGTGAGATCCATCTACAGATATTTCCTGAGTGCCCGGAACTGCTTGCAGTACTAGGGATACAACGACTTAACAGAGTCTGTGTGCTCTTCAACCTCCGGAGAATGACTCTAGCCCAAGGTTCTACAGAACTTTTGTCACATATGTTACACAAGGACCTAGCAGTGCGTGTGCATATGCAGCACCCACATGCACATAATCTTACTATACAATTGCACAATGTCCTTATGCTCTGTTTTCTTTTCTATTTTACAATTGGCTGGGAATCACTAAAATAACTTCCACTGCCCCAACAGGCTGCGGCCACTGAAAACGCACCAGCCTAGCACATCATGCCACACTCTCTTGGTGCCATCTGTACCTCAGCCACAGCTATGCTAAAGGCTTTCACTAACTAATCCACTATGGACATGTGATGCTAGTGGCCTCAACAAAATGTTCTTGGAAAAAACAAAGTAAATCACCTATAAATGTTTTCATGTTATGACTATTCTCTTAGATATCCATTTGTTCTGATGAAATGTAGCCAAATAACAGCTCATGAAATTCTGAGGATCCTCTCACACATGCTTGGGGAAAGCACAGCCAAGCTTGCAGCCAGGTTGCCCCCGAGCAGAGACAAGTCAGCCACCCAGGTGATGCCTTCTGCTCCTGCTGGTGCCAGGACAGCCCAAGTTGGTATTCACGGACCACATGTAGTAGTTTCTATCAATTTCTTGAAGTCTGCAATAAACCAACTTTAATGTTGACCTCATTTTACCTTCAGCAGCCTAAGAAGCAAGACACTGGCAAGCAATTTTAGGGCAGAGGGATCTTTGTAAGAAACCAGTTAAGAAAATAAAGTCTTTTAGTATCAGGAAGCTCATGGCATAATCATACCACTGTGACAAAGTATCATCACGTCACTTCTATTTATTTGTGCATATAGTTCTATCAAGAAATCTATTTGGCAAAACAGCCAACTTGTTCAAAATGTTATCTGTATTTTATGGAAGCTGTAGTTACTTTAAAATTAGCTATGAGCGGGCTGTGGAGATGGCTGCTCAGTGGAATAAGCGCTTCCCTGGCAAGAGCAAGGGTCTGAGTTCAATCCCTGGTTCCGCCAGAAAAAAAAAAAAAAATAATAAATAATAAAATAAAATAAAATTAGCTGTGAAAGAGAATGTCATATTCAAAATTTTGATGACTGTCTCCATTTGTAGTTTTATAATAGCGATACTCCCCGCTTACCAAGTGAGCACCATCCCTGTGGCTAGACTGTTAAATGAGCTGGTCACTGAGTGAAGAATTCAGCACAGTATACACAGTACAATATTTAGAACAAACAAAGAAACTCCAACTTGACGACTCTGCTTTTACTTGCATAACTCTTATATGCAGCATTGTAACATGTAATAGAACATAAAAGTACAGTATTATGCAACACAGTAAGGAAAAATTGCAGTACTGTATAAACAAAGTGTACCGTACCCCAAAGATGGGCAGGGGGCGGTCTAAGTGGCAAGCTGTAAATCTAAACAGTTGTAAGGAAGGAAGGAATATCTGTATCAGATACCTCAAACCTTCAGTACTAGTTTCACAGGAACAAATTCCAAAATTCTGAAGCATACAGTTCAACTTTGACTCCAGGAGTTTGCAAGTTTTACTTTCTTTGGCACAAAATAAGTCCATGTTATACAGAAAAAATACTAAGTATGCTTTATTTTTCTTAACTGTGAGCAAGATGAAAACAGCTCTAGAGTCACCTACTTAAATACCCATTAGTTTGAATTTCAAAATCTTAATTCTTTCTGGGTTTAATGAGGATTCAGCCTTTTGATAATCTCAAATGACCTAGGGATGTTTTTAAGGAAAAGTTTGTTCCTAAGTTTCTCAAGATCCCAGACCTGAAAGTGTCCCTGCTTTTTCCTCCACTATATCCTGTGCAGAGTAAGTTGGAAGGGAAATGGAAAAGAAGAGAAAGGCATGCAGAGAAAGAAGAATGAGGTGAGACGATGAAGAGAAAGGAGGACAGCAAAGACAAATCAGATGTCCTTCTGCTCAGAGTGACAGCAACACAGCCACAGAAGGAGGTGCTCATCACTCCAGCGGGCTGTGTGAACCAACTGTGATGGTGACAGAAATGTGGAATGAATGAATCCATAAGAGTGCAGCTCCCCGGATGCCATGACGCACCCTGCTCGGAGGTGACAGCGGGGACCTCGCCTCTTTCTCAATGGTGGCACCATCTGTGCCCTTCTGAACTCACAGTCTTCTTAGGAAGAGAGTCACATTTTCTTTTTAGAGGGTAAAGTTTTGGTTTTCCAAATTCAGCTTACTGGCAGCAGTTAGAGGAACTCACGGAGCCGATGGGTCTTCAGCGCCAGCCCAAAATACCAAACTAAATCTCTAAAGAAAAATTTCCATTTTTCTATTTGATGGTTGCTTTTTCCCTGATACAGGATTAGTGGTTTAAAAAGTAAAAGTTTAGACAGGGCTCCTTATGTTTTTATAATTTAAAAACATAGGCCTGGGGTAGGGGAGACAGCTCAGCAGTCTAACTGCCTGTTGACAAGCACAAAGCCTGGGTTCCTTCCCACTGGCCACTGAAACTGGGTATGGCGGCACATGTCTGCAAACCCAGCGCCGGGGAGGCTGAGACAGGAGGATCACTAAGAATCTGAGCCCACAGCAAGACCCTGTACCAAATAAATAAATGAATAATTTTTAAAAATATGGCTAAATTCCAATGAGGTAAAGGAAGAGGTACACAGTGGCAAGCAAGAGAGATGTTGGCCTAGACCCATATACTTCACCAATACATTGGTGAAGCCAAATACAGCTCAAGCCCACAGCGGCACTGTCTCACCAACCAGCACACGGTCTGGGAATTCTCTATGTATTCCAAATCTGCACATTACCATAGAATTTATAATTAAGTAATTATGCAAAATATAATACAACAAATGCAAACAGCATTTTGCACCAGCTGTTTTGCCAAATAGATTTCTTGACAGAACTATATGCACAAAGAAAAGTGACTTGGGATGACAGTCATATGAGTATGCAATGAGCTTCCTGATGATTTTACTCTCTGAACTGTTTCTTTACAAAGATCCCTTTGCTCTAAAATTGCTTACCAGTGTCTTTCTTCTTAGACTGGTGAAGGGTCCCTAAATTTGTGGTTTTTGGTGTCTTAGGTAATAGCTGGGAGAAAAGAAGGTGAAAGATCAACATCATTTTCTTCAACTGCATGCAGGTGGGGAGAGCAGCCAGGTCTCGTGAAGAGTATAACGTTCCCACCTACATCTCCTTGGGGCATTGCCATTGTACTTTTGCTAACTACAGACCGTAGTCAAACAAACTTCATCTCTGAATTAATGCATCTTAAAAGCTGCACACACACACACACACACACACACACACACACACACACACACCACATCCCAGAAATGTTAGCCAACATCTGATTCAGCAGTTGAAGATTTATTTTTTTTTTTCGAGCCCCCCCCCCAGTTGAAGATTTAAACAGTCAGAGCAATCAAATTCGAGCAGTAAGATCCTAGGAGTAAAGCTGTTGGTTCTTCTCCCTTCCTCGTTTTCTTCTGGCACTTTCTCCTCACTGTGCAGCATTGTGTGCATTCAGAGCACTTCATAAATAATAAAAAATGAAATGAAGTCTGTAGCCCAAGCCTGGAGGAATCGATTCTCAGGCACAATTCCAAAGGTTAACTTTAACCCTGTGAAAATTCTCCCAAACGCAGTCAAGTACACTGCTGAAACACTCTCATTTCCAAAGCAAAATGTATAATCAAATTGTAGAATACTGATGGCCACTCTGCACAGGTTAAGTGTGTCACTAACGGGAGATCAATCTAAAAAGAAAAAACTATTCTATTCATTTTCATGTTTTCTAAAATCTCTGAAGTTATGACCACAGTCTGACAGCATATTAATCACCTCTGAATTCCTTGTGACAGTGGGGATGGGTGTAACATAGACACTGCAAGAGAATAAGCCATCCAAAATTATCTGGAACCGTTTTCACATTCATATTTCCTTGGGAGTTTACTTTGGGGACTGATTACATTTCATTTTTATTAGGTGAGTCATGAAGCGCATTCCATCATTTAAGCAAAAATACCTGACAATTGGGAAAGAAGATTCAGTTTATGTTCAAGTTTCAATTTACTCAAGCAGTAGAGCAGAGATTTTAAACAGCTGTAAACGAACAGGTCGACACCCACGAGTAGCAGTTTCTTATCCTGCATAGTAAGCATTAAAAAATCCAACACACTATAGAAATTTCCAAAAATTAAGAATATATATTCTATAGCAATCGGAAAGTACAAAGCTTATGTAAAGATGTATAATTGCACGTATTCACATTATCTTATGACTGTTTAATACTTAAACTACAATTGCTGGCCACTGTGATCATAAATAAGAGGGTAAGAAAATCATTCCTTAGGTATACCCAGCAGTCAAGGCCAGCTGAAAACATTCACCCCCAAAATCCTGCACAATAATTTATATTCCATGTGATTATCAAGTCTAATAATCTGAGGTTAAAAGAAGTCAGGCCTGTAATCCCAGAATTTGGGAAGCTAAGGAAGGAGGATCACTGGGAGTTCAAGGCTGGCCTGCGTTATACAGTGAGTTCAAGGCCAGCCTGGACCATATAACAAGACCCTGTTTCAAAACAACAAAAATAAAATACAATAATTCAGGCTAAAATATGAAAGGAAAAATTGTGCAGTTTAGTATCTTTAGCAAAAAAAAAAAAGCCACTGACATAAAGGATAAATACAAAACTAAATAACAACACCAGATCGTATGGGGTACCGACCAGCTTGCACACTTACTGTATTCCATATCACGTGATGGCATTTGTCATTATCTCCTGAGGACAAGATATACCTATATTCTATTTAATGAAATATATACAACAAAAATTGCTGAAACTGAGATTATATTATAAACAGTAACAACAAAAAACTGTCAAAGTATATACTGGCAGGTCAATTTTGAAGACTATATAACCTTGGGTTGGGGGTGGGCAGTGCAGGAAGCTCTGTGCCCATTGCTGCCCATGCTGGTTTGAGTAGTGCCCTATAGGGGAGGCAAAGAAAAGGCCAGGCGAGAAAAGCGCTCGTCCTTAAAGGAGCTATGATCACACCGCTGGAAAAGGAGAAGCGATGTGATCTGTGTAATCCATGAAGAAGGACTCAAAGCGCAAGCAGTGGGCGTGTAGGTGCTGACGGCACATCATCACACATGGGGCTACCTGACACGTGGCTGTTGACAAAACGCACTTGAGACTACAGGCTACTCCCGTGTCTCTCATTAATAACATCCCTGGCATAACATCAATTCTTAAAACGTTTTATTTTGTCAGAAAGCAGGAAATTACTTTTAGTTCTGAGAAGTCTCCAAAAATACTGATATGTGACAAATACTTTGGGACAAAACTATTAAGAATATTGGTTTTGCCCTCAGCAAACCTACAGTCAGTCCATGACCCTGACCATCAAAACTGCCAAGTTACCTTTCTTGGATTTGGCTCCAATCTTTAGCTTGGACGGCCAAGCAATCTGCGTATTTGTTTCCTCCATGATCTGTAACAAAAGTTGAGAGAGAAATGTTGATTTAATGAAAACTTTGTATTTACAGATAAGACTCTTCACTGAAAAAAAGGCTTATTTTCAAGTCTCTAGCTTCATGTTGATACAACAAAATGATCTTATTTTAAAACAATGCAAATCATGATCTTATTTTAAAACAATGCAAAAAAAAAAAACTTAGGGAAAAAGATGTGTTTTTCTAACCCTTTAATCTATTAGAAACATTCCAGTCTATCTCATTATTCCTTTGCTCTTCTCCACGCTGTCCCCGGTCTTCAAGGGACCCAAAGTACATGAACAAGTAACTAACCCACCTGCTGCCAGAGCTGCCAGCGATGCCTGCGCCAAATAAGATTCCCCAAGACCATCACCAGTGGATTGCAACACATCAAACATTCTTGAAATACAAAACTGTCTGAGTCAGGCCATACTGAATGAAAATCCCCTGCTTTCTGACCCAGAAAAGAAATAGCTTGCCATGGACACATTGTGTTGCATGAACACAGACGAAAAGCCCCTAACGCTGCCTCACTCTGCACAGCTCCGCTTCCCATCACTCCTGCTGGGGTCCAGGATGGCATTCGTGCTGTGGCCATGACATCAGCCAGCAGTGCTCAGCAGGGAGGGAGCGAGGGCAGCTGAGCAACAGGAGCGGAAGATGAGGGAGGCACAGGGAACGGCACAGCACCTGTCCATGCCTTGCTTGCTTCATCGTACATGTGCACTAGACTGCCATTCACTTCTGCGGCATGTAGAGGGAATGTTCCAGACTAAAAGCAAGCAAGCACACAGCTCAGTAGCCAAGTCACAGCAATTATCACTCATCAATTCAATCACTCAAGACAGAGTAAGACAGTATTTGTCTTTTAATATGTATTTCAAGTCAACTAAATAAAAGTCATGATAAAGAATAAACACACCAACAATGCAACTAGGCAACGCCTCGGTGCTGACTGTGCACAGGGCACAAAGTGAAGCGGCTGGCAGGCAGCACCACTTCACTGAACCCTGCTCTCCCCACACCACAGGGCTTTCATCCTGCTCAGGCCAGCAACACACATGTGTACTTTGTCTGTCCACCGTCATGCTGGTTGTTCAAGCTTGAAACAACATTTTAAAATCCAAGGAGTTGACACAGAATTGAGACTTCTGATTCTCCGAACACTGGCAGCTTTGGCACGTGGAGCCCACATTCCCACAGGGCCAGGCTTGGCTGCCCTGAGGAACAGCTGCCCTTTCCACTGGGTGAGCAGGCCCGCAGTGGCTCCGTGACCCCACTGGGCTCTGACCCTGAGGGCAAACGCACCTGTCACTGCCATCATCTGCGGTGTCCGTAGTGCTCAGCACCATTCACCACGGGGTCTGCACTGTCATTCTTCTCAGAGAAATATTCCCTATGTTCATGTCTTTGTGGAAAGCTTAAGATACCCCAGTAAGAGCCAGCCCAGTGGCACATACCTATAATTCCAAAGGTCTAGGAGGCTGAGGCAGAAAGACCCCAAGTTCCAGTTCAGCCTGGGTAATTTACCAAGTTAGGGAGATACTATTTCAGCACAAAATATAGAAGATCTGGGGAGAGCTCAGTGCAAATCCTCCAGTTCAATCCCCAGTACACATACCCCACACTGTCTGCACCATGGCAGGTGAGCCACGTTCCCTAGCACCAAAGGACCTGGCCCCACCTTCCCTGCCCTCTCCTCCTCTAGCTGCCCCTTTTCGTGGGCTCTGATGTTTTGGGCTCATGAATTCTACATCCATATTTTAAAATGAGCATCACCCTCCTCCATGCCCTCTGCCCCAGCCACACTGTGGCTGCCCCCAAGTGCTCCCACCAGGGGTGGGCAGGGCCCACGTGCTCTCCTCGCCCCTCCTACCTGCTCCTCCTCACATGCAGCCTCAGGACCTCCATGGTCCTTTCGTCCTGCACCTCCCCAGCCAGAACCATTCACCCCTCTCCTCATGCTGTCTTCTCCTGGTGCACGCGTGACCAGGGATTCCTCATCTTCTGAGCTGACTTGTCTGCAGGCTCTCTGTGGTCTGGAAATTAAGCTCTCTTCCCCCACAACAAGCCCTGGATGCATGTGGGCGAAAGAATCCTAGTGACAGCCCTGCTGCTTTCTAGCTCTGTCAGTCTCATCTTCCTTTCCAGTAAGACCATTTCTAGCATCTACTGCTGAGGTCGTGAGGCCCTGTGTGGGGAAGGGGATAGCACCCAGCAGTGCTCAGCCGCAACCAACCGACAGGTGACTTCCGGCTGCTCACTGCCCTGGTTACTAGAGACGCAACTGCACACAGTGGCCAGTGCCCCCCCCCCCAGAGCGCAGGGCAAACAACACAGTACACCTGGGAGTCCCCCACAGTGGCACTCGATGCCAGGTTTAAGAATAGGGCAAAGCAACACGAAGGTACAGACAGGACTTTCACCCTGCTGTGGGTAGAGGAGGGAAGCCATCCCTAGAAAATGCTATCATTGTATCCTAAAGCAGAGAAAGCTCGCTGGGAGGGGGAAGATGGAGAAAGGGTCCCAGGCAGAGGAGGCATGTGCAGGGCAAACCTGAAGCAGAGGGGAGAGCCGCATGGAGAGCCGGAGGCAGTTCAGCAAGGGCCTCAGGCCCCACCTCACACTTCCATGCAGGCCAGTGGCGCTCCCATCCAACAGCTGTCTGTACAAATGTGCTCCAAACACAGAACAAAGCCCTGAAGCACCTGGGTGTGGCTGACACTGACTACAAGTACACTCTGAGAGGAGGACTGCAAAGAAGGGGCCATGCGTACTTCATTTTCTGAGAGTGAAAATTCTCATCAAGTTTTCAGTTTAGCTCTTCAAATCATTATGCATGGGAGTCCCAGTCACTCCCTGGAGCGCCACACTGCGCACTCTTGGTCTTGCTTGTGTCTCAGACGCAAAGGACCTGGGAGAGTACGCTGCACCCCACCATCAGCAGCGGGTGCTCAGGCCTCAGGATGAGGCAGAGATCAGCCCAGCAACTCTGGAACTACAGCTGGATGAGGGGGCTGGGGCAACAAGTATGCTTCCCATGTGTCTCAGCTACTATTCTCTCGTCGCTGGGACAAATACCCAACACCCAAAATTAAGAAAGGAAAGGTTTATGTAGCTCAGTTTTGGTGGAGGTTTTGATCCACACTCAGCTGGCTCCAAGGCAGAGTGGCACATGGCAGAGGGCAGCAGTTCATGGCAGTAGCATGGCAGCAACAATAAGCAAGATAAGCAAAGGGAGAAGCGGCAGCTGAGGCAGCAAGGAGCCTCTCTCCCCTCCTCACACTATAATGCAGATGCAGCTGCCCCAGGGCGGCGTAGCACTCATACCCCTGCTCCCAGCATTGGATCATGAATCAATCACAAATTCTGGAAGCCAACCCATGACTGCACGAGGCTCTGGAGGGACGTAGACACAAGCCATAACACCATGCAAGCACAGACCTGCAGCAGGGAGTGCAAGGCAGCTGCCAGAAGGAACCGCACCCAGCAAGCTGCACAATGCAATGTCCAAGCGGTCATCAGAGAACTGGGAAGGGGAGGTCAGGAACAGGGCCACACTGGAAGCCAAGAGACCTCTCAGAAGAAAATGTCTACTACCTTCTGTCCTGGGAAAGAGCGAGCGAGCGAGAGAGAGAGACTCTAAAGTTCCATCTACCTAGTTTTAGATTTATTCTTAAAGTATGTTATTTTTGTGCCTATTTCCACTTTCACAAAGCCAAAGCTCAAATCATTCCTGATTTTCAATCATTTTCTACAAACATTAACGTTTTTAAAAAATCATCAAGAAGATGAGTGTGACGGCTATTTCAACAGGGGAAGGCTCAAGAGCACAGCACGCACCTCCCACAGGCTAATTAATGCCACAAAACCTAAGGAGAAAACCACCTCCCAGAACCTGTGATGAACGTGCCCTCATTCCTGAGTAAGTTAATATTTTCTCTAAAACATTCATTTTCAATTTAGATTATAATTCATTTAAGCAGCCAATTCTAACCAGCTATTCCAAAAGAAAAGATGCTGATGCCCTTCAACTGTGTGAAACCTGCCCTCAACGTTGGGCAATGCACCTAAAATGACCAGCGCTTCCTTCTGGAAATAAAACTACAAATATCACAGTGTCAGTTACAGTAAGGAATGACGAGGGGTGCAAAGCTGCAAAACCCCTGAGAAACACGCTGATCTTCTCAGGAAAGAAAAACCTCGAAGTAGACTCCAGCTATGCCTTTCAGTCACACTCTTGCCTGATTCTACACTCACGAAACCAAAGCTCAAAGGAAAAGCATCAGACTTTTCATTTTCTATAAACATTAACTCACACTTAAAATATTTTCAATACTTTTATCCTAACCATTATGGATGCTATACACTAATACCATTTAAAATAAGTCAGTTTCAACTTCTTGACATTGTCATTGACAGAAAGAGTCTCTTCCCTAACCTACCAATCTCAGCTGGGTTTCTTTAGCTACTTTTTCACAATGGACAATCATGAAATACACCTCGAGGAGATTTTTTGAGGAATTCATCTAAAATGCAAGTATTTAAATGAACAATTTTCCCATGTCGAATGATAGATTTGCAATACTTTTTACAAAATACAGATATAATTTCAGTGTTATGTTAATATCAGATATAATAATAAAATGATTTTATCTAAGAATATTTTATATATATGAAGCAACTGAAATATTATGAGAATATACATATACAGTGCATGTGTGTTCACTTATAAAAGTTCACTTACTTCATGAAGAAGACCTGGTGGACAGCAGAAGGGACACGATTAGAGGACAAGGGGAGGAGGCAGGAGGATGGTGGGTTACTGGGAGATGAGCAAAAATAACCCAGGTATGTTGTATACATGTGCCAATATGCCGGAACAAAAGCCACTATTCTGTGTAACCAATGTGCCTTAGTGCATTTGGGGGGGGGGAACCCTGATGATGAGAGTTTGCTAAGGATATGTAACAACTAACAATAATCTAGTTTTCTAATTCATATTTAAATTTCTTAAAAATGCAATAATGTTCCTTAAGCCAAGACTCCACATTTGACATGCCAACAGGGTACCTACTACGTGTGTCTGGTAGGCTCCTGTTCTGGTTTTACTGTCTGGAGCATGTGAGGAAGGGTAAAACCAGAAAGGGAAGGGTAATGTGTGCATAATTTGGAACTGGAAATTTTTATTTTTATTAGTGTGTATTTGTAATACATAATGGTTATATTCACTGAGGGCAGTCAATTTTTTAAAAAATGGATGGGAGTTCTGTCAATATGTTTTAACTTTCAAAGCTTACATTGAATCATTTAATTTCACTCTGCTAACATAAATTGCTAAAGGTAAAGTGAAATAAACAAGTAAAATCTAATTGTATTCTATAAGTAGTTCATCCCTAATAAAAATAATTTCCATGTATATTTTTTAATGCTCATAGACTTATTCCATTTTCAACAAGCTCTGGATTAGCATGCCGCGTGGAAAAAGAACTACGCACCAGTGCTCCCTACACATCTGCAGGTTCCCAGCAGCTGCAGGAAGGCATCCTGCGAGGGAAGCGCTGCCGAGCCGCAGCGTTCTAACAGCATACTCCTTTCACCAAACCCTTTCATCCAGATGTAAAGTGAAAAGTCTACAGGTAATCATGCCTCAAACCAACCCAGGACTAGCCTGTTCATGCTGACTTCACTTAAAATACTTATTCTGGACCAGAAAAAGAACACTGAACTCTCTAATTTGACATTTATATTCTAAACTATTGAAAATTCTAGCTTCAAAATGACCACAGGTGGGACCCATCTGAGCCTCATTCTCTAGATGTACAGCTTTTTCAGACTCTGTTTTGCTTAAATCCATACAGAAACAAAACCTGCTCTCCTGAGGAGGCCTGTTGCAGCCACCTCTTGCTCCGGGAGTAAGAACCCATGCACCCCCCAGCCAGCCCTGGAGTAAGTGAGAAGAGAGCCAGCACGTGGGGAGGGGAAGCAGTGAGCTCCTCACACGAGGAGCTGACGATGTTTACGCTGCTGAGACATTACCGGGTTCTATTATATTTCATTTTAATCCAAGAAATCCTTCCCAATGATTCAGTTATTTGTCACTGTCAAAACAACTGCTCACATCTACCCAATATTCAGATGCATTTCCCATTTATTCCTCACAGTAATCTTGTAAATCAACTATGTGAAACCTATTTTTCAGTTTAAAAACCAACAGAGGAAATCAGGATTGCAAGAAGCCAAGGGACAGACACACACGAGGCAAAGCCCAGCCAGAGTCGGGCTTGCCTGGCCTCTGAGCGGCTTAGGAGGAGGCAGCGGGCACTGCTCACAGGGCGGCCACACTGCGAACTCAAGCAGCAAGAACTGCCACTGCCGACCGCCGGAGAGACTGGACAACAGAGAGCTAATGCTCAGCACTGCCTGCTTCAGTGGTGACGCAGGGACCTAGAGAGGCCCCAGCATGGTTCTGGAGCCAGGAGGAACCCTCATCCCCACTGAACATAAACAGAAAGTGTGGGCAGCACTGCGAGGGCCACAGTGGTCACGTGACTATCCTGGCATCAAGTGGCCGGGGACACAGCAGCAGAACTTCTAGGAGGGGCAGGGCAAGTAGTGTGCTCATACTGCAGGCAGCCCACACATGACATGCATGGGTTTCCATGAGGCCAGCTCAGGCAGGCAAAAGCACCAGTTACACTCCCATTAGGGTGGTACACAGACTGACTGTCGCATCAAATGCAAGCCTCACTGCCAGCTCTTTCGTCCCCAAATCACTATGTAAGTAAACATGCCCGACTAGACCTGTGATCAGTCATGTTGCTGCTTACAGGGTGTGAGCACACAGTGCACTCTGTTATTTCTGGATGAAGTGAGGAAATCGCCTGGGAGCCCTGGGCGACTGTCTCCAGGACCCACCATGGGCCTCAAGGCCAGGCGCCCTACACCAAGTGCTCCAAGTGCCTTGTACACAATGGCGACAGTGCTCCTGCATAATCAAGGAGCACCCACCTTTGCCACAGCTTCCACCCAGATACCCCCAGAGGCTCATGTGGGCAGGGCTGAGGAACTTGGAAGGAGTACATGAGGGCACATGGTGCTGGGCTCAGTGATTCACCCCAACCCCAGTCTGGGTGGGGCTGCCCCAAAGGCAGGTAGCCCGGGAAGGATGAGGCAGAAAGAAGGCGAGGCTGCTGCTGCTGCTTGCTGCCTGCTGCCTTCTGCCCGCTCTGCCAGGCTGTCCTGCCTAGGAGCCTACCAACTATGGGCTGAAAGAAACCTTTCCTTCTTTACATTGGGTGTTGGGTATTTTGTCTCAGCAACCAGAAAAGTGAGACAGATTTTGGTACCAGCAGTGTGGTCATTACTTTGACATTATCTTGCCCTGTGGGTCAAAAGCCATTGAAAATGGCTTGCTGGATGTCTGTGCAGATTTTGAGATACAGCTGCAGAAGTGGCCCTGAAATGCCTTACGCTGTACTTGAGCGCAGATTTTGGTCACAGCTGGGAGGACCTGAATGCTTGTAGAAATGCTGTCATTAAAGAGCAGGCTCCAGAGGTTTCTTCTGGGAAGGATGGCAATGAGCATTGAACTCTACTGTGTGCATTACACTTTCACGAAAAGTTTGCAGTTTTCTTTTGTCCAGAGACTTTGCCCGCGACTGAGACTAAGGACAGTGAACTATTTAATCTGGCAGAAGAAATTTCAAGAAAGTCAAATGTTGAGGCAGTGGGTTGGCTCATGCTGGGGCTGTTAACCAGGTCTGTGTTAAGAAACAAGAGCAAAGGGTACATTAGGATAATGTCCCTTAAGCTTTAAATGACCTCTAAATATTCATAAAATATGTGGTACAATGTAAATGCTTGTATTTTTAGGAAATAACAAGGAAAATGTACATACTCAGTATAGATACTTTTAAAAGAAATCTTCCCATGAGTAGCTGGTGGATTCTGCAGATGTGGAACCTGCAGAAAAGTGGGTTCTGTGTAGCTGTAAGATTCTTGGTGTCCCAAGCACAAAATGAAGTGGCACTTGATGAAAAGGAGAAACTTTTCAAAGAGTTTGGCCAACAAAGTTGGAAGTTCAGCAAAGAAACAAAAAGTGACAATGCAAAAAAAAAAAAAAAAAAATGAAATCAAATCAGAACTCAACAAGCACAGAAGAGAGTGCAGACTGTAGGAACGCTGGCATTCCCAACATTTGAGGAACCCGCGGTCTACAGCCAGAGGAACTCGGCGAGGACACGCTCATTGACCTGGATGAGGACGGAAAGTGGCAAGTGACAAAATGAAGCTATTCCAGAGAAAGTGGTGCTGGCAAAAAGAAAAAATCAATAACCTTTACATTACAGAAGCTTGGCTGATACTTCATGACTTTAAAACCATGCAGCATGAATGCTGAACGATGACCCAGGCTCCTGACTATAAAAATTCCCCGAGGAACAGAAAGGATGCTCACTCCATGGTGTGAGTTACACCACTAAGAAAGCCAGCTTTCTTTAAATTATTTTTGACAAGTTATCTTTATAAAGCAAGTAATTCAGCATTTCTAATATAATGTCCTAAATAGTTTTACTTTTTTCCTTCAATTTTCCTACATATTTATTAGAGACAAAAACTTTAATGTTTTGACACAAAAGTTTCATATCCACAGATCGTTACAAATTGCCAGGATCCTAAGCGTGTCTTGCGTGGCTTAGCCTTCCTAGTTCTTCTTATGATCTCTCCATGCCACACGAAGCGCGGAGTGCCTCTGATGACTGCTAAGCATCGCTAGTGAGTTTCTAACTGTTCCCTCCTATGGAAAGGCTAGGCTCACTTACTTTCAAAGTTCCACAAACTTCTACTTATCCATCAAAGCTTAGTCCAAATGTGCTCACCCCATGAAAATTCTTCCAAGGGCTGGCCAAATAGCTCAGAGGATTAAAGTGCCTGCAAGCAGGCGCAGGGCTCGGGAGTTCGATCCCGTGGCCTGCCATGCTGGCCCCGCCCCTGGGGCGTACTGCGACAGCAATTGACACTGGGCAGGGTGGCAAGCATCTGTAATCCCAGCTTTCAGGAACTGTAAACAGGTGGGTCACTACAAGTCTGATCTAGTAGTGAGACCCTGAACACCTTGTAGACATTTCCAAAAAAAAAAAAAAAAAAAAATACCAGAGAGAGAGAGAGAGAGAGAGAGAGAGAGAGAGAATTCTTCCAACTCTTCCATCCACAGGTCACCTTTCTCTCTCTGCCTCCTGCACTCACTCCATTGTGGTAATGGTATAGTGCTTAATTTCTTTGCATTTTTTGCCAATCCCACTGATGAACTGGATGCCTGATGGCCAAGAATTGTATCTTGTTCATTTTTAAACCCTTAAACTCAACCACACTATGACTCAATAAAAATGAAAATAAATGAGCAGTGATATTGATAAGGGAGAAAACGTAAGGCGCACAGGAGAGGTAACAACTATTTAACAGCTTCCAGGGTGGCCCTTGGTTTATCAGAACACAGCAAAGTGGAGGACACAGAGCTCCGCCTACAAGCAAGAGTTTGGGAAGCCACACTGTGGCAGCCCTGATGCATCTGCCTACCTACCAGAACAAATGAACTGAGTGAGTAAATTTATTAAATGAAAGTAAATTCTGAATGACTTCTCCAAACACCTGAAGTGGGGTCAGCAGGGTCACTGGCAGGGTGGCCAGGTGAGGCTACACAAAGGGAAGTGCCTGGCTCCCGTCTGCACCCAGCTACCGTGAGACAGCACAGATTGGGGGCCCAACACACCCATCTCAAAGAAGCGGTCAGAAATATCTCGACTTTGCTTTCAGGCTGCTGATTTCTAAACTTTGGCACCTATTTCACTTATGCCAGTTACGGTTTTTCTTTGTGGGCCAAAGAAAGCACGGCTTTGCTTTTTGACTGCTGCTGTAATCTGAGAAGAATTTTCTTGGGGCATTGGCTGGCTACTTGGGATAAATCACACTAGTGAGCAGCAGCTATGGGTTTCCATGAAAATAAGATATGCTAGTCTCCAAGAATCACTTTATTATAATTCTTCAAAAAGATTAATCAGTTCTATCATAGGTAGCTATAAAAGTGCAAAAACTTGAACTATCAAAGTGTAATGTCTGTAACTTACATAAAACTACATAATTTGGATGAAAAGTTCTAGAGACCTACTATACAAAGTCCAGCACCTAAGATTAACAACGCTGGATGGTGTGATTCATGTGCTAACAGGGTAGAACATACGTGTTCTCTTCATAAAAAATAACAAGAGAGCAGAAGGAAAGACGGAGGCAGCGGGAAGCGCTACGGCCCAGACTGGGAGCGGGCTTTCCAGGCGCTATCTCCAAGCGCACAGGCTCGCGTGTGTTAAATATGCACAACTTCTTCATGTCCATCTTTCCACACTAACATGGTTTTTTCACCTGCTTAGGCACACTTGGACTAGGTTTGATACCTGGTACCACATGTCACGCTGGCCTGGCCCCCAGGTGAGCTGAGTGGGCCTCCTAGACCAAGGATGGTGGCACACGCCTGTAGTCCTAGCACTGGGGAGGCTAAAAGCAGAAGGATCACTATGAGGCTGAGCTCTGTACTGAGACCCTGTACCAAGTATAAAAATATATAAACCCAGTATATATATACTGGAGATCGATTTCAGGACCTTACGCTTGCCAGGCAGGCACTTGTGCTGCTGAGCTATCTCCCTAGCCCTCTAAAATGTTTTAAAATAAAACAAAACAAACAACAGGAGATTATAATCTAGGAAATTAGGGAATAAAGTAATGCTAATTTAACAAAATCATGTAGCCCAGCCTTGTTTGTAATTTTCTGACCTCCAAATTATATGCTAATTTAGGAAGTATGTTTTATCCCCCACTCACCTCCATCTTTTTAAAGCAAATAGCCTGATGAAGCTCAGTAAGCCGTGCTGGCAAAGACACTGGGGAGAGGGATGGATCGACGTGGTAGCAGGGAGGTATAGTGCCTCCTCTGTGACAGTGAAGGAGACAAACTCCACACAGGCTATGCTGGATGAGCAGGCAAGGAAGTGAGGACAAGACTTGAGAAAAGTATTTTCATGGAAACAGTAAACGATGAAAAGAGGTACGTATTGATTGCATGACTGTAACAAGCCCGTTAGCAGGCAGACACGACAAAGTGATTTCTCCCCCATGTCATACGGTCCACATGCATCAGCAAAGGGCTGGACACAGTCAGGAACCCTTCCATCTCATGGAGCCCTGTGCACTTGGAATCCATGGCCTCCTCCCCTCCCCAGGAGAAAAGACCAGGAGAAACCCTACAAGGATCTCTCACTGCCTTTGCCTGGGAAAAGAATGATTACCTCCCCAAAAAAAAAGCCCACAGCCCACGGGCCAGGAGCAGACACAGGGCTCGGCCAAGGGCCAAAGGCAGAGAGGTGCAGGCAGGCACCAGGTCAGGCCTCGGGGAGTGTGATGGCCTCTTCCAGACAGTTCTTAGAAGGCTTCAACAAAGCTGAGCTAAAGAGCACCATTCACACATAAAACCTCCCCTCTTCCTTTCAGGATCAAGACTACTAGATAAAGAAGACAAAAGGAATCTTTCAAGTGTGTCTCCACCTTGCTGTTCTACCAGGTCCTTAGATGGGTTTGTACTCTACCTTCTCTGCAGAACTAGGCATTTAAAGTCACCCAACCAGGACCTTGGAATTACCTTGACTATGTGAGAGCACGGAGCTATCCACACCCCACTGCCCGGGCCTGCCTTGTAAAGTCATGCTGTGCTGGGGCACAGCACTTGCCAAGCACGTGTGAGGCCCTGGGCTTGATAACCAGGGCACCCCCCAAAGATGTGGGTCAAAACAAGCAAGAAGCTAGATGGAAGCCTGTGAGAATGAGGCTTTCTAGCTCTCTGACTTTCATAAGACTATGTCTGAAAATCTGTCTCCCGACAAGATGGGAACTAAGACACAGGTCGCTCAGTTAATACCGGCTGCCACCTGCCATCACCAGCAATGTGGGAGGCAGAACTGAGAGTCAGGAAATATCTTCACGGTAGATGGCACCACAGAAAGACTTCTGAACATCAGAAAGCTTTTTTCTTCTTCATTATTAAGTCTTTTATTGTTTTTTATTTTAATTTTAATTTTTTTGTATTTTAGGGAAGGGTTTACAGGGTGTTCAGGGTCTCACTGCTAGATCAGACTCTAGTGATCTGCCTGTTTACAGCCTCCCAAGACTGGGATTATAGGCGTGCACCACCACACCCAGTCTCAATTGCCATCTCAGTGCGCCCCAGGGGCGGGGCCGGCACAGCAGGCTCAGGTACTTTAATCCACTGAGCTATTTGGCCAGCCCTTAAGTCTTTTATTTTTAAAAAAGGTTTAATTATCAAATAATGATAGAATATATTCGAGAGATAAAAGATGATACTTTGATACAATTTACTCTGTACAATGATTACTGCACTCAAATTAACCTAGCCATCACTGCCTGTCTACTGGATCTCCAGCACTTGTTCATCTTATAACCAACAGTTTGTATTCTCTGAGCAACATCTCCTCATTGCCACCCTGTCCTGGCAATCTTGGTCTTCTTCTCTGCTTCTGAGTTCAACTACTTTAGATTCTATATACAAATGGGATCATGAACTAGTTGTCTTTCTGTGTCTGGCTTTACTTAACATAATGTTCTCTAGTTCATCCAGGTTGTTTAAAATGATAAGATTAAAAAAAATAAAAATAATAAAATAAGATTTCCTCCTCTTTTTATAGCAACTAGTATTTCACTGCATACACATACCACGGAGCTCCATCTCCCACAGGCTTCCTGATCAACCACGCCAAAGCCCACCACATCTCCTCACTTCTCAGTCACAAAATCCAGCCCATGTTGATGCTGCTGAACCAGCCTGTCATCAGAAGCTCAGTCTGCTCTTGAGGACGGCTTCCAAGTCGGGTCCTCCTCGTTACTTCCATGCTTTTCTCAGACGTCCTGTTCAATGCCTTGTCACTTCCTCCTTCCACAGCTCTGCCCTGTCCCTCCATACCCTCGCTACCACCACACAAATGAGCCACACTGACCTAGTGGTCTGATCTCCACAACTGTGCCCACAGCCGACAACAATCTCCCATCCAAGTAATTTCCACTCATAAGAACGTCTATGTAGCCTTTCCATACCTGCTGACAGCATTTCCAGCTATCCCCACTCCAGTCATTTGCTTTCATATTTTTCCCCCTAAATCAAGTGTGCCAGTGGCTGCTGTCCCCTAAGTTAGACATAAGCTTACCCTAACATTAAAGAATGTCCATGACAGGACACAATGATCCTCTCTGGTATTTATTTTCCTCAATCCCCTTTACTCCCAGAGAGATGTCTTACCCACAATTCATTTGTGTTCTCTCTCTCTCTCTCTCTCTCTCTCTCTCTCTCTCTCTCTCTTTCTCCCCCTGTCCCCCTCCTCCCTCCCTTCTTCTCATCCTTCCTCCCTGCCCCCTTTTTGTGCTTTATTCAAACTGTTCTACTGTTCCATTGTCTCTTACTACTGAATTTCCACACATTGGTCAACACTAATAGCATAAAACATAAAGGCAACTGCAAAATCCCTTCAATCAGTTGTGATTTCTTCTTCCCCAGAGCTATAAGTTTGCTCCGTTGTGCTTGTTGAGTCATATTACTATTCCATTTAAACTGGCACTATGCACTTCTAGAATGCACAGTCCTTGGGGGCAAATTCTATCTACTTATGGTGAGTTTGCCACACTCCAAAAAGTTAATTATTAGGGAAACCTACAGCCACCTTCCTGGCAGGTTGTGGAAGTGGCGTGTGTGCCTGTCACTTGTAAGAGAGTTGCGAGCCTCTAAGAGAAGAATCTACTATTCTCTGAAGGATCCCAGAATGGAATTGCCTCCCTTTTATGGGATTATGCATCTAATTAAGAGGCCCTGACTCAATGTCTTTAGGAGACAAACAAATAGGAATGAGCACAGCACATGCTTCTAATCCAAATATGTAGTCCACAAGAGAGAAAAAAACCCAGATATATATTCATTGACCCCACAAAATATCTCCTCTGTCATTTTCTTCAAGTTCACTGCTCCTCTCAATCATACTTCCCTTATCGTCCACAAAAGCAAGTACAAATTTACCCCACCACAAGAAAACCAATAGTATAATCATAAGGATAAGATAACGTGACACTTGACCCAAGTTTCATAAAAATAATGGGAAACGGTAAAGGTTGTACGAGCTATAGCGAGCATGCGCAGACACGGCCCAGGAGGCCAGATGACCAGGTTGTTCAAGAGATGCTACAAAACCAGGCTGGCATGTACAATTTCAAAATATTGGTAATTAAACAATTTATATTAGCATTTCAAAATCACTATTCCGATGAACACAACATGGCCTACATCAAACATACTTATATGCCAAAAACAACCACCAGCTTATCATTTTCCCTTATGTGTCTACATGAGGTAAATTAAAAGTAAAAAGGAATGTGACAATACTAGAGAAAGGAAAGGAAAGGGTTAGTCCTACTTTAAAAAAAAAAAAACAAAAAACAAACAAACAAAAAAAAAAACAGTGGCCCATGCATTTTACACTAGCTGAGATTTGATCTTGGGAAGAAAAAAGACAAGGCTTTATAGCCCAGCACTGGGCATAGGGGTCCAGAATGTTTGATGGAATACCCAGGGCTGAAAGCTGCTAACTGTGTCCAAGGACGCCTACAATGAGAGTGGTAAGTAAATCCCTTTATACACACTAGGGTTTCCATAGAACTTCCTAAATAAATGCTAGAAATTGCTCCTTCCTGAAGGTGGCATAAAAATAAAGCATCACTTGACTGAATTTGGTACAGGATAACAGAAAATAGCTACTGCATTCTTTATGTATTTTCTGCAAAGGCAATTTTAACTCAACTTATATGGAGTCTATACTAAAAAGTTATAAGCAATATTAAAAGAACGCATACATTTCTAAAATGAATTTAATTGACAATGAACATTTCCAAAGGTGCTCTGCAGGTTTCGGGGCACTTATGTGTGTCACAAGGGCCAGACAAGCATGCGGACATCCCGTGACTTCCCTCATCTCTTTTTTTTTTTCGCATAAATTTATTGCGAAACAAATAGCAATGAGACAGTTTCAAACCAAATTGGTAAGACAGTTTCAATAATTAA